>NW_005841969.1:164120-179398 GCF_000455745.1 Alligator sinensis | reverse complement strand
CTAGCTCTTCCAGAGGGGGCCCGCAGCTGCCAGGGCTATGGGACCAGGGACCTGGGTCTGCAGCCCCCTGCCCTCTGCAGCAGCGCCCAAGCCCAGGTTGCCACCTGCCGGAGGGCAGCAACTGCTGCAGCAGAGCAGAGTGCGGAGCCCGGCTCCCCCTTCCCCATAGGCAGCATGGTCAGAGCGGAGCCCATCAGGAGGTGGGGCAGGAGTGGGCTGGCCACTGCAGGCTCAGGCTTCCTGCCCTGCTGCCCTCCCTCCAGGGCCTTCCTGGCCCAGTGGGCAGGACCCAGCATGACAGGGCAGAGTGGGGCCAGGCAGGGAAGCTCCTTGCCGCTACAAGCCCTGTGCTGGCCTGGCGAGGCTCCCCCTACCTGCAAGGGATACAGCTCTGCACTGGCAGCCCAGCTGCTGCTGGGCAGGTAGGGGGTGCCTCGTCAGGGTGGTGCAGGGCTTGCAGTGGCAAGGAGATTCTCCCGCCCCCCCCCCTTTAGCCCTACTCTGCTCTGCCATGCCAGGTCCTGCTCACTGGGCCCTGGAGGCCCCGGGAGGAGGGCAGCAGGGTGGGGAGCCTGAGCCCACAGCAGGCAGCCCACATCCACCCCACACAAATCTGAGGGACATGTGCTCCCCCAGGAGTGCATGCAGCAACAGGGAACCAGCCCTACCCCCGCCCCTCTGGATGAGCCGCCTGCGGCCCTGTCCTACGCCCTGCCAGGGCCCTACAGCCATGCATTCCAGTGCTGGGTCCCAAGCCTTATACATCGCCCCAGCCCTGCCCAACTCCCTTTCTCCCTCCCTATGGGGGGCCTCAATTCCCACCCCCCCCAGACTCACCTGCAGGAGTTACTCTCCAGGCTGCCTGGCATGTGTGCATGTGCATATATGCACATGGCACCCCGTGCCCCAAATTGACTAAACATTTTGGTTTGGTGTTTGTCAGTTGCGGGGGAGGGTTGTCTTTTTTGAGAAAGCATTCATTTCACCTTGTTGTAAATTCAACATTATGCAGCAATTGTTGGTTTATATTAATTTTTAATTTTAGCAGCTATATAAAATGTAACTCTGTATGTGCAGTCCTCATACTGATAACTGTGTGTGCAGGCCTGGCTACACATTTTGCTGATGATGCTAGTATACAAGCCAGCTATTTGATTGTAAATGAAATAGCCAGTCTTAATCCTGCAAAAGTCTTACACGCATTCTTAGCTTTTTTGCATGTACATAGTGCCAGTGGAATCAATATGACAGCTCATGCACGAGCTTTTGCAGAATCAGAGCCTAAATAATTTTACTCTGGAAGTTTTATCGTAAATTCGAATGACTGTTTCAGTTACCCAAATGTGTGTTGCCAAACAACGTCATAATTAACTGATCAGCATTAGAAATATAATGTTGATCTAAGAAATAATTCTGCTATATGATTACATGCTACATTTTACCATGTAAAATTGCATGCAATAAGGAACACCTGGACTGGCAAAAATACTAATACACTGAAGGTATAATAGTCCTGATGTACCAGTAGTTTCATTAAACATTGGCAACCAACAGGTCAGTATATTTTTAAACCTTCAAAAACAGAAAATGAAATACCTTCTCTCTTTTTTAAAGACTTAGAATGAATAAACAATACTGTTAATATGTGACTTATTCAAAAGTGCACCTTTTAATTGGGAGCAGTTCAATTAACTGAATTGATTCATTTACACAGCTTTGTGTGGCTGTATATATGTGTCTAAATGGGTTTTTTTGGTTCTAGTACAAGATGTCTGATCAGACAGTGATTACTACTTTCCTCCCTCTAAGGATAAAAATCTTCACTTCTTTAGCAGGTTCGCACAGAGTGTTTTACAAAATGTCTATATTTAAATAGTGCTTACTTCTTTGTGATTGCATTTTGTATTCCCAGTGCATCACATTTATATGCACACTTTGTGTAGAGGGAGCACTCTAAAAATAATGACTGTTAGTAGCGTTTTCAGTCATATGCAGAGCATTTGAAGGAAAAAAAAGAACAAAAGCACATCAGGGTAAAAGTAGTAGGTAGAGCATTTCATTTTACTTTTCTCCTAAAAAGAGCTTGTGTTAACCAGAACATGCCAAAAACAAGAAGACAGAGTGCTAGTAATAGCTGCAGCACACTTGTGATCTTTCTTTATTGGACAGGTTTGAATAGATTCAGAGTCACCATTTTTTAGTAAGTGTAATGTAAGAATGCAGAGATGCAAGGCAGAATTATATGTTTAACAGAAAAATCTCAAGCATGTTATAATTCACGTGAATGCAGAATTAACATTTACAAATATTCACTTAAGTGGAAATATTGAATACAAAATACAACATTACACAGGAGAAATTTTGGAAAGGTCTCTGGTGTATATTATATATAAATGCTTCTCTGAGTCTTTCACTTTCTAATCGAAAAAGTGAAACCACATTATCAGCTTTAGAATGAAATCCTTTGAAAATCATAACCCAGTGAGTGGGATAAAATGTCAAACAGAATATCAATGTATTCTCACTACAACAAATAGCTTCTTTTTTTTCTTCTTTGTAATATATTTTTAAAGGGATAGTGTCAAGGTAAAAATAAAATAATCTACATTCACAATAATAACATTTAACATTAGTCAGTTAAAATTAATGCATGAACTTATTGATTTAACATATATGGCTGTCTTCAGCTATTGCTTTCTGATAGGTACTTTAAAATGCAGTGGGTAATCTAACTATCAGCTTTTCTTCCCTCACAGTGGTTTATTTTAGGTTGTGTGAATTTTCAGCACTCATGAGAGAAGTTACTATTTTAAAAAAACCAATCATTTTCATTGATGTAATTAAAAGGCAGATTATTAAAGCTCATATTACAAACAGACTACTTGATCAGATTTTCTTTTAAAGTGACATAACCAATTAGGTTTCAACAAAGTTATAATTTCTCTTAATTGTGTTTTTACAGGTCTCTGATCAAAATGAATTTCATTAAAAGATTTTCTGCTTCATATCTGAGGAAAAGCAACATGCAGCAAAGATGCCAGAGTACCAAATGACCAACCATTCCACTTGGGTCACGGATTTTAACTGATCCGACTAAAGTTTTTTAACATAACATTTGGTAAGATGCCTCTTCAAGCTTGATGTTGTGTGCAAAAATTAAGCACTACACCCACCCTGGGTGCCAGTCTTATCCCTTCCTTCTTCATTCTGGCAAAAAATTGCTGATAAGATGCCTTAAAGTTCCATACAAGAGGTGTACTGCTTAATCTGTTTATTAAAGAGCTGGAAAGGGTGATTAGTATCAAGGTGGCAACATTTGCAGGTAGCACAAAATTATTCAGGTTAATTGGGAATAGAGAGGACGTCAAAGAAATTCAGTGAAACCTGAACAATCTTGGTGAACGTGCAACACAAAGGCAAATGAAATTCAGTACAAGCGACCCTCACCATTTGCGGGGGATATGTTCTTGTATTCCCTGCAAATGGTGAAATCCATGACTAAGGCACTGCGTACATGAACACAGTGCCCCTGGTGGCTGTAGCTGGGGGGAGGCATGGTTCTGGAGGCGTTAGTGGGAGCCTGGTGGTAGCAAGCACGGAGTTCCCAAGGAGCTCCCGTAAGTGCTTAAAGTGTATTTAAAATGCGGGTTTGGCATTCGTGAATATTTGAAACTGCAAATGCCGAACCCGTGAATAACAAGGATTTCCTGTATTGATAAATTAAAAGTTGGAAGGGAATATGGAATCATGTGCATCTTCCAGGCTTTTAAATTAATTAAATCAACTCAAGAATGTGACTTGGGCATCACCATAGACAAGTCAGCAAGTATCTCTGTATGATATATAACATGGTCAAAAAAGCAAACAAGAAGGTTGGATAATTAAAGAATAGAACTGCAGATAATACAGAGACTATTATAATATTTTCATGTAAATTAATCATCTGGTTTACTGTGTGGTGCACACCCTATCTTGAAAAAGCATATGGCAGAATTTAGGAAATTTGAAAGAGTGACAAGAATGATCAAGGGTAAAGGGTATGGAAAAGCTCTATTGTAAGGAGAGAGTGAAAAGACTGGGATTTTTTACTTTATCATGGAGATAAATAAGAGGGATCTAAATAAAAGTTTAAAAGTGAATGAAACAGAGAAAAGAAATCAGGAAGTTTTATTCTCCAATTTTATAATTAAAGAATATGGGGACATTAATAAAAATAATAGAAAAGTACGTCTAGAAGCGACCTCCAGAAGTCATCTAGTTCAGCCTCCTGCATGAGGCAGGATCATCCCTATCTAAACTATCCTATACAAATCCATTATTTAATTTACTAGCAAAACTTCATAGTCAACCCCAACACTACCACAAAACATAACACCCTAACCTGTAGCAGATAAAGCAGGGAGACAAAGTGGCCAATGAGTGACCTGCTGCTGAAAAGGTTGTTAAAATATGCTTGAGAGGTCCCAAAAAGAGGACCATGACCTCTGCTATAGAGGAAGGCAAAACCCCCCACAGTCTGTACCAATCTGACTATGGGGTAAAATTCCTTCCTGAACCCAAATATGGCAATCATTCTGACCCTGAGCAGAGCGACAAGACTCTTAAGCCAGGAACCTCCTGATTTAAGTCCTAGAAAGGGCACTGGCACACCACAGTCAAAATCCCCAGCCTTGGTTACAGCCAACATGTAGTGCTTCTGAGGAAGCCTTAAAAAACCCCACCCTGACACACGTAGCAGCAGGAGGGGAAAAATTCCTTCTTGTCCCCACATTGCAGCCAGCAAAGCCTAGAAATACCCATAGTAGAACATAGGCATAGCTATGCATCCCTGACTAGTGGCTGGGTAACTTTCATTATGAACACCTCTAGTGATGAAGAGTCCACAACTTCCCTAGACAGTCTATTCCACTACCTCACTATTCTAACAGATGGGAAATTCAAAACTGATAAAAAGAAATTCATTCTTTACAATATGCAATTCACCCTTGGAATTTATCATTACTGGTTGAGGCTAAAATCGTAACAAGGTTTTACAAGGAATCGGACATTTCCATTGGTAGCGAGTTTATCTGATCATTACAGATTGTGTCAAAAGAAACACTGAAAGGGGTATTAACCATCATGCTTCCAGGTTTAACTCAGGTTTAAGCCAGTCTCTAAATATTGGAGATTAGAGTGAGACCTAACATTTTGGGCATGGAAGGAAGGTTCTCTCACACCTGCCTATTGCAAGGTTCTCCTGTCATCCTCTGAAGCATCTTGTGTGGACCTGTCAGAGGGAAGATATTGGGTTAGGGGACATAAGGTTTTTATATTTTTAAATCTGTTTGTCAGGTAAATCTAGTCAGTTTTTTCAAATTGGTTGTAATAGAATTTTGGCAATAAATAAGTATACGCAATAGGTCATTTAAATAGGAAACACTGAGATCAGTCTCCACCAAAATATTAGCATGGGAATGTAAATATATACTTTGCAGGAAAAAATCTAAACTATATTGTTCTAAACCTTTTTTGGATCCTTTAGTAGCTGTGTGGAACAAGCAAGCTTTCCGCTTGGGTAGGACCAAGCTGTGACTTCATTCATGTACCTATACATAACAAAAGGTGGTGGTATTTCAAAAGGGGAAACTTCACAGTTTAGAAGTTTATTAAATAATGAGATGTTTTGAAAGATTTTTCTTTCTGTTGCTATGCTACGTTAATATATATATTGCATTAGTAGGAGTGTTGCCAGCAGACTGAGGGAAGTGATTCTTCCCCTCTATTTGGCACTGTTGAGGCCACATCTGGAGTACTGTGTCCAGTTTTGGGCACTGCACTACGGAAAGGATGTGGATGAATTGGAGAGAATCCAGTGGAGGGCAACAGAAAATATTAGGGGGCTGGAGTACATGACTCCTGAGGAGAGGCTGAGGGAACTGGGCTTATTGGGTACCTATACATGTGCAGTGAGGCTGTAATTACAGCACGTCAGAGCAGACTTGATTAATCAAGTGTGCTCGAGCGTGGTAATTACTGCGGTCCAGCAGACTCCAGTGTCACATGTATCAGCATCCCCGTGCAGAAAAATGGCAGCAGGGGCGCTTTAACAAAAGCTTTAAAGTGCCCTTACCATCATTTTTCAGCAAGGGGATGCTGATACACGTGACGCTCTGGGGTCTTTAATTAAAGCGGCACTTGGAGCACCTCCCCTTTCCCCCCCACTCCTGGAGCACCTATATAAATGCCCATTTAGTCCACAGAAGAGAAGACTGAGAGGGGATTTAACAGCAGCCTTCAACTACCAGAAGGAGGGATTCAAAAAAGGATGGAGCTAGACTTTTCTCAGTGGTGGCAGATGACAGAACAAGGAGCAATTATCTCAAGTTGCAGCAAGGGAAGTTTAGGGTAGATATTAGGAAAAAAATTCTTATGAGGAGGGGGTAGTAATGCACTGGAAGAAGTTACCGAGAGAGGTTGTGGAATCTCCATCGATGGAGGTTTTTAAGACAGAGCCTTGGCTGGGATGATCTAGTTGGGGATGGTCCTGCTTTGAGCATGGGGTTGGACTAGATGGACTTCCTGTGGTCCTTCCCAACCCTAATTGTCTATAATCCTATGATTCATTTACTACTGTTAGTTAGTAAATATCCTTGCCTTATCAGCTAAACTTGAGTGGGATTTATTGGTAGAGTTATGGGTCTTTGCTTAAAGTGTTTATTTTGCTTCCTATACATATATATGTCCCTAAATATTTGTTGAGTGATTTTTTCCTGACAATAATGAATGATACAAACAATGGTGAAAAATATGCTTCTCTTAAGATCTGTATTCTGCTGATATAGATTTTTGTACCAATAAAGATTTTTTGGGCCAATATCTATAGCCGATTATTGACCAGCCATATTGGCCGATACCAATCCAATTTCCAGTATGCAGCCTGGCAGCATCCAGCTGGTAAGTCTGTGGGGGAAGTGGCATGGGTCTGGGAAGGGGCATTGGGGAGCAGATTGAGGCCCCTGCGGTGAAGAAGAGATTGGGGCAGGGGCAGGTGCTGCCCAGCCAGGGCAGGATGGGGTGCTGGCACAGAGCTGATGGCTCATCCAGAGGTGTGGGGGGGAGTGGCTCCTGCTGCTGCATGCACCCCTGGGGGAGGCATGGGGGGGCATGTGCCCCCCTGGATCTGTGCACAGGGTGAGAGTGGGCTGCCGCTGCACACTTGGGGCAGGGCTGCTCCAGCCTCTTCCGGATGTTTGTGCTTGGGCCAGGCAGGCAGGGCAGGTGGCAGTGGCACTGGGAGGGGGGACTACGGCAATGTTTGGGGTGGCTCTAGCCCCCTCGTAGCCCCACTCCCAATGTTGCTGCCACCTGCCCCACCCCTTCCAGGCTTCCGAGCATAGCCTCTAGGAAGACGCTGGAGCACCCATGGCTCTAAGCATGTAGTGGGCAACCTGCCCTCACCCCGCACACAGATCCAGGGGGCACGTGCCCTCATGCCTCCCCTGAGGGTGCGCACTGTTGTGAGAGGCCCCTGGCACTCCCTGGAAGAACCATGGCTCTGTCCCACACCCTGCCCCAGCTGGGCAGTGCCTGCCGCTACCCCATCCCCACTCCCTCCCTCACCGCGGGAGCCTTGATCTGTCCTCCCCATACCGCTTCCCCCTCATGCCCCTTCTGCCCCTCCAGACTTACCAGTCAGATGCTGCTCTCCAAGCTGCCAGGCTGCACTGCTGGGCACATGCATGCTGTGGCTGCACGCATGCACACGGCATTTATTGGCAACATTATCAGCCACAGCCAAAAAAAGCCAGTTGCCAATAATGTCAATTTTCCTTTTATTGGTGCCAATACAATATGGACCGATGTATCAGTGCACTTCTACAGCACTATGTCTGTTTTTTCATATTTGGAGGTATAGGGATGGTATAGCCTCATGTTAACAGAAAAAATTAATGGAAACTGAGTAAAATAAACTCAGAATAGAATTGCCTGTATCTTACATCAAACATACTCAAACTCATGATATCATGACCAGGGATCCTGATTTCCTCTGTTTAAAAATCCCAACTTTTCTGATTAAGATCCAAATTTCTCTGATTTAAAAACCCCCAAATCCATGTTTTTCCATGATTAAAATGAAACACCACTATCTATATAGGTATTATTTGAACACAATGTTTTATTGATATATTTACAATTTTAAAGCAGTTTGGAAGCTTACAAGTGCCTCAGTCATCATAATAAAATAAATTATAAATACCTGCATAGTTTGGTGTTTGATTTTGGGTTTTCTTATCACAAAAAATCAGAGCTCCCTCTGCCCCCTTTGCTCACCAGGATGCGGGTCCAGCTGCAGCTGTCCCCCCTGCTGCTTTGTGGCACTGAGCAGCTCTGATATGCCAGTTTCCTGCCCCTGCCCATGCTGTTGCCCCTCACTCCCAAGCCATGGAACCCCCCCAACCCTTTCCCCGGGCACTCCCAGTGCCCTGCACCCCCAACCCACAGTCACCCATCCTGCCCCCCATGCCCCTCACTCGTTATCCATAGCCCCCTGCCCCCTCCCAGCCCTGGTGGTGCCCCTCACTCCACCACCCACCCCCTTGCATGCCCTGGACAAACTACCTGTGACTCCATTCCGCACTCCACCCCCCAGCCTGGCTGGGCAGTGCCTGACCCTGCCCCACTCCCTCCTTCACTGTGGGAACCTCGATCTGCCCCCGCCACCCCCCTTCCCTCCCACAGACTTACTGGCCAGACGCCGCTCTAGTTACTGGGCTGCATGTCGGCTATTGGATTAGTATCAGTTAATATGGCTGGTTAATAATCAGCCATCAGTATCAGCTAAAAAAATCTTTATTAGTGCACCCTGAGTAAATGAGTATGTTGATGTCTAAGAAGGCCAATCCTAGGACCTCAGACTCCTGGCAAATGCCACAGGTGGTGGTTGAGGGTCAGACCATGGATTTTTTGGTCTTCTTTTCTTTCCTTCTGTTTCTGTAATTTTTCTACCTCCAGGGTGAGATGGTTTTCTTCTAAGTAAGATATACCTTCTCTCACAAGGCATTGCAATGTAGCCCAGTCCAAGGCTAGTTTTTGCCAATTTGTGGGGTCAATGTCACGCTTCTTAATGTTCACCTTGAGGGTGTCCTTGACATGTTTTCTCTGGCCCCTGCATGTCCTTTGTCCCTGACTGAGTTGGGAGTATAGCAGTTGTTTTGGTAAACCTACATCAGGCATGTGCACTCAGTGCCGTCTACCATAGCTGATGTTGAATAATCTGCGCTTTCATCCTGGTGGTGTTATCATCAATGAGCATTTGTTCCTGAGGCCACCTCTTTCTTATTCATGTTCCAGTATTTGCCTTTCTGGTCCTCCACAGTTCATACTGATGCCAGAGAATTAAGGTCACACTTGTCATTGCGTGCTATCTGAACCCTGGCAGAAAGGCATCAGACTCTGCAAGTAAGTCTAGAATGTGCTCCTATATTATATCATTTACTCTTAAGAAGAAAACATAGTAATCAGACCTGAGTTTGGTTTTTGTTCTTTGCCTGTAACAGATATTTGTCATAGGAATCGGTGAGAGGGCAAAATGTAGAACTGATATTGCCACAAGCTTGTTCAGCATTTTCTCCCTGGTCATCTTTATGTGGAGGCTGCTCTTTGTAATTCTCTTCATCAGAATTTTTTTGTTACATCCCACGTGAATGTGCTGTTTAACTGTCAAAATTATTTTTATACATGTTAATTTGAAACCAACATGCATCTAAACTTGTTCCTTTACTCTTACTCCTCTCTCAAACAAACTTTTCTTCAAAGTGTATAAATGTTCTTT
The DNA here is from genome assembly GCF_000455745.1 of Alligator sinensis. Classification (NCBI taxonomy): domain Eukaryota; kingdom Metazoa; phylum Chordata; order Crocodylia; family Alligatoridae; genus Alligator; species Alligator sinensis. Next base: position 169,584 of record NW_005841969.1, on the reverse strand, counting down.
TTCATTATAAAAGCATGCCTGAGGCTATTGATTTCTGATATAAGTTACCTAGAAAAGTCTGGCATGGAACTTGGCCCTATTGAAAATAAATGTCACCTTCCAGATTTTTGGCCTGTTGATTAACATGTTCAAATATCAAGTCAGGTGGAATTTTACAGCAGAAGAACTTGGCCTGGTACAAGCTGAATGTAGAGGTTAAAATACAATTCAGTTTTATTGTAAGGGTGCCCTTTGAAGTGATTGTTTTGTTATGGCAGTGCCCAAATTGAGCTACAAGTTTTTCAAACAGAGGAAGACAAATCTCCTGTCCCCAAAGTTAAAGTAAACGCATTGACCACATCCAGATGAGGCATTTCCCGCGCTCCTACCTTGTGCAGAACAAAAGCGGGGAGGTCCCAGAGTCAAAAAACCTGTGCAGAAAAAATGTGTATGGCATATGTGGAGGCAGCATGTGCCGCCCAAAACCAGAGCCTGGCTGCTGACCAGGCTTCCACTTCAGGAGTGATGCAGCTGCAGTTTCCCCAGCCCCCAGGAACCCAGGTAAGGCTGCTGGAGCCAGCACAGTTACTGGCCCCAGCCCCCCTGACCCCACCTGGGGTAACCTGATGCATGTTAGAGGGTGGATGGCGCAAGGTGTGCCACTGCTAGCTGTCCCTGGGGAACCAAATGTCTGTACTCATCTGGGCACAGTCTTTGAGGCTAGTCCACCTCATGATGAAGTCAGCAGTTTATCCATTAATTTTGGGAGCAGGAGTTCCTCTAGGACATGAGCTGAGAATTAGATAAGAATTACTGGGAATTGCAGTTCAGCAGTGGTCAACATCAGCTCCTTATTTTGTCTTGTTTAAGGTGTAACATGATTATTTCATATTATCAGGCCAAACTTTTTATATAAGCCTAGTAAAATAGACTCAAGCCACAAAGTACTGCACCATGGCCTGTCTTTTCTCAGGGACTGATTGCTCTTTCTCTTTTCACAAACCAGTTTTAAGTCTGCCACATTATAAACATGAAGAATAGGTGGTTTCTTTTGCATCAGAATCTGTATTATGTCTAAAATGACTTAGAAAATCTATTCATATGGTCAGACAGAGCTAACTTACAAGGTGTATGCTAATCCAAAAATGCCTAAGATTTTTGTCCCATTTGCAGCTGGAAATCTCTCTTCCTTAATCTTTGGATGGAAATTCCAGTCACTGGTGTTTTATCTCTATCTCTAATACACAAAAACTTAAAACTTTTAACCCATACAGACTGCAGTCTAGCTTCTGTGTCAGTCCTAGTAATTTGCTCACATTTGGAAAAAAACAGAAATGTTTTGAAAGATCTAAACATAGCATGATGCTAGAACATTGGTTCCAGTATTCATGAACTCCAGTCTGGTTGACATTTGCAAGTCATTAACTGGCCATAGAGAGGATCTTTATCTCAGTTTGGTTATTAAAAGTTCCATAGCAGCATCTTTGCAGCTGCCATTTCCGTTGGATGTATAGTGCCTTAGCAAAATGGAAACTGCGAAACCTAGTTACAAATGCCAACTAAAATATTCTCTGATCAAATTGTTTCATATGTTCCTAAAAAGTACAGTTATCTGCCATGTTTCACCACACCAGGATACCATATTTTATAACTGTAAACTAGCAGAGAAAAAGTTCCAGTGCTACTTTGTTTTTGTTGGAATTAGGGCTGACAAATGCTTTTTTTTTAAATTGCAATTAATTGCAAGATTCTTTAAAAAGTTGCAATTACTTGCAATTTTAATCATACAGTTAAACAATAATCAGCACCCCCCACCCAACAGTCCAGAATCCTGTGCGCCCTGCGGGTCCTCCCCGCCACCACCAAGAGCACACAGCTTCAGCCCCGACCTTGTCCCATCCCTGCCTGCTCCAGACTCACCCTGGCCAGAGTGGAGCAGCCAGAACCCATGCAAACAGCTCCAACCCTGGCCCACCCTGCACCTGCTCCAAACTCATCTGCCCATGCAGAACAGCAGCAGTGGCTGGGCAGTAGCTGCTACTCGGCACAGGGGAAAAGTGGCCCCTCACCGCTTCTGGGCCCTTCTTGCTGCAGCTGCCCGGAGCCTGTGCATGGGCTGCCCTGCAGCTCCTCTGCACTGGCGTGACTGTCCCGCAGGGCAGCCTAGAGGTGGCAGAGATGGCCATGGAGAGAAGCTTCAGGGCAGCCTGGGCCTGGTAATGAGGGAGAGGGGCCGCTTTACCCCCATGCCGAGTAGCAGCTTCTCCCCAGCTGCTGCCACTGCTCAGTATGGGTGGGCGAGTCTGGAGCAGGCTCAGGGCAAGCCAGGGTTGGGTCTGTGCACACAGGTTCCAGCTGGTCCAGAGCTGATCCTCTCTGCTGGTCAAAATGATGTGTGCGATTAAAAAAAATAATGCAATCATTTGTTTTTGCATTAATCGCATAAGTTAACTGTGATAACAGCCCTAGTTGGAATATAACATAAAATATTTCACTCCAACAAAACAAAGCAACTCAACAAGAACAGGAAAGTTTAGGTAAATGCAGTCTAGCAAGACAAATTTATTTAAAATACAAAAATATAAAAAGCACTACAGTTTCCACCCTGGCCAATGTGAGAACAAATCACTGAGGAAAGGGAAATTTGCAGAATGTTGCACAGAGAGAGCAAGAAAAAGACAACATACCACAGAGTCATTCAAATGATCAGCTATGAGGATGTACAGTTAGGAGAGGACATTATATTATCTGTTGGCACAGGGGCTGCTGGGATTCAGAACAAAGCAAAGAAACTAAACATAAGAACTGTAGGAGTTCCAGATTGCTTCAGCACTGTGAAAGAACAGCTTGCACCAGAATGTACTTGTATGACACTGGAATATACAGTCTAGCTAATTTGTGACCAACCTCCAAAAAAGGTTATAAAAAATCATATTCAAAGGCAAGTTCTCCAACTGTCTTTTTGCAGGGACCACATGCAGTGGTCACAAGAAGAAGAAAGAGCCAGGGAAAAAGTAGCAGAGAACTCACTTGTGAAAGTTCAACTGGAAGATCAAGGTAGCAGATCCAGAATGCTTAAGCTATTTTACTACTTCAGGAATGCTCTCCTTTTGTCTATTGTTTTTTTCCCTGATTAAATCTATTTTTGCTCATTCTTTTTTATTGTCTTATTAACATCGGGGAGTTTCTCCCAAAGTATGCACCTTTAACTTGATACTTAGTTTATCCTTTTGGAGAATTGTTGCCTTTCTCTGAGGCAGCAGGTTCTCAGTCTAAGGGAATGAAATCTGCAATCTGCAATTACCTGATTTGTGATTCCTGTCCTTTGCTGTACTTCAGATTAAAATTCGTGTGATTGTTAAGACTGTTACCAGCAGGGAAAGGCAGTAAGGTTACAAGGATTTTGAGGTAATGAAGCCCAAAGTTCTTGGGTAAGATTTTTACAGGTGCATCTTAATTTGATTGCACACCAGCTCAGTGAGCTGTGCCCAGTGCTGCTTTTTTAGGTGACCTGAGAAGGACTTCTTGCCTATTGCATGCCCTAGACAGCTTAGGCTGAGAGGGTTTCAGCATCACGGTGCTTAGTTCTTGGTAGATGGCATTGCCTTGCATCATTCAGAGTTAGGTAGTGCCCGAAGACTGGAAGAAGGCCAATGTGGTGCCTATCTTCAAGAAAGGGAGGAAAGTGGATCAGGCTAACTATAGGCCCATTAGCCGGACTTCTATCCCGGGGAAGATCTTAGAAAAGTTTATTAAAGAGGCCATCCTTAATGGACTGGCCGACGCCAACATCTTAAGGGATAGCCAGCACGGGTTTGTTGCGGGTAGGTCTTGCTTGACCAATCTCATTTCCTTCTACGACCAGGTGACCTATCACCTGGACAAGGGAGAAGAGATTGATGTCATATATCTTGACTTCCAAAAAGCCTTCGATCTGGTTTCCCATGATCACCTCTTGGAGAAACTGGCCAATTGTTGCCTTGGGTCCTCCACAGTCCACTGGCTGGAAAATTGGCTCCGTGGTTGGACCCAGAGGGTAGTAATTGATGGAAGTCACTCATCATGGTGTCCTGTGACCAGTGGGGTCCCCCAAGGCTCTGTCCTTGGACCCATACTGTTCAACATCTTCATTAATGATCTGGACACTGGAGTCAGAAGCGGACTGGCCAAGTTTGCCGATGACACCAAACTTTGGGGGAAAGCATCCACACCAGAAGACAGGCAGGTTATCCAGGCTGACCTGGACAGGCTCAGAAAATGGGAGGATGAGAATCTGATGGTGTTCAACGCCGATAAATGCAAGGTTCTCCACCTTGGGAAAAAAAACCCGCAGCATCCTTATAGGCTCGGCAGTGCTATGTTGGCTAGCACTATGGAAGAAAGAGACTTGGGGGTCATCATTGACCACAAGATGAACATGAGCCTGCAGTGCGATGCTGCAGCTAGTAAAGCGACCAAAACGCTGGCTTTCATCCATAGATGCTTCTCAAGCAAATCCCGGGACGTCATTCTCCCCTTGTACTCGGCCTTGGTGAGGCCGCAGCTGGAGTACTGATTCCAGTTTTGGGCTCCACAATTCAAAAAGGATGTGGAGAAGCTTGAGAGAGTCCAGAGAAGAGCCACGCGCATGATCAGAGGTCAGGGAAGCAGACCCTACGATGACAGGCTGAGAGCCCTGGGGCTCTTTAGCCTGGAAAAGTGCAGGCTCAGGGGTGATCTGATGGCCACCTATAAGTTTATCAGGGGTGACCACCAGTATCTGGGGGAACGTTTGTTCACCAGAGCGCCCCAAGGGATGACAACTAGGTCGAATGGTCATAAACTACTACAAGACCGTTTCAGGCTGGACATAAGGAAGAATTTCTTTACTGTCTGAGCCCCCAAGGTCTGGAACAGCCTGCCACCAGAGGTGGTTCAAGTGCCTACATTGAACACCTTCAAGAGCAAACTGGATGCTTATCTTGCTGGGATCCTATGACCCCAGCTGACTTCCTGCCCTTTGGGCAGGGGGCTGGACTCGATGATCTTCCGAGGTCCCTTCCAGCCCTAATGTCTGTGAAATCTATGAAATCTGTGAGATAGTACGGAATGGGTCTCAGAAGGCCATCTAAATCCAGCTCCCTACTCAAAACAGGATCATCTCTGCCAAAACCATTCCAGTCACTGTTTGTCTAATTGTCTTTTAAAACCTTCCAGTGATGGAGGTTCCGTAGTGATAGAGTTGATCTATTTTAACAATTAAGAAAGTTCTGTCGTTAGCTCCAGCGGCAACTTTATATATTCCCTTTTTCAGAGGGACTGTGGCTTGGGAGAGAGGTCTAGAAGACTAAACAGAGAAAATTCTCAGGGTTTGGACCTGGTTGTAGATGATGCTTCTCTGGGCAGGTGAGCAAAGAATGTGACACATCTGCTGGAGGCATGAGAATGATGGAATTTCCATAGTTCAGTGAATTTGCATCACAAATGAACTTCTGTCACCCACAAC
>NW_005841969.1:148303-164013 GCF_000455745.1 Alligator sinensis | reverse complement strand
TCTTTCCCTCCACAGAGGTATGCAACTCTAGCAAGAAACCTTTTTGCCTGTCCCCACTCAAATGTGAAGCTCCTCCATATGGCAAAAGCTCTTTTGCAGTAGTTGCCCCCTTTCAGGGATGCTTTCTCTTTTCTATCCTTTTTTCCTTCCTCTCTCTTTTTCTTTTATATTATTATTATTATTATTATTATTATTATTATTATTATTATTATTATTATTATATAAGGTGTACTTGTAGTGAAAATAGAGCCTGTACAAATACAAATGTACTTTAAGTTTAAACGTAAGTTGTACCATGTAACAAGGTTAGCAGGGGCAGGAATCTCTGTATGGAGCTGGTCCCTGAATGAATCATTCGTTGATTGTGCAACACAGTAGCTGGTCTGGATAAACAAGTTAACAAGCAGCAATTAACACCTACAAAACTACAGACCAAGAAGAGGAAAGAATCAATACAGAGGCAGGAACTCCCTGAAACTTCACTGTTAAAAGTAGGGAAGCCCCGGTTTGAAATAATCAACCCTGGAAACAGACCCTTGAGGCTGAAATGCCCCCTGATCAACCACTTCCAGAGCTCTATTCATCATGGCAGTGAATCAATCACATTCATCAACGGACTCCCAAGACTGCACGTACCTGCGGATGTGACCCCTGGGGCTGACAGCTGCCATCCAGCAGTTATTAAGAGGGACGCCCCTAGAGGTCAACGACCTGTGGATTGGGTAAGCCCAAGAATTGGGGAGTCACCAAAGTCTGCCAGAGAGGGATAAAAGGTAGCAAAGAATTACCCCCAATGGCACCCTCTTTGACCTGACCAGCACCCTGCCTGTCCAGCCAGAAGGACCAGCCGTTGACCCCCTTCTGAAGCAACATCGCACTGAAAGAAGCCTCCACTGGCCATTGACGGCAGACTCCAGCGCTTGGGGATAGGTATATCTTGACACTGGTGCTTAGTGTTCATAGCTAGCTACTGTGAGTGTGTGTGTGTGTGTGTGTGTGTGTGTGTGTGTGTGTGTGTGTTTGAGGGGATCAGCACCAAGGTTTATGGTCTGACTTTTGCATCCATCCAATAAACTAGAATTTTATGATGATCCTGTGAGTTGGTCCTTTGTAACCAACACAACATAGAGTTTAACACATTTGCAGGCATTGGAAAGTCAGACCAGATTGTTTTACACATTGTGATGAACAATATCATAGCATGTATTTAAATGCACACTGACTGGGATAAGTGAAGGGAGGGCTCAGGATGCAAGAAATCCAGGGTCCTGGGTTTGTTTTGTTTGCCTCATGTAACCAAGAAACCGGGCTTTAAACCTACTGCAGCATTTATCTTGGAGGGTGGTAATCTATTTTCTATTAAAAGGCTATTCTGGAAACAATTAATATATGTGCACTGGGGCAGTAATGTGTTTCAAAAGTTCTAGGGCTGTTGAAATATCCACATTTTAATTGATATTGCTATGGCACAGGTTGAAGCATGTTTAACTTTCCTGTGAATATATCTTCTGCACTGTGCTCTTCCTCACTTTTAATACCATGTGACCAAGGGATTTTTTTTTCTAGTGCCACTTATCTCTTTGCAGTTTAATACACTGAGAATAGGGCTCAAATTTCCCCTCAAGGTTAATGGGAACAACTTTGCCTACCAGCCTGAAATATGACCCTATTCTAGGGCTATCCTATCATCCTGTCCTTTTAAATTCTCTCCCTTTCTCTTATTTTTTATCTAAGTCCATGAAGACAATGTTTATTTTTCTAGACTTCACCTCTAATATTTTCATTTTTGTAGCTAAAACACTGAAAATGAACCCACAGCTGGAAACTAAGCTATGGTTCACATAACCTTCTTCCTCATAATCTAAAATCAATTAGATCTTAATTTGCACTCATTGGAAATAAAATAAGCATTTGCTTAATGCCAAGAAATGTAAGAATCCAAGGACATTTTCTATGAATGCTTTCTTGTTTAAGACTTGAATAGGTGAGTACTGCTGGTAATGTTCCTTCAAAAAGCTCCAGCTTCCCACTGCAAGTAGTAGCACATTTTGGCCTATTTATGTTAACAATGAACTAGACCAAAGCTAATGAGCAGGTTATTTTAGGGCCTTGGAAACTGCAGTAAGGGGGGAAAAAATGACAGTTTCCCACAATATTGAAATATCATGAAAATAGAACAGCTCTGACCAACCTCAACATGAAAAGCAAAAACTGAACAGACTGATGAACCCACTTCCAGGCATTTGGTTGACTCATTAGCATGTCCAGCCTCTTCTCAAGCATGGCTGCAGCAGAAAGCTGCTGCAGAAAAGATTCCATTAAAGAAAAAAAACCCCATGAAGTAACAGATTTCTTCCTGGTCCTAGCTTCAGATGCTCAGAGTACCAAGAAACATTGTGCTTTTTCATGTTTTGAAAAACTCTACAAACTCTACAAATGAGCTGCTTCATAAAATAAACAAAATGAACACAAACCTCTAGTGTCCAGCCTGACAGTTCCTTCATAAAAAACTTTTAGGAACTGAGAAAGGAAAGTTAACATTTTCATTAGTGTAAATTTCATTACCCAATGCAGCTCCTTAACCAGAATCCTGTGCACTAGCAGAGTAGCATTAGGTTGAATTTGACATGTAATCTTTCTGCTCTGTAGCATCTGCTGAATTCATAAAGAAATTGTTAACTAAATTAATTTAATAATAGTAGTTTCTATAACTTTAGTAGGAAAACTAATTGACAGTGATGCTACACATATAGATATTGTACAATGAAGGAAGGATATTATTAAAAAAAAAGTCTGGCCAACAAACTAGCATTGTTTCAGAACTTGCTTAATAATTCAGTACTAGAATCTTAAAGGTTTTAATTTTAGCCATTTTCTTCATTTATTAAACAAGTGATCAGATTTAGAAAAATTACTGAGGAGCTAAAAGCAAGGGTTTTGATCAGACCTTTTGGGGAAGATGTTGAATCTAACAGATTTAAGAATCTTTTGAACAGGAGGCTTGGTTTTGCATTTTTATCATTGAGCAGAATAAGCTTTATGAATGTGCACCACAGACTATTGAAATCCAGTGTGTATGACCTCAATTAACTTGGCACTTGCAGTGTGAAACAGTTCTGCACTATTACTCAGCATGGCTGGGTCTTGCCCTTTAATAAGATAGTTTGATGTGTTAAATATTATTTAAAGAATTATGCAAATGTTTAGTACTTGGCATTCTCCCACCCTCTTGGCACTTCCCACTGTCTATCCTAATCCAAGCATCTCTAATGGCTATTCTCAGTTCTGTTTTACTTTGAAATACTGGAGTGATCGTAGGCAGCATTCTTTTCAAACAACAGTGATAGGAGAGATGTGACTAATAACAAGAGGTGCTGTATAAAGATGGCTCAGAATATTTGTTAAATTATGTATCAGATAATAAAGAAGCTGATTGTGAGAGCAGAATTCTTGAGTGTAGGACCATATCTTTGCAAATCTCCTTAAAGTATTTTCAGATTAAGCAACATCAATGTTGCTCCTGCATCACAGGTATCACAGTACATCACTGGTAAGGCTAAAAGAGTAAGTGCTGTTAGTAGATATGTGTAGGGGCACTGGCTAGCACAGCTCTAAAGGACTGTATTTTCGATAATACTTTTAGAGAGAATCGTAGTTAGCAAGAAACATATGGTTGTTCATAGACATTCATAAATCATAAAAGAGAAAAGATTTTATATATTCTAATATTATAAAAGCCTAAGTCTGTCTGTCTGTTTGTCCATAATGCTTTATTCATGCTCTGACTGGCTGACAAGTAGCCAATCAGAGTGTGAACAAGCATTCCAACAGGAGCTGGCAGGCAGTGGAGTGCCACCATGATGGTGAGGACACAGGGGACAGAGGCCAGGGGTAGGCCAGCACAGCTGGTCCCACCCTGCTTCCTGGAGGCGGGGGCAATGGAGCGGACAGAACCCTGCTCCCTATAAATTTGATATAATATTCCAGGCATAGAATCTAACATTGGAGGTGTGTTTTGAATTAGTCTTGAACCTCAACTTCTTCCCCCTCAACCTCTTCCCCCCTGCAGCTCCTCTCCTTCCCACCCTCCCCACTTTACTGTCAGACCCTGCTCTCCCTGAGCTCATAGAAGGGAGGAACTAACTTGAAAAAAATAACCTTGAAATAAACATAGCTGTAGTAATTTGCATATAGTACCCATAGATTTAGTACATCCAAAATTGATGTATTTCACCTTTTTTGAAACTGTTGCAAGTTTTAGCACTGATATTTCATAAACACACTTTTAAGTAACATATTGGCACCTACTTATATATAGCACAAACTATGCATGAAATTTATCCAAAGCCAAAAGTTCATTACCATGTAGTTCACTGGGCTAGGCCCCACCAGTCGACAGCTTTTCCAGCCATGATGACCCCACAGCTCAGTACTGCTCATGATGTGTGTGCACTCCAGGCATACCCCCCAAAGGATACATGTGCTAATTACCCCCCTCCCCTGACCTGGAACTGGGTGTTCTTGTCATGTGTCCTGGGATCCTCCAAAAATGTATATGCAGATGAGCCACAGGGCAGCCTGGTCTGGCTCTACCTTTTGGAGGGGAGGGCCACACTAATTATATACATCAGGCTGAGAGAGAGGATGACAGTGATTCTGGATGAACTGTTTGGGGCCCAGTTTGGTGATGTTTTAAGGCTGGCGAAGAACCAGCAATCATTGGACATGGGAAAGAAAGGTGCAGCTCAGGTATGGGAGTGAAGAAGAAGTCAAAATGTATTCAGTGTCATGGTTCTTTTGAAAAAAGTAGGTACTGAAGGGGACTGCACTCAATGGACATTACCATATAACTTATTCAAATGAGTTGCACTATCCTATCCTTGTGGTAGGTTCCCATTAACATGTTTGCCAAATGTGGGCCAAGTATTTTATAGTCATGTTCAGTGTTGACTACATTTAATCAGCTTCATAGTGAGTTTCCATTACTGAGCACATGCTGCTTTTAGTAGCAGTTTAAAGACAGACAGTAGATTTAGTGAGGTCTCACTGTCTACAAATTTAAGATGAGGCTCTTTTTGCTCCATGGTAGTTGGGTAAAAAACTCATCTTGTATTTGAGTAAATACAGTATGTCATCTGTTCTTACCCTTAATTTAAGAACATTACACAAAAAATGTATAAAACTGTATAAATATGTAACTTGATGCCTGGATCATCATACTTAATGAATAGTCATTAATAGCTAGTTTAGAGGAGGTATCAAGCAGAGTTTCAGAGGGGTCTATCCTGGGTCTGGTATTTTGTAACATCATAAATGATTTGGATGATGGGACAGTGCATGCTTAGCAAACTTGCAGATGACACCAAATTGGGTAGAGTTGCAGGCACTTTGGAGGGTAAGGCTGGGATGTAGAATGATGTGGATTGACTGGAGAAATGTTCTGAACCAATCAGATGAAATCCAACAACAAAATCAAGTACTAGTTCCTGCACTTGGAATATAATAATTGCACACACAAATACAGATTGGGGAATTATTGGCTAAAATGAGGTACTGTAGAAAAGGACCTGGGGATTACAGTGTACCATTAACTGAATATGAGATAACACAGTGTGCTGTTATTGCAAAAATAAAGACAACAGCATGGGGGGTAGGGGGTGGTTGTACTTAATAGGAATGTCTCTTGCACACAGAAGAGAAGCCTGAGAGGGATCTAACTTTGCTAATAAGCTTTTAATTGTGTATTTTCATCATATTCTCCTTTATACTACAGAATAAATATAGAACACACAAAAAACCTGTTCTTACAGTCATTATTCAGGTAAAACCCCTTTTAATCTTAGCAGGTGTTTTGCTTGAGCAAAGGCACAAGGATTGGGCTTGAAGCCTTGATATTTGATTTAAAGAAGCTCCATGTGGAAAACATCAGATTTCCTAAATGTTAGTGCAGCGATCAGCCCCTTTCCAGTTTAAAGTCTTGTTATGTTTCATAATTCTTGTGAACATTGATATTTCACTCTTTTTTTTTATTCTAAACCAATATGAGCAAGAAGCCAGCAAATATTGGAATGCATTTTGCAAGACTTATAAAATAACTTTTTCAAGAATCGTAATTGGCTGTTTCTGGAGTTTCCAGAAATTCTTCCACAAGCAAAGAGAAATTGAATGGAAACAGAGGGAAAAGATCAAGATCATGTCAGCATGAATGCTGTAAGCCATGCCATATCTGCAATTATTCCTGGAATGTTGGAAGAAGACAAATATTCTTGCCAGAACAGTTCAGAGGACTGTTTTACTTCTGTCCAAGGATGTACATACACCAAAAGACAAATGGAATCTGTTGTTGATAAGCATCACATGAACTCTGAAAAAGAACCTGGGAAGCTAGAATCTTTCCCTGGTAGCAATGCTACTTACAGAATACTAGAGGTACTGCACTGCAAACTTCTCGCATGTAATCTACAGTTTGAAGCGATTGCTTAAAATGTAGTAATGCTAGGAAGTAATTTTTCAGTCAATAACTACTGACCATTCACAATACCAGCTTTAACTTCTGGCTAGAATTTTCAGAGGAACCTAAAGAAAACAGGTCTTAGATCTCCAAAGGTATTTAGATACCTAATTCTACTGGGAGTTAGGTACTTAAATACTGTTGAGGATCTAGGATTTGCCCAGTTTCCAATTAAAGTCATTGGGAGGTGGACTTCTAATTCCTTAAGAATTTTGCAGCTGAATATACTTTTGTTCTGTATAAGCTAGTGTCTTGTTCCAGAACAGCAAAATTGTACAAAAAAGCTGTATTTTCCTGTGTAGCTGCTTCTGAGAGGTGACTGGTCCAGCTACTGAGAAGTTAGGCCCTGATCCTGGACCCTAGGGCCCATGTTTTGAGTGTTGGGGTGTTCAGCAAAACAAAGCCTCTTCTCCCTGTTTTAAACTTTTATAATGCTTTTGCTTGATTTTGAACAAAAAATCTGAGTTAAGCCTTATTTGTTGTTTGTTTATTTTTGTTTGTTTCTACTTCAATTCCAGGTTGGTTGTGGTGCTGGAAACAGTGTATTTCCTATTTTGAAGGCTCTACGATAAGCTGTGCCAGCCACACCCCTTCCTCCAAATCCATACCCTATGCCAGGACTGTCCAACTGGTAGCCTGGGAGGGGTTAAATTGGGGCCTGCAGGGCTTGTCTGTACACTGATTTGGTACAGCTCTGGAACCCAGGGGTTCAGAGCTGCCGTTCACCCCCTCACCTCCTTGCTTGCCACCAAATTCAGGGTCTTTAGTCACTGCTAGCAACTCGACTAGCAGGGAAAAGGGGGGCACTAGCAGTGGCAGTGTTCGGCTCTGGGTGCTATATCTGTGCCCAGGGTGCAGCTCCAGGAGCCTCTCTGACAGGCAACTGCTGGGGGTGGGTTTTCCAATCTGCAAGAAGCCTTGAAGATCAGATCTGGCCTGCAAGGCAATTAAGTGGGACAGCCCTGCCTTATGTTAACTAAACAGAAGTATTAAGCTAGTCTGCTCCTGAAAAAAATGCTGACTTGATTGCTGTAGGTACCAGGAAATTTTACTTACAGAATGCAGGACAGTGTTGATAGGTGCAGTGTACAATGTTCCCCATGAAGTTCCTCAGGACTGTCCTAGAACCAGTGAGCAGGAGTATTTTATGAAGGTAGTTGTTTTTGGTTTTGTTTTTTTTTTTTCTCCATAAGGCACCCACTGTTATCACACAAGTTACCAAATAGCCACCAAACAGAATCTGGGGTCACATTCACTGGTGACATGAATGGCAGTGCCATGCACATTGCAAGATGTTGTGAGTGCTATCCCTGACCACTTGCATCACTTCTGAACTTCACTATTGTCTATCAAATGGAATCAGCTTGTAGTAATGTGAAGAGAAGTTTCGTGTTGCATTACTTAATCCCTTGAGCCATGCCATCCCATCTGCTTAGCAGCTTCTGTTTTAGGAGGTAAGCACATTTTCTTTGCCATGTATGTGGTTAGTATTTATTGGAAGAGCTGTGCACAGATCAGAGGAAAGAAGAGACTTCTTTCAACTCTTTTCTCCAAAAGCTAGTATTGGTTCTACAGACAAATACTAATAGTTTCCATTTCCATACTGACTTTCATCCTCAATGCAAATTCTATGTTAGGCTTACAACATCCGTTTTATAGAAGCACACCATTATCCAGACATGGAAACTGAGGCATAGAGAGAATTAAGTGCCCTGCCAAGAGTACACAGGCAGTGGGTTTAAGTGTTTGGAATGGTATATAGGTCTCACTACCAGACCAAACATTTTTTATCCCTTAAACACCATGTAATGAAAGAAGAAACTTTTGTTACTAGGGAAAACAAAGTATGAGAGAAACACATTGGGTACATATATGAGGAAAAACCCAAACTGATATTTAGTAAACAAGAGATGTTTTTAATGCAAGAGTTCTTGTAATTATGAATCTTATTGGTCAATATTTTAGTTGGTGATTTCAGTTTATATGCAAATCATACATGTGACCAGATAGGTGCATTGAAACACCTTACCTCACAGCCTTTCCTGCACTGCCCAGATCAAACCTAACAACCTTACCTATTCAAAGGCATGTGTACTTATATCTAAGTAGAACTTAGGCTATATTTGGTATCATAAAAATTGCCTTTTGTCTACATACAAGAAAGTGGGTAGAAACAGCTGGGATCATATTCTGGTTGAAAGAAAAAATTCATCTCCTTGGGAATATGGATGTATATGTTTTTATGATCCAAAATTAAAAATAAAAGCAATGGTTCTTTACACAGATATTGCTTCTTTAATATAAATCAACCGTGGGATAACCATCCAGACCAGATTTATGCCTGTTATTTGACTGGAAACTTTTCATTAAGGTCTCTTCCTGATTTCTCTGATCATCTGTTTATACATCCTAATGACTGAGTCATTTAGGTAACTAGGTCAGTCAGTTCTGATGGGCACACCCCCCTCTCTGCCACCCAAAGCCAGCCCAGGCTTCTAGATCAGGGGCAAAGCCCAAGTTCGCTCCCACTATCAGACCCTAGCCATTCAATCCCTCCTGCTCTCTGGTTCTCCATGGCCCTGACTCACATCTAGTTCTGCTCCTAAGAGAGGGTCTTTACCTCTTTTGGGGATGCCCAGTGCAACCTGAAGTTTCAAGCAGCAAACAGACAGCTCTACTTCAGTGAAGACATTTACTGAACTGACAGAAACAACCAATCAGAGCGCGAATACAGCATTTGGACAGGAGGTGGTGGAGCACTGTCATGATGATGGGGACACAGGGGGTGGGGGACGAGGCCAGCTGTGCTAGCCTCACCTCCCCTGCCCTGCTCCCTGGAGGTGGCACCCACCCCATCCTTGCTCCTTGGAGGTAGTGGCAGCAGCACAGGGGGGAGCGGGGTTGAGACGCTTTTGTGGGGGGGGCAAGGCCAGCACCCTTTTCCTTCCCCCCAGGCCCGCTTCCTGCAGGCATTAAATACGAAAGGGTGGGGCTGAGGCCAGCACTGCAGGCCTTGCCCCGTCTCTCTCTCCTGCAGTGCTCCCTCTCAATGCTGGGGGGAACAGCAGGGCCGGGCCGACATGGCGGCGGGAGAGGGGAGGAGCAGGCCTGGGAGGGGGGGGGGTGGCGGTGGGCGCGCCGGGTCCAGCTTGGCCCCGAAATGGAGGGTGGGGGGGAGTGGCCTGGCCCAGCCCTCAAACGACGGTGGAGAAGATGGGGGGTGGGCCCGGTACTGGGCCCATTATGGCGGAGGAGGGGTGGGGGCATGCCGATCCCAGCCTGGCCCCAAAATGGAGGGTATGGGGGAGGAACACTGGGCACAGCCTGGCCCCAACTGGGGCGGTTGGGTAGGCCCAGCCCCAAAACAGTGGCTGGGAGGGTGCTGGGGCCAGGCTTGGTCCCACAGTGGAGTGCGGGAAAGGGTGAGCAGGCCTGGTCTCGATGGTGGTGGGGGGAGCCGGATGCAGGTTTCTGACCCTGCCTGCACCCCACATCCATCATTCTTGATGGGCAATTGGCTAGTATTAACAATAAACCCACATGGTCACCCAAGGTCAATCAGAAATTCAGCTGCTTGCCCTCACCCATGCTAGATCTTGATTTCACAATCCCTGGGCTTATCTGGTTAGTAGTTGCAAAACTGATAAAGGTTTTGTTCTGGATGGGATGTTTTAGGTCCAAAAGAGTTTTCCTATTGATTCTTTATACACAGCCTCTACTAAACTGTATAATTTGGAAGATCTGTTGGGCAGAGGCACAAGTTCACTTCATTCTTTTGCCATAACATCCTGTCCAAAATCCATAGCACTTTAGGAGAAATTAATGAATTTTCTGAGGGCTAATCCTCTTTGTGCAGTAGCTTAGCTTCTGTTCTGCTCACCTTTTCTTATGCTGGTTGTGAAAGAGTTGATAAAACTGTGTCACTTGCATTGTTTGGTGTGAGGGAAAAGCTGGCTTTGCAGTGGATGTGAAGAGAAAGGGTAGCAACATTACAGGAAAATAACATGTATTTGATTAAGAAGGCAATAGGTGATGGAAGGAAACAATCCAAGCCACACAGTCAGATCAAACCCAGCACAATTGATACCTGGGAATCAGGATACCTAGACCTTTTCAGAACTGTTGATAAGTAATTATCTTAATTGCAGGAAAAATAAATGTTTTTCCTGTTACTGATTATATGACATGAATGGGCCAGTGCTAGAGAATCTTAGTGGAGCTGCAGAGAGCCACAAAACAACCTCACAGTAAAATTTTGACCTGTTGTCATAATGCAGTATCAGGGTACCATCACAACTACTTATGGCTCTCTGACTCCATCCAACACCATCTTCTGTCTCTTCCTGGCCACTTCTTCCCTGGCTATTGGGCAGTGCAGGAAAGTCTGAGAGTCTCCTCTACTTCACCAGTAGTTGGCAAGTATTCTTTCAGATCTGACTCATTTGCTCAGTGTACCCAGTGCTGCCTTGCAGAGTCCCCCAAGAAGCCTTGTTCTGTTCTGTGACCATCAACATAGACTCTTATCCTTTACAATAGCAATTCCTTAATCACTGTTTATTTTGTGTTCCTAGTGATACACCTGGGGGCTTTCTGTACTGTTGTGATTTTGCTTCAGGAGCAGTGGAGTTGGTAAAGGTATTTAATGTGTTCATTTTTGAGTGTGTGGTGTACCCCATAAGCCTGGAATACAGAAGGCTACAAGAAAACTATCCTTTTGAAATGGGGTATTATGGTTCTGACAACACTGGAGTTTTCAGTACTCCAAAGAACAAAGTCTTGCTCTGCCTGGAGAGAATGAATGCTGTCAGTAAGCCTGTCTCGCAGCTTGAACAAGATCCCAGAACAGAATCAGCTTTATGTGAAATGTTTTACAAAATGGAATAATTGAAAAAACGTTTCTTGAGTCATGCTAAATGTATTAACCACTGCTATTCTCTTGGTGCTTCTCTTAATCTTTATCCTGACAGTCACACTCATCCTACAATCCAGCCTGGTGTTCTGCCTTTGTTCATGATGTGTGTGATGATGCTTTACCCTGCCCTTTTCCAGATGAGATCTTGGATGTCATTCTTCTTGTCTTTGTGCTCTCTGCTATTCATCCTGACAGGTAAATGAAGACTGAAGGGCAAAGCAAATGGGTTAAAGCTCTTTTATCACTAGTGGTTTTCAAGACTATCAAAGCAAGATGATGAATCTTGAATTTATTATTTAGCATGCTATATTTTGCATAATACAGGGCATTTTAAATGCCATTTCCCCTTTTCAGATGTGTGAGAGAAGCTGGTCAAACTACTTCATTAGTGAGGCTCCTGTCACCATCAAAATGAAATGAGTGAATTCTAGTAAGACACATACCTATTAAAAGTGACAGTGCTTCAAGAAAATTACAAATTCAGGAACAGACTGCTAGTCTCCCAGAGGGAAATTACTCTTAGTGATCATAAAACAAACATCCTTGATTTAGCATCTTACAACATGTTGATAAAGGTCTGGGGTGCTGATTTAGTTACACACAAGTGCATATGTGCTGGCCTCTTAAAAATAAATTAATTTAAGAGTATGTGGTTTGTTTGGATTAAGCACATTTAATCTACTTTTCGTGCACAATATTATGTTGAAAGCTCTCAGCTTTGCTATTAAAGCCATGTTCAGTATCTAATGAACCACCTTTTTTGTTTCTAAATCTGACTAATTTTGAAAATATCTTCTATGGGGAAAATACCAAAGGGTATATGTAATTCATACTCACCAGTTCAATACTGCAATTCAATTCCTCATTTATCCAGACTGTACAAAAGGAAATGCATCTTGTACCTATAATGGTAGGATTTTTGCTTTACGAACTGCATTGCAAATGGACTTCCATGTACTCCACAAACAATAGAACAGTATTCACCTCTTTTTTTTTTTTACATTTGAGAACTATTTCCTTGCCTGAGTGGTTGAGTTATTAATGATTAGTTTTTTGCTGAAAAAGATCTTCCTATATAGGATATCTCTCCTTCCTGTTTGTGCAAAGATGAGCACAAGTTATGTGCAGAAGAGTGTTTTGCAAAGCCTGGGTGCATATTCCAAACACAATTCAAACAGAGGATTCACATCTACATGAGTGCAGTGGGCAAGGTTTTAGATCAAATATATTTTATTGCACCTTTTTGCCACTAGAAAGAATAACTGAATGTTCAGTCAGAATTCCTGGGGACTGCCTCACATTAACCCTTTGAGTATAAGGGGTTTTCCCCCCTGAAGTTTAGGAGCCAGAAGACATCTCTTTGTGTAGTAATCTTTGTAGTGTAATGCAGTCTCCAAAGGTTTATGTATTAAAATCAGGGGTGTTAAGTATATGGATTTCAGGAAGAATCCAGCCTGCAGAGCCATGTCATTTGATCTGTGGGGCTCCTGGAAGGGCCAGGAATTTTGGGGTAGGGTGAGCAGGGGGAGAGCCTGCCACTGAACTCTAGGGTACAGAGCCCTGTTGGGGAAGCTTTTCAACAGCAGAGAGGCGAGAAATAGCTGAGTTAATCCCTGCTGCTCCCTGAGATGACACAGCAGTTAATGCCACTGCCAATTGCCCTGCTACCAGAAGTGGGTCTGGATCGAGCCCATAAGCAGCACTATGAGCCAGACGGGTTTGACATACATGTACTAAAAGATACCAGATTCATTATAGGCATCATGTAGAAGTCAAGTGATAGCATAAAGAAAACTGTAATCTAGACCCTTGCTTTTAAGAGCTCTTAATAGAAACTGTCTAGAAGTATGAAATCTGAGAGATGGCAAAGAAAACACAGAGAATGATAGTTAAGAGGCTCAAATAAATGAATCTGGATATTTGCAAAGGTCAATTCCTCAGGTGTTTATTGTATTTACTACCTTAGAAACCATCAGGTAATATTTTGCTGTTAGGCCTCTGTGTTCTCCTTTTTTCAGTTGCTCATCTTGGATTTTGAGAAACAACATTCTGCTAGCAGCCCCCTCTGTTGAAGTTGGTCTCAAAACCAAGTGATAATTTGGAAGGTGTCAAACTTCTTTGTGCCCTGTATTGAATGTGCAATTACTGGGTCATATTTTTCAGAACGTTTCCATTTTGTACATATATGTGTAAGTTTTGTCCAGATTTCCTTGTAAATGCCCAAAAGACATATTCGCCTATGCAGAGTCTTTATTTTTGTGCCTAACTCTCTTTTCTGACTACTATTTTTGTCTATTCTGACTACCATTATTGCTAGGGCAGAAATACTGGGACCGGCTGTGTGTGTTCAAACAGGTCTTTTAAATTTTTGATTTCTAAGGAAATCCCATGCTTAAGTTAAAAATAAAAGAACAAATTCTCTTTTTTACATGCTTCCTTTTGGCTCATAATTTTCTTTTTCTCCTGAGATACCTCCTAAAAGTCAGAAATAGTCAGCACCTTCAAGATTAGTGGGAGTAAGTTGGAATTCTTCAGTGTTGCTATTCAGGGGCTAGTTTGTGCCATTAGGTATAGCCCCAGGCAAGCATCAGTGCATGAGTTGCAACACTGTAGAAGGAGCCCCAAGAGGGATTGTGCTTCAGATGTCTTCTGTACTCACCCCTTGTGTTCAAGAAGGCTTTATTATACCACAGTTGTTTAGGGTGACACTGAGTTCCCCCCACCTCCCACCAATATGTCCAGATTGGTTTCTTCTACTGGATTCCCCTTCACAAGTGCAGTTTAGTCTCCCTTCCATTCCCAGAGGATAGACACACACATAGCACAATTATATGCCTTGTCTGAACACCTAGATAGAGAGATTAGCTGGATATCTAGATACAGAGATTTGATGGATTCCCATCTGCCTTCCTCTTCCTTTACCGCTTCAGTCTTTTATCTTCCTACCTAGAAAGATGGCCTGATCCACTCCATCCAGTCAGGTAGACGGTTGTTTATTTCACTGTACATCACATTTCTGCCTGCTGCTTTGCCTCTAACTTACTCCAGCCTTCTAACCATAGAGGTCCAGATCTCAAGAACCCTACATTAATCCATCCTTTAACTTTTGTTTAAGAGGAGGAAAGAACTTGATTCCTCTCTCCATCATGTTTAAATTTGTGTCCCTTTGCACCCTCATTTGTGAATCTCTCTTGTTTTTTGTACTGAGGCTGTTAGCATCTAGCATGTTTAGGAGATTCTTTACGCTGAGGCCTCAGAAACCTACATCTTGGACCAAGCAGCTAAATAAAGCAGGTATCTTTGGAATTTCACCAGTATCATATTTGTTTTTGAAGATTACAAGGAGTTGTAAATAGACTGACTAAATTACTGAAACCTGGAGGGATGTTGTTATTTCAAGACTATGGAAGATATGATACAACACAGCTTTCTTTAAAAATGGTATTGTCTAGAGATTTCTTTTAGTTCAGCATTTGTTCTTCAGCTTGTTTATATCTCTTAAACCACAGTCCTTCTTTTTACATTTTTTTTTGTCTCTTAGGCCACTGTTGGTCAGAGAATTTTAATGTCCAAGGAGATGGTACCAGAGCTTATTTATTTACCAAAGGTATGATGCAAAAGCAACAAAAATGAATTTTGGTTTTATAGGAGAGTACTAAGTGTCTCTTGAGATTGTTAGGGTTGCTAAAGTTCTTACTTAAAAGACTTGTAATTCTCATAGACCCCCTTCTTTGATTTTCCCTTTTTTCACAAACTTGAAATGTATGTTTTTAAAGAACCTTACAGAAGGAAGATTTCACTTTACTTCCCCAGCTTTGTTCTGCTGAAGCTGAAGATATAGTCTGGCTATTTTTATTTAACAGCCATAGTGTTTATTTGCTCTGCATAAATATTGTCTCTGAACCAGCATCATTGCTCTATAGCTATTCAGCTCTCATAGAGTCAGCAGAAAGAGCATAAACTGATCTTGTGGAACCCATAAAAGTATCTAGTCCATTTTTATTTTTATTTTTTAGATTTGCGAAACATGGATTGATTTTTGTTTAAGCAAGAAATAGGTCTAAAGTTGTTATAGCGGTTTTGACTGACTTTGGGCCCAATTTTGACTGTACTTCAATTTTGCACAAGACTAACTGCCATGCATACTGTTAACAAAGGCATGAGATCAAAATCAGGTCTCTAAAAATATTTTCTTAACTAAATGGCCTTTAGGGGCTGATTGTGCCTTTGGGGTCTGTTTGTAGAACAGGTCTTTTTGTTATACAAGTACAGTCCTAGGTCCTGCTG
>NW_005841969.1:117736-148282 GCF_000455745.1 Alligator sinensis | reverse complement strand
ACCCCTCAAGGATTAGGGGGAAGCAGCTAACTGTATAAAACTAAATTCTTGGGACAGAGGATGAAAACTAATAATGAAGGAGGTGTTTACCGATCAGAAAATGATTTGAGAGGATACCAATCAGAAAATGCTGACTAGTACCGACTGCCCTTTGAACTTATCTAAGGAGTGTGTAGATGTGCATAAAATAAAAGGCGTAGGGAAAAGTGTGGCCAAATCCTCAATAACAGGCTCTTGAGGCTGTAGAGGGGCTGTGCAACCTGGCACAGTCAAGCTAGGCATGCACAATGGTCTCCTTTTAACTACAGAAAGGTCAAGTGTTAGGGGACTCTAAAGTGCACCAGCTACATGCCCATGCTGATGACTCTGTGTAGGAGCAGCCAGCCTAGATTCCCATGGCTCATAGGATTGAGAAGAAATACAAGTTGATCCTCTGGGGACCCTTGCCCTCAGTGAAGGTGTCCTGACATTTGGTGTCTGGGTGAGATGCAAGGGCAGGATGGTGAATGGTAGGGAGCTTAAGTACGTAGAGTTGACAGCAATGGACTGTCCAGAATTGCATTGGTTTGATGTCCCCCAGCCTACTGAGGTGGTGCAGTTGCGAGTGTTGGGAGGTCTGTCAAGGCAGAGACCCCACAACAAGCTCTGAAGGACTGGGGGGGTATGGGTGGACAGAAACTACCCTTCCACAGGACTTGTTCGTTATAGGCAAGGAATGTTGACAGCTGGGTAGTCTTGGCATCCTAGAGTAAGTGGCAGGTCATGTGCAGTGTGAACAACTCTACACTGGCTCATCCCTGCCTGACAAAGCCCAGGAGGTCCTAATATAAGTGATGTTAGCCAGGACCATCGCCAGCACACCCAGGACACCTCCATCACTGGTACCACCAGATGCTGGTTTTTCAGCAGGGGTTCAGTAAGGAGGTTTGTACCCTAGATGCCTGTATCTGTGGATATGGATGAGGAGACTCGCCTCCAGGTCCTGAGGAAGTCATGGTAGATGTCTGGCAGCTTGCTGAGGTCTTGTATGGGGAGACCTTAGGTAGAAGAGCTGCCATTAATATCAGAACCCTTGGAGGCAACATAGGAAGGCATGCCCTATTGAGCACCATGCTGCCTAACAGCTGGCACTGCAAAGGAGTCTCTAGAGTCTAGAGACAAAAGGTGTGCACTTGGCTGGAGATGCAAACTAGGCCCTGCCCCTACTTCTCACAAAGGGTGTCACAGGATGCCTGCAGAGATCCAATGCAGTCCTGGCGAAAGGAACCCCAGCACCCATCTTTGAAGAATGACCAGAATGCTCAATAGTACAGGCACGGTGTTGAGCTGGTTCAAGAGCATAGACAGGACAAGCTGATTGATGACCAGCACCTCCCTCTTAAGGGTACCCATGGAACAGGGCCGAGTGAAACAACAATGTGGGGTTCCCCGCTTCCATAGGTGTTCTTGAGTCTGGGAATCTGTAGCTAGAAAAAGACCTGCAGTTGTTACTGGAATTGTCCTTGTTTCAATACCTCTGTAGGATTCACAATAAGCCCCAGTCTTTAAGATGTTTTCCTCTGTCAAGGTTATGCTTGAAATAGCTATTTTTGTTTCTGGTTTAAGCACTGAGCCAGATGATGGGCTGCAGTGCAGGTACCAATGCTATGTTTTGCACTGAAGTTGGCTTTTGATTACAGAGCTGCTGCATCTGGCTCTAGAAGTGTCACCTCTGTTCTGCCAAATTCCTAATTGCAGATGCACTTGGAGGAAAAAATTGTGCTTAGGAACAGTCAGAATGGATTCACCAGGGGCAAGTCATGCCTGACCAACCTGATTGCTTTCTATGATGAGAAAACTAACTCTGTGGATGTGGTGTACCTTGGTTTTAGCAATGCTTTTGATACAGTCTCCCACAACATTCTTGCAGGGAAGCTAAGGAAGTATGGGCTATATGAATGGACTGTAAAATGGTTAGAAAACTGGCTGGAGCATTGGGCTCAGGGGGTACTAATAAATGGCTCAGTGTCTAGTTGGCAGCTGGTGTCAAGTGGAGTGCCCCAGGGGTTGGCCTTGTTCAATGTCTTCATTAACAGCCTAGAAGATGGCATAGTGCACCCTCAGCAAGTTTGCCAGTGTCACCAAGCTGGGGGAAGTAGTCGATGCACTGGAGGGTAGGGTACGGATTCAGAGTGACCTAGACAAATTGGAGAATTGGGCCCAAAGAAATCTCATGAGGGTCAACAAGGACAAGTGCAAAGTCCTGCACTTGGGATGGAACAATCCCATGCACCAGTACAGGCTGGGGGCTGACTGCCTGGGCAGCAGCTCTGTAGAAAAAGACCTGGGGGTTACAGTGGGCAATAAGCTTAATATGAGTCAGCAGCGTGCCCTTGTTGCCAAGAAGGCTAATGGCATACTGGGCTGCATTGTTAGGGTTGTTGCCTGTGGGTCAAGGGAAGTGATTATTCCCCTCTATTTAGCACTGGTGGGGCCACTTCTGGAGTACTGTGTTCAATTTTGGGCCCCCCACTACAGAAAGAATGTGGACAAATTGGAGAGAGTCCAGTGGAGGGGGAGAAAAATAGGAAGGGGGCTAGAGGACATGACTTATGAGGAAAGACTGAGGGACCTGGGCTTATTTAGTCTAGAGAAGAGGCGATGGAGAGGGGACTTGATATCAGCCTTCAACTACCCGAAGCGGGGTTAGAAAGAGGATAGAGCTAAACTGTTCTCAGTGGTGGCAGATGACAGAACAAGGAGCAATGGTCTCAAGTTGCAGCAAGGGAAGTTTAGGTTAGATATTAGGAAGAATTTGCTCACTAGGAAGGTTGTAAAACACTAGAACCAGTTATCCAGAGAGGTGGTGGAAGCTCCATCCTTTGAGGTTTTCAAAATCCAGCTAGACCAAGCTTTGGCTGGGATGATCTGGTTGGGGATGGTCCTGCTTTGAGCCGGGGGTTGAACTGGATGACCTCCTGAGGTCCCTTCCAACCCTAACTTTCTATGATTCTATGGCTTTTGCACACTCCTTCTCCATAGGGAGGGTTGTTGACTGACACTGTAATCTGGAACAGGAACCTGACTCTGCACACAGAAGACCAGGATCTGCTGGACTTTGTGCCACTTATGACCTCCTGACCTGCATTGTCTGCAGTTCAGAGTCTTGCCCAATATCTTTGTAATACAAGACTGGGAAGGTGAGGAGAGTTACAGGCCATAGAGCAGATCCCTAATGTGCCAGGCACCCTCTGGGTTTTTGACACTCCCAGCATCATTAATCTGAAGCTGAGAAGAGAGATTACCATTGGCAAAAGTAACACCTGCAGAGAATCATAAATAAAGCTGGTTTTACATAGAACTTTACTTTGGCTGATGTACTTTGGACCACAGGCATGAGATTCTATACTATAATTAATTAGGTGTTATGACAATATGCTCTTTTGGCAAAAGCTTTCTTGGGGGCAGTACCTATGCTGGGCTAGCAGACAGAGCTTTGTTCTTTCTGTAACAAGCTATATGCTATTCAGTTGGTAGACAGCAATATCTATATCAGTTTAGCATGCTGTAACTGGAGTAATTCTTCATTTTGGGGAAACAGGTGAAGTACACAATATGTTCACCCTAGCTGGACTAGCTGAAGTGCAGAATCTAGTTGATCAATGATTACAAATCAACAGGAAGAAAAAGGTGAAAATGCAGCGAGTTTGGATACAAAGCAAGTTCCAAAAAACCATTGCAGCTACCTCAGAATAGACCTGAAGATGCCAATAGGACTCCTCATGGCTAAACATACAGAGATCAATGCAAGGCTGAAAGTGTGCATTTCCTATAAGTTCTCTGTTAACTTCTGAAAAAGCAGGATAAAGGTTCTATTGAAAGATTTGTTTTAATATATTTTATTAAGTGAACTCGTTCAAAAGTAATCTGGATAAATATGATGTGTACCCTATTGTACATAATAAAAGGGATATACACTAACTTGTTCATATCTCAATGACGTTTCACTGTTTGGTCTTTTTTGAAAATGAATAATCAGACAATATATAAATATGTAACCAGTTAAGCTCCTGCTGTAGCTCACAATTTGTAAAGAGTGCACTACATGGGAATGGAATTGTTTTGGATGGTTAGAACACAGGAATGACATTACAGTCAACACAAGCCCAGTTATCTCTCTTTGGAAGAATCACATCTCCTACACTACAGCCACTCTTCATCTCATGACTATGTCCTCCTGTCTCTTGGTTTATGAAGAATATTCAGGTTCATCTACCTCCATCAGAAGGTGGGTTCATTTGACAACTGGCTCTGTACTTTTCCGGCTTGGTATAAAGACTGGGTTTTTTTCCTGTAGCAGCATGCACTATGTCCTGTGAGGGGTAGTAGTCAAATCCTTCTCTTTCAACTCATTTACTCCAGTTAGCTAATGTTTCTCTGAACTCTGCTTTCCAGCAATATTCTCACAACAAATATGCTAATTTCAGTTTCTTATCCTCTCCCCATCAAGTTACCACACTCAACCTCTAATGTTAAATATAATTAACTTAAAAAGGAATGTCTTTAAGTGACGGAGCTGTGTCCAGTAGCCATGTAGCATCAGGGGGTGGAGGTTGAGTGAAAAGAAGTTTTGGGAAGGATGTAGAAGCAGAGGTTGAAGGCAGGGTTAAGTTGCACTTTATAGATTATCTAAATCAGAGATTTATAGCATAAGCTTTTGTGAGCCCATGCTCACTTCAGCTTGTTTGTTTTAGATAGATAAAAATATGAATTCCAAAGATAATAACCAGTTTTTGCGTTGGATTTTATTTTCAAGGAACATATTGGGATCAACCAGAAGTCTGGAGTGAGAGAATAAGAGGCAAGTTTCATCACAGTCATTGCATTGAAGGTGTTTCCTGTTAATAATAGTTGTATCATTCTTATGAAGTCACTGACTTTTGGCCTCAAAGTTATTTTCCTATATTATTATCTAATAGGCTTATTTAGCTCATGATATGATTTATTACCTCATAAATAGGGAACATTGTCAGGTTAATCTAAATAGTCTGCATGTATTTAAAGAATGCTGACATGGTATATTATAAGTATTTAGACTGCTGGATTCAGATCAGTGTATTTTACCATTTCAAAGATATACTTATTCCAGTGGTTCTCAACCTTGTGAGACACAAGGTACCCTTCAGAAAATGCCAGTTCTATCTTTCACCCATTTTTTGACTACAGAAAAATAATAAAGCAATTATTTTGTCGCAAAGAACTCAGAGGGCATCTCTACACGTGATGGATTGCTGCTCCAATGCATGCTAATGTGTATTTGTTGTCCCTGTATTTCAAAATGGTGACATGGATGCTTTAAGTAAAGCTCATCAACTGAGCTTTAAAGCGCCCCCACCACAATTTTTTGTGCCAGACACTGAATACACATGATGCTGCAGAAACTTAATTAGAGCGGCTCTCAGAGCCCCTCTAATTAAAGTGCGCCCCCTCCATACCAGAGCATGTGGATAGATGCCCAGTAAGACCACAGTGGGTCAGAACACTTTTGATACTCTGGATTTCTATTTAAAGCCACTGTATTTACCTTGTGAATCATGTAGGTGTCTGCATGCATAACTGCTAGTACTGACTGGCATATTCAAAGACAGGAGTAAGTATTGCTAAGAAGCATGTTTTCTTTCCTTTGTCAGGCTGGTGGGATTGGTATCAACTTTAACTAATTTTCCTTTTTTTATCTGAGTCCAGCCCACTCAAATCAGTGTGTGCATGTCTGTGTACATGTCCTCCCAAGGATTGCACCCTTGACATAGCGGAGAGGCTTCTACACTACCAAGAACCTCAAGAGTGAGGCTGTCTGGAGTTTTGTACTCCTGATAGGGTCATCCATGGTGGCAAGGTCAAGAGCGAGATTTCCAGAATGATAGCAATCCAAAAATAAAAGTCCTCCACAGAGGCGCAGGCATATGAAGAAAGAATATATCACCATGGCTGAAAAAGCAGATGAAAGCTGCATGGAATAGAAACCTCTAGTCATCTAGGTTTTTCTTGCCATTGGATTCAAGTTTCCTTCCCAAAGAATGGTGTGGTTGTTGATGTGCAATAGCATTCCCACTTTACAAGAAGACAGGACATCTTACTTCAACAGTGAGTCCTGTGATGATAGCTGAGTGGTGATGGGGGCAGGTGCTAGCAGTTACCAGAAGCCCCCAGTTATGGACCCACATGGAGGCAATGACTGTATGATGGTCATTGAATGGTAAAAAATTAGGGTTGGAAGGGACCTCAGGAGGTCATCTAGTCCAACCCTCTGCTCAAAGCAGGAACAGTTATTAATTATATTAATGTTATTAATATTTAGTCTCAAAACAAGAAATATTAAATGTTTTATTTCTTTATTTTGGAATATAGAATAAAATAAAGATGTCTAAATGTAACTGCAGGATCATAAATTGGAAAGATAGAACATAATTAACATATATTTAAAATACCTTAGTTTGTGACTTGAAGATCATGTATAAAAAGAGAACCAAATTGAACTGTCCTTAATTTGCATGGATAGGGCCCTACCGAATTCACAGCAGAAGTGGGCTGTGCTGCAGTTCCTTTAATCTTGCACGTTCTTCCCTGTCCCTCCCCACAAACCCTAAATTTGGCTGCAGATTTTAGGCAATTGTAGAATTACCCTGGATTAAGAAGTAGTGAATATAAATATATCTGCTGATATTTTAACTTGCTGAGCTACGTTGTTAAAATGGGTCTTGGGTTAAAACCTGACACAGGAAGTATTTCAGCTATGGAAGTTTCCAGGTGGCAGTCATAAGGGTGATGTTACAGTTTATTCAGCGTGGGTAACATAGGCCCAGATTGATATGATCCTATTGACATCAAACCTTAACAACAAGATGGTGGTTCTGGCAGGATTTATACTTTTTAACTTTTTAGTTTTAATAAGAAGAAACTTAAACTTGAAGAAACTTAAACTTGCCTTTTAGGAGTGAGTGACAGAATTTTCTTTACAGTCTTGAGCAGCGTTAGCTTTACTTATTGGCCATTTCTCCTCCCTGCATTCAAGTTAGAGCATGAAATGGTGCCTGTTTCAGTACAGTCGGATAGGCTACTAAACAAGGACTGTTCTCAATTCAATGGAAATAGAATTATAAGAGAAGTTTGAAATGTTGTATAACTGACAATAGGTGGAATAGAAGATGCATATTTTTTCGCCCAATGAGAAATTTAAAGTGTTTAAACTGGATGACACTTTATATATCTTGGCTTTGTGAAATTTATCAAATGGTAATCAAGCTCATGATGACAAAGCACTCTCGGGCTGGCATGGAGAACATATATTACCAGTATTGCCAAAGGAAGATTGGAAGTAGTTGTTGGAACAGGAGGAAAGAAGAAACCATGGAGAATTATAGTGGAAAATAGAACATGAAATAAGGCTAATAATGAATGTACAGAGAAACTGAAAGTGAGGCTATAATGTACAGATCTGCTTAGTGTAGGCTAAGGATGCAAAATAGAAAAATGCTGCTGCTGCTCTCCTGAAATGTAAGCTTATTCATTAATGAGGCATGTATGTGCCTCTTATTCTTCTTTGGGAGACACAGCCTTTTTGTGTCAACACATCTTTAGGTCTTGAGCTCAGTGTTAGCACTCAGAGCAGATGATAGCAGGTGTGGTTTGGTAAAGTAATTTTGACTGAGCAAAACTTTAAGAGTGAAAATACAAACACGCTGGAATCAAGCATTGGTTTCTGGCAGTGGTATTTACTTCTTTGCTTAGCTCCCACATACCTTATTAGATCTATGGTAAGTGGAGGGAACATACCATACAGGACTACCAAGATTTCCAGGTAAGTTCAGAACAAAAGGCTACTTCTGTTAAGAAAATGACAACCTTGGTTACTAAAATTCTAATTCTTAAGCGATTAGTCCACAAAATTGCCCAGTTTCTTAACAGATGCTATTAAAGGCTCAGTTGATCGGCACCATGATTGTGCATATTATAAAACCAAACCAGAAGACCTTCTGCATCTCAGGAAACCAAGCTGACCCCATGACATCAAAGATCACTTCCTACTTTTGTATGTGAAAACTGTCATGAAAGCAAAAGCTTGGGTGCTCTATCTTTTGAATATTCCTCAGCTAATCTGCAGACCCTAGAGAAGTGGTTTTCAACTTTTTTAGACTCAAGTCACTTCCCCCCCTGCCCCCAGGAAAGTCAAGGCACCCCTTGAAAAATGCCAGCTGTTAGTCTTCATTCATTTCTTGACTACAGAAAAGTAACAGGGCAATTCTTCTGCCACAAGGAACTCAGAAAGCCCAAAAGAGGTCAGAATGATTTTGACACTATGGACTCCTATTTGAAATCTCAGAGTTGATCTTATGAATCTTTGCACACCTAGTATTGTGGCACAACACCCTGGTGAAGAATCACTGCTCTAGAGTTTTCAGATTGTTGATAAATTGTTATAAGTTACCCTATGTGATGGGCTGGCTGGCAGTGACCTAGCCCAGGGGTTTTGAAAGGGCAAAAGATGATTGGAGGACTTGGGATTCCCTTTCCTCACCAATCGCCCCAGAGACTCACCCCTCATGTCCCCTGATTGGCCCCTTGGGTCACCTGGAGGGGGATAAAAGGGGCAGCATGGCTGACTCAGGGAAGAGACCAGCGAGGGACTACGAGGAAGGAGCTTCAAAGAGCTGGCAAGAGCTGAGCCAGTGGGGCGGAAGCAGTTGCCCCAGAAGAGCCTGAAGGAGCAGGACCTGCAGGCAGCAGTTGGACCCTCAGCAGCACAGTGTGTGGCCGGCAGGAGAGGCTTCCTGCTGGGCTCCAGGATCACCTACGAGAGGCTGTGGCCAGCAGGAGAGGCTCCCCCGCTCCAGCAAGGATCTGAGCAGCGACCTGAGGGGTTCCCAGCTTGGCTTCCAGCTCCTCCAATCAGAGACCAGGCAGCTCGACATGAGGCCGGGGCTCCAGGAAGGTCAAGACCCCTAGCAGCTTGAAGCAGTTCCTACACTGGTGGCTGTGTGGCAGTGTTTCTGCCTACCACATGGGAGATCCAAGTTAAAGTCCCAGCTGTGGTGACTGGGGTGAATGAGCTAACAAGGAGAAATTCCTCTTGCAGTGGAAAGGGGCCACTATGTTTTCTCCCCTTCCAGGTACCTAGGCCCTATATTTCTTTGTCCTTTGACATTTTGTATTTTGTGCCTTTTTATATTTCACCAACCAGTATTGTTTGCTCTGCTGTTTGTGTTTTATATTTTGTTAACCCTGTCTTTTGTCAATGATTGTAAGTGTCTAACCTTTGTTGAATCCTGCCCCCTTGGGGCATTGTGGTGTCCACTATACCCCCTGATTATGCCTGTTATGTTCCCAGTATTGTTCCCTCATTAAAAGGTATATGGTTAAGTCCCCACTGGTGGTCTGGCTCTGCTCTATAGGGGGAGGAGAGTCCATACACCTCCCACAACGCTTGTGCACTTGCTTTGATCCCTTCAATTGGAGAAGGGTACCTTTTGGAGTACTGCCTGGGTACACCTATAATTTTAATTAAATGCCAA
Source organism: Alligator sinensis (assembly GCF_000455745.1). Taxonomy (NCBI): domain Eukaryota; kingdom Metazoa; phylum Chordata; order Crocodylia; family Alligatoridae; genus Alligator; species Alligator sinensis. Next base: position 138,734 of record NW_005841969.1, on the reverse strand, counting down.
AAGTGGTTCCGTGGTTTGCATCTTTCCTCCTGTCTTTTGAACCATGGTGTGTACTTTGTCCAGTGCTGCTGTTAAGTTGAGCAAGCCATATTCACATACTGACATCCTCCATAGTTCAACACCATCTCATAGGACCAATCTGTACAGACCTTGGAAGCAAAAACTGCTGTACAGGATATTTGTAAGATTAAAGCAAAGTTTTCTTTCTCAGCTTGAATATATAGCTTATTCCTGCTACATGGATGTAATGGTTTTTTCAGCTTCTCATATAATATTGAGGTATTACCCACATGTTCTAATCTTAAATTCATTGGTATGTGAATGACATCCATGATAGTATAAAAATACTTCCTTTATTATAGATATGTCAAAGATACAGCTTGTGGCCTGTATCTGGCCCACAGAGCCCTGTTGTCCAGCCTCCAGTGCTGCTCTTGGGTATGAGCTGACCCACATACTGCTGGACTGACCCTGTGCACAGAGTCTAGGACATTCACTGCAGGTGGTGCCTGCTCCAGAACCTCTACTGGATATGGTGCCTGCTCTGGGAATCACATAGCAGCTCCTCCCCCCCACCCTTCCTCCAGTCCTGGACCAGCCAAGGGAGGGGGCACAATGTGCAGCACGGAAGCATGGGTCCTGGACTGACCAGGGCAGATGCTGCATGTGGTAGTGGAGAGGGAGGCACACTGCATGTACTGGATCCAGCATGGGGGTGGGATTAGGGGAGTCCATGGGCCTGATCTGTGGACCAGAAGAATTTGACAGTCCTATTTTATGTGGTTCTTCTTTACAGCACCTTCACAATATGCCTGGTTTCCCAGGATAGGAAGTACTGGATGGACTCATTATGCAAGTAAATTATTTAAAAACATGCCAAAGTGTTGATGATGATGGCAGGGACCTGGGTTTTAAGTTTGCCATGGAAAAATGCAGTAAAACCCAGATTCTCTCATTTTAAGGAGAAAAACCCACATTTTCTCCTTTAAAGAAGAAAAATGCAGGAAACAGTGGGTTTCCCTTTGCAGGCTGGCAGAGTTCCAGCTTGCAAGGGCCTTGGGGGTGTGAGAGAAGAGTGATTAACAGGGAGTGCCTTGTACGTGTGTGCACATACACACAGCCACCAGGCAGCCTGGAGAGCAGCTCCCTTCAGGTAAGTCTGACGGTGGTGGCAAGGTGGAGGGGAGCAGCAATTGTGGCCCCCATAGGGAGGAAGGGAGTTGGGCAGGGCTGGGGCTGGGGCTGCTGCTCAGCCAGGTTGATGTGTGGGGCCTGGGGTCCAGGGCCAGAATGCATGGCCGCAGGGGAGCAGGACAGAGCTGCAGGTGGCTTGTCTTGGGGGTGGTTCCCCACTGCTGCATGCACTCCTGGGGGAGCATGGGGGGCACATGCCCCCCAGATTTGTGTGCAAAGTAGGGGTGGTGGCAGGCTTCCTGCTGCAGGCTTGGGGCTCCCTGCCCTACTGCCCTTCCCCAGGGCCACCTCAGCCCAGCAGGCAGAACCCAGTGCAGCAGGACACAGCAAGGCGGAGAAGCTTTGTGTCGCCACTGCAAACCCTATGCCACCATGGCAAGGCACCCCCTGCCTGCCCAGCAGGAGCGGGGTGGGCAGCGTGGGGTTGTGTCCCTTGCTGCTGCCAGGCAGGCAGAGGCACCTTATCATGGTGATACACAGCTCCTAGCATTGGCAACAAGCTTCCCTGCCTGGCCCTGCTCTGCTCTGCTGGGTTCTGCCCACTGGGCCCTGGAGGCCCTGGGGGGAAGGGCAGCAGGGCGGGGAGCCCGAGCCCACAGCCTTCAGCCTGCATCCACCTCCCCCACTATAAGCTCTGCTCCATTTGTGCCAGCTGTGAGGGATAGAGAGCCAGGCTCTGCTCTGCTGCAGCAGCCACCTCTTCCCTCAGGTGGTGGCTTGAGCACTGCTGCAAGGAGCAGAGGGCTGTAGATCTGGTTCCCTGACCCAATAGACCTGGCAGCTAGTGGCCCTCTCTGGCAGGGCTTGAGGGCATCAGCATATCAGAGACAGATGCAGCTGGACCCATGTCCTGGTGAGTGAAGAGGGCAGGGGGAGCTCTGATTTTCCATGATAAACTGATACCTATTGTGACAGGGGGCTCTCTCAGGACTAGTCCACCATTGGCCTGCCCACCTGTCTCTGGGCCAACTGTCTGCCTAACTCACCTGCCATGCCTTGTTTAATTAGTTCTAATTAGGCAGAAGGCTGCCCGATGCCAGGGGACGCTATCTGCAGCTCCATTCCTCCCCGACACCACAGCCCAAGCCTCACAGATGGCATCAGCCAGTGGTTTGCACTGGGCCTTTCATAAAACATACACACAGACAAACAAACACATACTGGGCTCCAAGCCCTCAGCCTCCACACTGGGGTCTTCCACCCCTTGGGGCTCAGGTGGCTGCAGCCCTGCCTGGCCCTAGGGTCTTATACCCCCACACTGCCCCCCCCACTTGGGCTCCTCACACTGCTCCTTCACTGGGGCTCACTGAGATCTGCCACCCCATCTGGCTCAGGTGGCCAGAGCCCTGCCTGGCCCTCTGCCCTGGGGTATTACACCCTGTGAGGCTTAGGTGGCCATAGCCATGCCTGGCCCCTCCCAGGGTCCTTGCAGCCACAGGACTCATGAAGAGCCTGGGCACTGTTCCAGGTCCCTCCGCTGACCTGGGCCTTGCCTCAGGACTCCCATGATCCTGGGCTTCCCTCGAACCATTGGAACCCACCAGAGATGTGAGAGCTGGGGTTATTAAGGTGCCCTGAGCCACCTTTCACCAGGGTGGTAACTGGTCTGGTATTTTCTGGGGGCTCCCACACCACTGGGAGTCTCACCAGACCACTCTGTCCCAGCAGGGTGCAGTTTGAGGTCATGCCCAGGACCAAGAGCATCCTACTCCTACCTGCAGATGTTTCATTCAGCAGTTTAGCCAGGCAATGTTCCTGCCTGCCTGCCAGCAGCAAACTGCTCTGTTTATATAGGCAGCCATGGTTGTAAAATGGCCACTGCAATCAAGCACCTAGTGGCTGCTTGACACGGCCTTTAAAGTGGCAGGCACCAGCAGTGCCCTGCCACACACACATATATAGCAGTGTTTCATTTTAATCATGGATAAACATAGATTTGGGGGGGGGGGTTTAATCAGAGAATTTGCGATTTTTAAACAGAGAAAAATCAGGGTCCCCGATGAGTCTCTCTTTTTTAGCATCCCTATCTTCTTCCTAGTTATTTGATATGCATTTTGCTAACTTTTGGACTGATCATATACAGCAGGCTGGTTTGTTAGAATTGTTGCTTTCTGTTATGGAACAAATAAATCTAAAAACCTTTGGGTACATCCACACTGAAGAGCTCCAGAATAACTGAGGGAACTATGACATTGAGATCTTTTCTGGAGAGATGAATATGTCAATGGATAATATAGGTGGGGCAGATAGCACTGCTTATTACGTTTGCCAAACCATGTTTGAGTTTCTTATAGCTTTGCCAAGCTATAAGCTTTAGGTTGAAATTATCTGCCAGGTGTCTACCTTAAACTGATTTCCCCCCGCCTTTTTTTTTTAAGCAAGATGGTTTAGCTGCTTAGCTTTTTCCAAGGACAAAGCTTAAGGAAAAATACATAGTTTTGCCTGTGTTAAAAAAAGGCAACATTTTCTTTGAAAAGCTGTAACCCCCTCTCCTATGCTTTGTGGAGTAGGAGGAAGACCTTTGTGTTAGGGAGATGCCTTTTCCCATCCCTATGAAAATGCACCAAATACAAGTTACAATGCTGTCCAAAAATCAGTTTACAGATGCTCAATAGAAATTTGCAAGAGCTTTGCAGTAAAGCTTCCCTGAAGACTGCATGCTTGCTGAGCATCACTTTTACTGCAGCTGAAGTTCTGGGCTATTGTACTTGGGTTACTGAACTGAGAGAAGTATGCCTGTCTTTCTTATGCCCTCATTGAGAGTCTTCTACAAAGACTTGGCTGAGCCCAGGGAGAAATAAGTTGCCTGATTCAAATGCAAAAGGCACAAAAACTGGACATGCAAGTGGGGTAGGAGATTTAGACTATAGGTGAGAGGGACACAGATCCTGGAAGCTGAAGTAAGAAAGAACAGGACCATCTAGACAAGAAGAGGCCTGGAAGCTAGAAAGGGAAGTGGTGAACAGGACTCTGCCTGTAGGGGACAAACCCATCAGGTAAAGAGATGGGAACGGAGCCTGAAATTATCTGGGTAATTAGATGGGGCCTGACAACCAGTTGGATGGAGCAAAGGTGGTTAGGGGAGACTGATCTGATAAGGAGCCCAGGTGTGGGGGAACAGGGATAGGTTGAGCAAAAATGCCAAAAAACAAGCAGTTTGGGGGGACACTAAGATTAGATAAAGAAACGGGTTGGCACTGGGAGTCAGTGGGAAGAGATGGGGTGGAAAATGGGGTTGTAAATTGGGGGTTGACTGGAGGTTACTTTAGATTAGATGAGTAACTGGAAGGGAGGAAACTGGAACTATTTGGGCAGGGGAACTGGAACTGAGAAGGAGGAAAAGAGGATGGATAGAAAGGAAGTTGCAAGGTAGCAAATGAAGATTGGGGGAAAGTATAATCTCAGTATCAGAGCTACTAACTGCTGTCCTGGGTGACTGAATTTTATTTCTGCTTGTGTCCCAAAGTTTCTGTGTAATTCTGGTCCCATCTACATGTTACACTTCAGGCATGATTAACCAGTTAATCATGCCTTAAGTGATCATCCAGCCACAGGTTCAATCAATTAATGGCATGATATAAAGAGGAATAAGTTACAAAGTTATTGGACAAAATACATGTAATAAATTTGTAGCTGCTTCCTATCACACCATTAATTGAACAAGTGGCCAGGGACTCCTATGTACGTGAGCCCCATCAGCTGATCAGAGCTCCCAGCTGGGAGGGGGTCCATGTGCACCTTGAAGTCTGGGAACTCCCAGCTGACAGGGCTTACAGCTGTAGGGGGGCCCATGCACCCCTGGCAAACAGCAGCTGATGTAATCTCCCAGCTGCAGGGGTGAGTAATGTGCCTCATGGCTGGGAGATAACATCAGCTGAGGGACACCCAGCTATGGGAGCTTACTTCCTGACATTATGACTTATTGGACTCCCTCTGCACCAGCAATAAGGTATGATGGGTTCTAATTCATGATCCCACTATTACACCTGTCATGCATGTGTAGCATAGTAGGAGGCATGATGGTATGGATTTCTCATTAGATCCCATTCTGCCTTTATCTGCATGTGGTAATGTACTTAACTTCTCAAAAGTGATCACAAATTGTGAGACTTTTTAGTATTATGGGTGCCTTACAAAAACCGTAGGGTCAGATTTGCATACATTCTGACTTTTGTGAAGAAATTAATTCTGTTTTCAAAACAGGCTTTGAATAGTGTGTAGCAAATAAGACAGTTTAGGGACTAGGGAGACATTGATAAACACCTTAATTTTTGTTTTCAATTTTTTTTAAATTTAAGCAGAACCTTTTCCTGAATTTATGGACTTTTAAACATAAGTCCATGTACCTGGTTTTGAATTCAATAAAAAGGACACTTAGGAAAAGGCAAGATATTGAAATGTTTCTCATTAAGTGGACACTGCCTATCATATGGACAGAATGAGGTAGGATTCTTGTGGAAGAAAATATTAAATGACCATAACACTGGAGATTGTTTCTTGCATATTCATGAAGGGGCTAAATAAATGGTTGTACAAACAGTCATAAGTTCTGAATGCTTGGCTTTGCCCTCTTAATAGTGTTCCTTTTAGAATAGTGTTTTTTGTATGTGACTACATAGATATGCCCTGGAACATGGAACCCTCATTACTATGGGAGGGCTACGAAGCAGCAGAACTGGTGGAGGCCCTTTAAGAGAAGGGTTTTTATGGTCTGGACAAAGGCAGCTGACAGGGCTGGGACCAGCGAGCATCCCTTGTGCTCAGGCCAGTGATTAGGCCAGGCTGGCTGGAAAAAGCAGGGCCCAGGGGTAAATAGACTTGTCCTCAGGCTGGGGGGAGTGGGGGGGGCAGTGGAGCTCTGATCAATGAGACAGTAGGATGGTCCCTGCCAGAAAGAGAGAAAACCCAAATGGACACTGAAAGTAGCCTCAGAAGGGAAGTAAGTTTTATTTCAGTTTTCCCTTTTGTCTTCGGGTGGTTTAGACAGCAGGCCCATGGGGTGAAGCCCTAAGTAAAGTCTGTGTCCATTATCCCCAAGCAAGGGAAGTACTTTCAGCTGAGATTTTTTTCCCTTCTTTTTTAAATGAATACCCAGGCTAGAGACAGACATTCAAAAAGCCTGAGCCTGAATTGATTCAACTTTTGCAGATTAGACTAACCTGGCTAGGCTGAACCAGCTTGTAACCGTACAGACATCCTATCTGGACTTAGAAAATGCAGGCATATGCCTACAGTGGCTCAGGCTAGAAGCCGGGGTCTGCTAGAGCAGCCCTCTCTTCCCTTCGACAGTGCTGAGCTGAGGGGTGTGTGGCCCCAGCAGAATGTTCTGAATAGGGAGGGGTCCATTCTTGCCCCCTCCCCACTGCTCCTGACCAGCACAGCAGGGAGTTGATAATAGAGTATTTATCAGCCCATCAGAAAAACAAAAGCCTCTCTCATTAGTTCAAGCTCTTCTTAAACAACTTTTTCCAAGGAAGGAATGGAGGGACCAGCTGACCTTTTGATTAGCTCCAAAAAGTCCTAAGCAGAAACTGTCCTGTCTGTCTCTGTCCTGTCTGCCTCACACAGACACCTCTCAGCATTAGCTATGATACCACATGCTGGTTACTATGGTGTGTGCTAGGGGAAAGGGGGAATCCCTGCTTAAGCAGGGAAGGGGTGGGAGGTGTCATGGAGGGGAAGCCAGGTAGATCCTGCTGTGCTTACCAAAGCTCCAGCCAGGGAGCAGACAGCCCCAGCCAGGGCTGCAAAGCATCTGGGATGCTGGGGCGCTCTGGTTTAACTTAAACCAGGAAGGGGTCTGGGACAGACATTGCATATACCAGTTTGACCCAAATCAGTTAAGTCTGATACTACATTCAACCAGGTTTATCTCAAACCAGTTTCAGCCATTTTCAAACTGGTTTATGTGCACTGAATGTCTGTTCTGTTACAGGTTTAAACCAGTTTCTGATCACTTAAACTGGTTTATGTAAAATGTCTGTCCCTAGCCCTGGAGGACCAGGAGTCACTGGGAGAGGAGTTGGAGGTTGCTTGCAGGTGCATTGCAGCTAGAGCAAATTAGGCCCTAGCTAAGAGGATCAGGGCCTGGACAAGTGTGAAAGGGGGAAGCCAAGTGGCCCAACGGAACCCCCCTGTCATCCAAGACTCCGGAGCCACTTGCTTAATTGATAACATCAGAAAGTAGCAGGTGAGAGAGAAGGCAGTGGCTTACCCTTGGAGGAGCTAGAAAAGGGGAGAGAGCGGGCTAGCTAGCCACTGGGGCACATGGCTCCCTGCTGCAGGTCTAGGCCTGCTACAGGCCATGTATAAGCAGAGAGAGGGAATTCTAATCTGAGCAGTAGTAATAATTCCTGGCTCTCATCCAGCATTTTTCCTTACTAAATGTCAAAGCACTTTCAAAACGAAGGCAACGAGCAGTACCTTCATTTTTAAGTTGGAGAAAGTGAGGCCAAAGAAGGCAAAGTGACTTTCCTATGGTCACAGTAGACAACAGTTATCTAAAGCAAATCAAATTCTTCGTGCCCATTTTCAAAGTATGTCCTCCTCTCGTACCTTTCCACCCAGCCCTCAGCAGTACAGCGTAGCACTTTTTGGTGAAATATTATGTACTTAATTTCTCATCCATATATGCCCAGGGTATTTCAATTTAGAATAAAAACAATGTTTTATTTGTTGTAGTTTAGATGTGCCATATGTATGTGTTCACAACAGTGTAGGAAGGTTTATGATACACCTGCATCTTCTTTTCCTTTGGGAAAAATGTTTTTCCTTCTTTCAAGAACTATAAAGTTACAGAAGCTACAATCTGAACCTCCTGGGAAGCTAATGCAAAAATAACAGAAGTCTGTACACTGATGATGTTTATTCAGGCAAGGTAGGACAATTAAATGTACTCCATATGTTCTGATATTGTCCTGTTTAAATCAAAACTGTCTCCAGATTAGCACCTTGAAGTTCCTCCCAACGCTGGCTTATGTTATACCTGCATCTGTTCAACAGAATTTAAATGAAAACGTATAAGCTCAAAATGTTGTTTAAAAAGAAACCACAGCTGAACAATCCTTGAGCCTTTATGTGGGATTCTAACAGCCATCTCTAGCAATAACATTGTCCTTAACATTTTTTATTAAAAAAAACAGTAGGCAAGCCAAACACAAACATTCGATTAATGAGAGACATGAATCCAGAGGGTGTAGGCCTCAGGCTACTTCTCCAGGTCCCACAGGAGTGGTAAAGCTAATGTCTGTGTAACAAAGCCTTGTATCTTTCACATCATTTTGTTCACTGTGAGCCAAATGCATCCCATATGTAACTCCATTGTAAAAAGGGGTGAGCAGTGAGGTGGTGAAATTTGCAGATGACACAACTGTTTAGATTAGTGAAGGTGGTGAGGAATTGGGACAGACAGAGGAGAGCAGAGTGAACGGGCATTTTAGTGGTAGATTAAATTAACTGTTGACAAAATGTGGTAACGAATATTGCAAAGAATAATCTGGGCTGTTCATATTCATTGCTATGTTCTTAATTAGCTGTAACCACAGTGGGAAAAGATCTGCATGTTTTATGAACAGCTCAGTGAAACTCAGTTTACACTGTATTGGTAGTTTATAAAAGCAAGCAAAACTTTAAGATGTGTAAATTGGATATAGTACTGAAAATATACTGCCTTGAGAAATCTGTTGTATTTTGGGTGGCATTCTGTGTTCAGTTGAGGTCACCATATCTCAGAAAAGATGTAGCAAAAATACATGGTGAAAGTTAGAAGCATTAACAGGCTCCATCTGAAGATAGACTGGCATTTAAATCATGCATAGTATCCAGGAGTATTTATTCAGTTTAGTGTTCCCATTTACCCTTTTATATAGTACAAGAAATAAAGTTTATTTGATCAAGCTGATCAACAAAAAATAGACTGATAAAAGGGAATACTTTATAGCATCGTATGTATTAAACTGAGGAACAGAGTGTTGGAAGATATCACTAGAGCTAGTCTGTTAGTAGGATTCAGAAATGGCCATGCCTTCCAGGTGTGTGTGTGTGTGTGTGTGTGTGAGAGAGAGAGAGAGAGAGAGATGCATGCAAATACACACACAGACCTGCGCAATGCAAAAATTCATATTTATGTAATTTGGAATAATGTAGTTAGGCTGCCATAATTTTCTGTTCCACCTTGTTCTTCTGAAGAAAAAGTCAGTCTGGGTGTATTAGCTTTTATCAGAGCCTGGTTACAAAGCAGAATATACCATTGGTCTGACACCATCTATCAATTTCTTGGTAATCCTGTCATTTCATAAGCAGATATTTGTATAAGGTAAATTGGAGGAATGAAAGGAATGTTAATTTGATAAATGTATGAAATTGGTTTATTATGTGTAATAAAGTATGACTGTATTTGAGGATTTAGAAGTGCAAGTTGACATGTATTTTCCATTTCTTTATTGTTGGACATTCTTTGAGCTCTGTTTTCTTCTCAGCAAGAAACACTGTTTAAATAGGTGAGTTGCATCTTTGAGTGTTCATAAACAGCTGTCCAGTTGTGTAAGCCATATCCGGAAGAGGTGGTGAATCTGAACCCAGTGTTCCACTAGTCTGGTCTTGGGTCTTTAGTTTTACATGTGGAAACTTTTATAGCACTTCAGTGGCTCTCTTAGTTTTATTTTCCCCTGATAAGCTTATAGTTAAGTGTCATTTTGAAGAATCAGTCAGTTCAGTTTTCCTGAAGTGGATGATGTCTGACAATAATGAGTAAGTAAATTGGGATGGAAGGTGGAAGGAGGAGGGAACATCCTGACTGTGTTACCAGGGTCACAGTTTTGGGGGGAAAAATGTTTTTTTTCTTTCCCATTTGGAGCTAGCATCCTAAGATTGGAATAGACCCCAAGGATCATCTAATCCCCTTCACAAATACAGCATTCAGTATTCCTGTACCATCAAAATGGATGACTATCCACTCCAGCCTCTTCTTGAGCTAGAAAATCACTAAGTTGCTAAATTTATTCTAGATTTAGAACCTGTGCCAACAAAGTTTAGAGCTGTTTGGATCTTGGGTTCTGCTTCATATCCTTATAAGAGAAAAGCCTTAATTGAAAAAATCTGGCTTGTATTTTGGATCCAGATTTCAAAATTCTGTAAGTTTGGTTGAATTCCTATTTGGGGGTCTGGATAGGACTTTGTAGGTTATGTGGTATGGTTTCAGTAAATAGCAAGATCATGTAGAATTAGCTATGATAAATATTATATGGCATCCATGAACTCTGAGTATCATATATAAATTTTATTGCTAAAGGAAATCAAGAAAAGGCCTAGACAAATGGTACAGTCTGAAATGATTATAGTTATGCAGTTTTAAATCTGTTTTGTGTTGTCAGCACATTAGGATTCTGGCAAGGCCAGTTATGCCCTCTATAACACCAGGTAGCTTTGGAGAATGTTATAGGTGTATTTCCCATTAAAGCAGAATTTTGAACTGAATTGCTCCCATAGGTAAAATTCAGCATGTAGTATTGCCAACCTCAACATTCAAAATCATGAGTCTGGCTTAAAAACTATGATTAAAAAATAAATATGGGCTTCTTATTTGCCTGCTGGTCTCTGAAGCTGTAGGGTATCAATGTTTCATGTTTTTAAACTTCTCTACAGTCACTGGGGCTAAAAACTTTTAAAAAAATGGCACCTAGGAGTCTCGTGAATGGCACCTACACGTCTCATGTAGCCACACGTGTCCTAGGTGCCATAAGAGCTGGGGCCTTAATGGAAAACACCAAATATGATTCTAGCAATAAAATCATGATAATTGACAACAGTGGGCATATGAATTGGTGTTTTGCTGTAGAGGTACTTGCTGTCACTGAGCAGCAGGTTGCAGCTAATCTACCAAGACTGGTTGGTCCCCCTTTTGGAACTTGCTTGCCACACCTTTGGTGTTTAAAACAAAAAAGGAAAAAAGGAAGCCAAAGAAAGATGTAAATCTTGGGAGGTAGATCAGCTGATTCTTAGTGTAACTTAACTGGTCACCTAGCCTCTTCACAGGACTCCTCCATCCCCATACCCTACCCTTACCACTCCAGATGTTCTGATGCTATTCATATTACAGGCGTCATTCTTCCTGAGCCTGACTTTCTATGGTCCAGTCCCCTGTATTTCACAGCATCAAGTTTCTCAGTAATTAGTCATGTCCCACAAAAAGGGCTATCACAGTCTTTTTTAGCCTCAATATTACTTAGTTCTCATATCCTTGGGTCACTCCCCTCTTGTGTTTACCCCAGGTTTCATAGTTGTTAGGGTCAGAAGGAACCTGAGCAGATCATCAAGTCCGACCCCCTGCCATGGGCAGGACTTAATGCTGGGATCATGTGACCCCAGCTCGGTGATTATCTAGCCTCCTTTTGAAGACCCACAAGGTAGGAGCGAGCACCACTTCCTTTGGAAGTTGGTTCCAGATCCTAGCTGCCCTGACTGTGAAGTAGTTCTTCTTGATGTCTAGCCTGAACCTGCTTTCTATCAACTTATGGCTGTTATTCCTAGTTACTCCGGGTAGTACCCGGGGGAACAGAGTCTCTCCCATTCCCTGCTTGTCCCCCCCGGTAAGTTTATAGACGGCCACCAGATCCCTTCTCAGCCTGCTCTTATGGAGGCTGAACAGGTTCAGGTCCCGTAGCCTCTCCTTGTAGTGTCTGCCCTACTGCCCCCTGACCCTGTGAGTGGCCTTCCTCTGGACCCTCCCAATGCTGGCCACATCCCTCTTGAAGTGCAGCGCCCAGAATTGGATGCAGTACTCCAACTGTGGCCTGACCAGTGTCACATAGAGGGGGAGGATCACCTCCTTGGACCTGCTCATGATGCATCTGTAGATGCATGACAAGGTGCAGTTAGCCTTACTGACTGCATCCTCACATTGGTGGCCCACGTTCATCTTGGAATCAGTAATGACTCCAAGATCCTTTTCTGCCTCTGTGCTGATGAGAAGGGAGTTCCCCAACCTATAGGTATGCTGCTGGTTCTTTCTCCCTAGGTGCAGTACCCTGTACTTGTCAGTACTGAATCCCACCCTATTCTCATCCGCCCACCCCTGTAACCTGTACAGATCTAGTTGTAGTCTGTCCCTCCCTTCTAGCGTGCCCACCTCTCCCCACATCTTAGTGTCGTCCACGAATTTGAACAAGGTGCTTTTCACCCCCTTGTCCAAGTCGCTGATAAAGATGTTGAACAGTACGGGCCCAAGGACTGAGCCCTGGGGGACTCCACTGCCCACTTCCCTCCAGGTTGAAACTGACCCGTCCACCACCACTCTCTGGGTGCGGCCCTCTAGCCAATTTGTGACCCATCTGACTGTGTAGGTCAATGCCACAGTTGCCTAGTTTTTTAATGAGAATGGGGTGAGTGTCAAAGGCCTTCCTAAAGTCCAGAAAGACTACGTCTACCATGACACCTGAATCCAAGGATTTTGTGACCTGATCATAAAAAGCATCTAGGTTGGTCTGACAGGACCTGCCCCTAATGAACCCATGTTGGTTGCCCCTGAGCATAATCTCTCCTGCTGGCCCCTCGCAGATGTGCTCCTGGATAATTTTCTCAAAATGCTTCCCCAGGACCCATGTAAGACTAATGGGTCTATAGTTACCTGGGTCCTCCTTCCTCCTTTTTTTGAAAATGGGGACCACATTGGCCTTTTTCCAGTCCTCTGGCACCTGGCCAGAGCACCATGAGTGCTTGTAAAGCTATGCCAGGGGCCCTGCAATGACCCCTGCCAATTCCCTCAGCACCCTGGGGTGGAGATCATCTGGACCTGCTGATTTAAACACCTGCAGCCTCACCAGAAGTTCCCTAACTCGGTCCTCCCTGACCCTAGGCCTGGCGGTACCTCTCTTGAGTCCGTCCAGAATCCCGGTGGAGGGGATGCCTCAAGGCAATCAGTTCAGTGTCAGACTCAGGGGCCAGTCGGGCTCTACATACATTAGCCAGCCCTGTCCCTCAATTAATACAGTCTTTAATGAATTCTACTTGAAATTAACTCCCTCTTCACAGGGAAGCCCTCCTTCGCAGGGCTGACTTCATTTGTCTCTCCACTTCCTTCCCTCCTCTAGGCTACCAATACAGAGAAGATTTACTCACCAATAGGATCCTTGCTGGACTTCATAGGATGCTCTGCAGCCAGCCCCACCTTCGGTAAGTTTGTTCCGCTCTATTGCCCGTCACTATCTCAGGTAGCTCAGGTAATCACTGCACCTGCCAGTCCCCCTTTCTGGAGAAACAGACCTGCCCAACCTGGTGTTTAATTCACTCCAGCTGTTTTAGTTTGATTTCATGAAAGTTTCCCCCTCTGGAGTATTTGCTTGTTGCTCAGTACTTCATGGTAGGACTTAAATGCTGCCCTGTCACATGCTGGATCAGAGCTTATCCAAGATCAGCAACAGGCTCAGAGTCCTATAAGTTCCCAGACAACCATGAATTTATTTTTGAGGTTGTTCTGTTTTCTTGTCATGAGACAATCTAATAGGCACAGGTACTCCTGTATTTACTTTAAAAATGGCTGCACCAGGGACTTAGCTGTTACTACATGGCAGGCCTCAAATCCAACACATTTTTCAGGATTTACACCATATGTAATTATGGTCTAAATAAGTGGTGTTTAACCATCAACCTGTAGGCCAGATCTGGCCCATAGAGTTGTATTATCTGATCCACAGCACTCCTCGTGGTTCTGGAAATTTGGCAGTGGAGGAGACAGTGGTGACACGTAGGGGGTGCATGGGGGTGCACGTGCACCCCCTGAGAGAGCCGGTGCACCCTCTGACCTGCTGCACTCACCACTTAGGTGATGGGCAGCGGGTCAGGCAGGGGCGCCAGTGCCCACCCTGCAAGCGCCAGGTGATTGCTGCAGCTGCTTCCGGGAGTGGCTGTGGCTGCATCTGGGAGCAGCTGCAGCAATCAGCCGGTGCTTGCTCCCAGAAGCAGTCGCAGCCACTCCCGGAAGCAACAATTGCAGTGATCGGCCATCACGGGATCACCCAGAGGGAACCCCCACCCCCTTCCCCCAGTCTACAGGATTGCCTGCAGGGGGACCCCTCGCCACCCCCCGGTCCACAGGACTGGTCACAGAGGGGGTACGTGCCTCCCCTGACTAAGGTAGCACCAGTCACTTATGAGAAGAGAGGTGGCAGCATTACTTACCATTTCCCTGCTGCTAAATTTCTGGAACCATGGATTATATAACATGGCCCACTGTGTGCTAGATTGAGCTGACACATAGGGTGCTCTAGCATGGGGTCAAGCCCGGACATGGGCAGATCTGGCATGTAGAATCAGTCTCACATGCTGGATCGCACCTATGGACTGACCCCACATGGGATCTGGCCGGTGAACTAACCCTGTGCCACTTGTGGTTGGGCACTCAAGGTTGGGCACCACTGTTCTAAATCATGCTACAGCACTGGATTTTTAAGAGGGCAGAAAACTGATTCAAACCCATCTGAAATACAGGCTCTGACCCACTTCTAATTGATATACCAGTTCAAGATAAAGTAGTCATTATAGCAAGAGAAGATTTTTGTGATTTGCACTGAGGACAGAATTTAAGAGGCCTCAGATCTGAAGCAAGTAGAGCTGAGAGAAAAAGATGAAGACATTTGATTATCTGTAGATTTTCTCCGGACTTTTCCTTTATTATGAAAGCAAGATTTTAAATTAATACTGGATGCATTTACACATGCATTTACTTCAGCCTAGATTTATTGTGGAGTAAGATACTGCACAGTAAGGGTTGTTGGGTAGGTGTTTACACATGTGGGGATTAGGGAGAAGATTTGCTCCTAGTTCTCTGCATCCCTGAAATGGACCCCTGCCACTACCTGGGGGAGTTCCAGGCTCCCTCTGGGTGCTAGCCCAGGGGCTGGCAGGGAGCACTGGGCCAAGAGATGGCTGTCTCCTGGCCCTGAAGGGCTGCATGCTGCTTGTGACAGGCCAGTAGGGGGTGCTCCTGTGTTGAGCCACCCACCTCACTGTGCCTGACCACCTTCTAGACTGGGGGTGCTTCACGTCCGGCTTACCCCCTTCCTGGAGCACACCTGCAAGCCTGGGGGTAACACTGCCACCACCCAGAGTCTGAACTGATCTTGGACCTGTGCCTTCTGGGAAACACAGGCCTAGTAGTCCTTGAGGGTACTTGACCCACTGCAAGAACTTGGGGTGCTTCCCTCAGTCTGAAGGACAAATAGTGGTCTCCCTTAGTCAGCCGAACCAAGGGGACCCCAAGGCATAACGTAGACCCTCTCCCAATGAGTCTCCCACTCTAGGTACAAAGGAGAACTTTATTGGTAACAAGGAGTAGGTTTGGAATAGGATGCAGGGTAGAGCAATATCAGAGAAATCCCTTGGAGCAAACAGTGGCATGGCAGCCTTTGATCATGCATCTGAGTTACTGCAAGCTATATATCTAGTTACATCTCAAGTAGCTTACTCACAAGTATCATCCAGAGGTTGGTGGAGATTCCCTCTGGAGGCAAGCAATTCACTGAACATTGCAATTGCAGTCATGGGGGGGGCTGGGAACAAGCTCCCAACTAGTTTCCAGCCCCCGCTCCATGATTGTGGAGTGGGGGCTGGGAACAAGCTCCCAGCCCCCACTCAGTAATTGCTATTGGGGAGCAGGAGCTGCAAGCTCCCTGTTGCTGGGGCAGGGGAACATTGTCCCCACCCAGGCACACAGAGAAGGGACTGGGGAGTTTGTTCCTCACCCAACACTAGAAGCGTAGACCTAGGGAGGGAACAAGCACCCCAGCTTGTTCTCCACCCAGCTCCATGCTCAGAGCTGGGTGGGGAACAGACTCCCCTGCCTCCACCAGCAGCATGGGCAACTGGTGCCTCTTGAGTCTGGGGGGGTACCAGCGGGGCACAACCGGGG
The DNA here is from genome assembly GCF_000455745.1 of Alligator sinensis. Lineage (NCBI taxonomy): Eukaryota > Metazoa > Chordata > Crocodylia > Alligatoridae > Alligator > Alligator sinensis. Next base: position 122,638 of record NW_005841969.1, on the reverse strand, counting down.
GAGGGGGGCCCCCAGTGGCCAGCCAGTGATTGGGGGGTGGTCCCCCCAGCAGCTGGTCGCTGAGCTTGCCAATGGCACGGCAGCAGCAGAAGTGCCAGGACTTCTTCCACCAAGACTTCTGCTGCTGACATCCTGCCAGTGGCGCCCATTTCAGGGAGGGGAGCAAGCGCTCTCCATGCCCCCCTACCAGCTGGAGCACTCACTCTTGGGGGAGGGAGGGGTATGTGCGGAGCTTCCTATGCGGAGCTTCCAGCACTGACTTTACGGTCATGGGGCTCAGCGCTAGGAGATAAGCATCTCCCAGCAGTGGCCCAATGGTCATGGAGCTGCTAATGGAAGATAAGGGTCTCCCAGCCCAAGCCCCGCAACCTCAGAGCTCAAGCTGGGACATAAGTGTCTCCCAGCCCCCCAGTCCCTGATCACAATGGTGAAGCAGGGGCTGGGAGATAAGGATCTCCCCCCAATCATAATCTCGGAGCAGGGGGTTTTGGAGCTCCCTGCTGCTGGGGCAGGGGGACAGAGTCCCCTCCCGGGCTCCTGTGGTGGAGCCCACCCCGGCAGCAGGCAGCTCCTGGGTGCTATCTCCTGCCTCCTGGTGGACAGCTGACTGGGAGCAGATTTTGCTTCTGGTCAGGTGTCTACATGAGCGCTATGGCACTGTTAGTAATCCTGGGTAAATTTGCTACTTGCATTTGCAGGTAGAAAATTTACTCAGGATTAGGGAGGTTTACTGCAAAGTAAGCATGTGCACCTGTAGACACACATGCTTACTTTGCAGTAAACTGTGTTAATGCTAAGTTAAGCTTCTCATGTAGATGCACCCACTGAGAACATTTTTGTTTTGTTTTTAGAATTTAGCTGCAGTTAATGTTCTGAGGATCTTTTCAAATCCATTTGTGGCATTTGCAGTGCTTGTGTGTGCTAGTGAGTGTCTCGCGTGGTGATCCCCACAAAGTTTGGATGATCAATGTGAACATGGGCAAATCCTGGCAGTGAAGTATTGAGCTGCCAAAGCACTTTGATTAAAATGTTCCTAATTATACTAAGCTTTGGAGAACCTTTTGAAACAGGTCTATATTGTATTAAAGCTAAAATGAGTTTACCAAAAATAGATTATGCTAGGCTAATCAGAAATCTTGACAAGATGTTTTAGATAAGATTTTCCAGGTGAAGGAAATATGGGAGAATTGTGAGGTGGGCAAGGAATAGTCTAAAGAGGAAATGATGCAGTATAAGAAGTTTCAGGCTAGTGGGGAGTTCCTGAAAGATCAATCCTATTTATTAATTCAACATTAAATAACCTTGTTTTAAAAAATGACTATGTCATAAGAAGTAGGAGTGTTTTAATGAAATTTGCTGATGGCACAAAGTGGAGAGGCATTGTCAGAGTAGAGGAGTATCAGGGTAGAGAAAATTTGGTGACTTTAAAGACATGGAATAATAGAAACAAGATTAAATTGAATAGTTCTAAGTGCAAGGACGTGCATCTAAGGATTAGTAACAAGAAATTCTACTATAAAAACTGGGAGTGCCTCAATTGGAAATTACAGAAGATGGGGAGAACGTCGGTATTGTAGTCAATCATAAAATGACTAATACACAAATGTGATGCTTTTGTGGAAAAGGCAAATGTGATCAGGGACTAGGATGGCCAGGGGAAGAGAGAAATTTTCTTATGAAAAGAGACCATAAGATGTTAGCTTATGCAACATAGTGAAACAAAGTGGGTCGGGATATGATTGGCCTGTATATATACATCAGCAGGCAGAGAAAAGAACTGTTTATGCTAAAGGATAGTGTCGACACAAGAGCAACTGGATATTAACTGTGTATGTATATTAGATGAAGTTTTTTAATCATTAGAGGATTGAGGACAGCCTCAGAATAGGAATAGCAGGAGAAAAAAAAAGCTAGCTACTTCTAAGATGGAGTTTGATCAATCTGTAGAAGAGACTGTATGAATGGCTGTTTGCAATGACAGAGAGCTGAACTCTGACCCAGGATGTTTCTTCTAGTCCTATGTTTCCATGTTGAGTCTAAAATACTTGAGTCCCCTCTATGTTCTTTGTCTTTTTAAAATAAAATAACAGACTGTTAGTTTTAAATAGAAGGAAAAGCTGAATCTTTCGCTTGGCGCTCTGGTGACTCCACAAGAGAGAGATCACACTGATCCCTCACAAAGGTGGGTGTAACTCCCGCTGAAGCCAACTATGGCTAAGCCTGTTTATACCAAGGCAGACTAAGCTCCAAGGTGGTGTGTGGGGTTGTTCCAAATCAGTCACTTTCAATTCTCTCTGCATTTCTGTGACCTAACAACCACAAAGGTTTTGTGTTAATACGGTCTGAGGTGCTGAAGCTGTGATTGGTCATCAGACATGATTTGGTTTGAAATGAAAACTGTGACAAACACAATAATAAATTTATTTATGATAAATCGAATGCCAGTTGAATGAAAATCTAGTGACAATTACCAAACTGTGAAATAAGGTCTATTTTTAAATTGAATCATTCTCTCGATCATGTGTACACAGAAAACAGAATCACATGGGCAATAAAGTCTGTGCTTTATTTTACTGCAATGTATTAGAAATCAATGGGCATTTTCAACAGGAGTCTTATTTTTAACTTTATTTTATTTCATGTGAATTTAATTTGAAAACAAAATGAGAAGAAATAAAATTAAACTAAAGCACAGACATCATATAAAGCATTATGTAGTATTGTGCTTTTACAGGCATTTAACAAAGTAGTAAGCCAATCTGTCCCCTTCTTTTATTAGCTGACTGGAGACAGGGTATCAGACGCAGTAAATATTTGTTTTGCTTTGAAACAATCAAAGCTTAGTGAGAGGGCCTTAAAGTTCATGTAAATATAAAATCCCTGATATCCAGCTTGCGATACTGGTTATGCCTATGTAAATCCACAGGACTCTGAGTAAGGTTGTCAGACATACTAGGGATTTACATTATGATTAGTGTTGATTGTCATTGGAATCTAGAGGAACTATTTTATAGAAGAAATTTGAAGGAATGAAGGGATGAATTCACTTCCACAATTAAAGGTCCCCAAAAATGAATCTGGCTAATAAATTATCTCATTAAAAAAAATCACTTGCAAAGTGCCTGAAATTATTTTTATAGTTAAGTCTTTGGATTTTTCCTCATGTTTTTCTTTACTTTAAGAATTTGGGCCTTGTCTAGACTGAAGTACTCCCTCTAATGCCTACTGCCAGATACTGTATACTACAGTGATTCTCAACCAAGGCGCCACAGAACCTTGGGGTATCTTGAGATCCTTTCAAGGGTGCCCCGGGGTGCCCACGTTAGCAGCGTTGGGTATTAATACAAGGTAAACATAGGAATCCATAGTGTTAGAAACATTCTGCCCTGTTGTGGTCTTTCTGAGTTCTTTGCAACAGAAAAATCGCTCTGTTATTTTTCCATAGTCACAAAATGAGTGAAAACTAAGAGCTGGCATTTTCTGAGGGATGCCTTAAATCTAGTGAGCGGCGCCTCAACCCTAATAAGGGGTGCTTTGAGTCTAAAAAGGTTGGGAACAATTGACCTATTAGAATCATAGGACAAAAAACGTCTAGAGGTCACATAGCAGGGCAGGCAAATTCCAGCCTGCAAGCTGGATTGGGCCTATGGTGGACTCCATTTCCCAGCAGCCCCTGCCCACGTCGCTGTGGCTGGTTTCTATGGAGACCCCAGCAGCAGTGGGACCATGACAGCACGGGGCCAGGTTTTCCATGGAGACTGGCCCCAGCACCACTGGCAGGCTATGTGGCTGGACGGAGAGCTGCTCTGGGGCCGGGATCTTGCAATGGTAACAGGATGGTCCAGAGCCAGGGCAGAACTGTGATCCACTGCCCACATGTGGAGCGTGCAGGTAGCAGATCATGGATCGCCACTCTGCCATGGCTCCAGACCACGCTGTCACTGCTACAAGATCCCGGACCCAGATCAGCTCTCCTCCCGGCTGCGAGCCCTGCCAGCACTGCTGGGTTCTGTCTCCATGGAAACCCTGGACCCACGCTGTCATGGCCCTGCCACTGCTGGGGTCTCCATGGAAACCAGCCACAGTGACACGGGCAGGGACTGCTGGGAAATGGAGTCGAGCCACTGGTTCGATCCACCATTTTGTCCACCCCGTCATATAATCTAACCTTCTGCTCAAAGCAGGACCCTCCCTGTCTAAACCACCTGAGACAAATATTTACCAAACATGCACTTACTCTTCCAGTGATGGAAATTCTACAGCCCCCTGGGTAATCCGTTTCAGTATTTAATGCTCGTACTTGGAAAGTTCTTCCTAATAATCAGCCTACCTCTTTCTTGTTGCAGTTTAAACCCATTACTTCTTATCTCTCTTTAGCAACCCTTATCTAACTTAAAGACTGTTAACAAATTCTCCGCTTTTATTTTCTCCAGATTAAGTCATTCCAATTTTTCCAACTTCCTTATATATCATGTTTTCTAGATGTCTAATTATTTCTGTTGTCTTTCTCTGGACTCTTCCCAGTATAAACACAGTGGTTTTGAAGTATGGTGCCCAAACCTGGACACATTACTTATTTCAGATAATAATTTATGCACAAGGCTCTCATTCATGTATATCCCAGTCAGCATTTAGTTGTTGTTTTTTAAAATTAATATTACAATGATGATTCATACTTAGCTTGAAATCGAGTATAAACTCTAGATCATTTCCTGCACAATAGCAGCCTCGCCAGTCATTTTCCATTTTGTATTTGTATATTTAGTTGTTCTTTCATGTGTCGCAGGGCACCTCGGTGCTCTGCTCCTAGAGAGGGGAAACTGCCAGGGAAAGAAGCCCTAGCAGGGAATAAGAGCCCACCTGCGGGGTGCCAGGGCAACTGGAGGCAGCAAATGACCCACA
>NW_005841969.1:98109-116946 GCF_000455745.1 Alligator sinensis | reverse complement strand
GTCACAGGGAAGGCCCAGAGTGGACACAGAGAGCCCCAGGAGAGGGGCAGCATTATAGAGAAGGCCCAGTGTTGACATAGAGGGCCCCAGGAAAGGGGCGGCACTAGAGAGAGGGGCGGTATTCTTAAGAAGGCCCAGGAGAGAGGGTGGTGGTACCGAGAAGGCCCAGAGTGGGCATAGAGAGCCCCAGGTGGGGGCGGCAGTACAGAGAAGGCCCGAGAGCCGGGCGGCAGTACAGAGAGTCGCGCATGAGAGTAGATCAAGAGACCGAGCAACGTCTAGTCCAGCTGCAAGGCTTGGGGCGTGGTATAAGGGGTGGTTGGAGCCACGCATAGCCCGTAAGGCTAGGGTGCCCAGGGCACCCATTTGCAGGACAAGACCCACAAGGGGTCCGGGAGTCCAAGGGGACAGAGGTCCCAACGAACCGTATCCAAGACGTAAGGCAGCCTCCCAACCTTATCTAACAGCAAAGACGTGACGGGCGAGAATCGGAGGGTGCCCTTGGACCGACTTGGCGCGGAGGAAGGGGCCTTAAGGAGATCGTGGCCCTCCTGGAGGACTCCCGCCGTGACAAAATGTAATTCTTTGCACTTGTTTTTTATTGAAATTCATTCTATTTACTTTGGACCATTTTTCAGGTTTATCAAGGTTATTTTGAATCTTAAGTCTGTCCTCTGAAATGTCTGCTTATTCCACCCAGGTTTGTTTGATCTGGAAATTTACTAAATGCGTATTCAGTTCCAACCTCTAAGTTAGGGGCATCAAACATCTGGCTCATGGGCCAGATCCAGTCCACTGAACTGGTTCATTCAGCCCATGGACTTTTATCCTGGAGCTGGCCATGGTGATAGGGCTTCCTGAGGCAGCAAGAGTTGGGGTACTGGCTGCCACTACATGAAACTTGCCACCTCAGCCAGAGTCCTAGCTCTGGCCATGGTGCTGCTTGAGGTGCCTGCCCACTGGCTCTCAGCAAGGAACTAGTTGCCACTACAGGAAGTTTGGCCACCATGGTCAGAGCTCTAGCTTTGATCACAGTGGCAGGGCTTTGCCCACAGTGCTGTTCGGGCTGCCCATGCCCTGGCTGTCATTGGGGCATGGACTCCTGCTCTGAGAAGCCCCACAAGGGCACATGCACCCCCAGCATCAGACTCCCAACACCTCAGCCAGAGTGCCGTTTCTGGTTGCGGTAATGGGATTTCCCACAGCAGCAGGGCTACAACTGCCTCCCAAGGGCCAATTTAGGCAACCTTGTATGCATGCACCCCCCCCCCACACACACACATACACTGGTTCTTGGAAAGTCACTGGCTGCCACCACAAGAAGCCCCACCACCAGTGGTGGAGGTTCTGCCCATTTATGCTGGGACTACCAGTGTGAGAGCTGGTGCATGGCCCACAGACACCTGAGGAGGGAATGCAGCCCTCCAACTGATTAGAATTTGATGCCCCTCCTCTAAATCACTAATAAGGACCAAGCAGCAAAAGAAGTGAACCCTAATTAACTAAGATTAGTAGTGATTTATTTTTATTTAAAGCATTTTTAAATTATTTCTTTTGGGGTTTTATCAATGCCTCTTTTACTCAAGTGTCTGAAAAAATAACCTATTGTTAAACAGTGAACATATATTTAAGGTAAGGGCCAAAGAAAAATTCTATTCCACTTTGAATTTCCATCTCTACCATCCCCTACCCCAGCAACTTTGGCAGCAGAATTGGAGACAATCAGGAGGGAAAAAAAGAGCAGGAAAAATCCAAATATTTTTAAACACTGAAACTTTTCCATGCATCATAAAAAATAAATAAATAAATAAAAATGTGCAAAGCCATTTATTTTCCCCAACCTTTTTAAGTCAGTTTTAAAATAGATGATTCCATGCTGCTCCACTTCAAAAATGTGAAGTTATCAAAAAAATAGGGAGTAAAACAATGTAATTGCTATTTACATTAGGCTGTGGGATCCCATTGATTCACATTTGTTCTCTTTGCTTGCTTTTCTCCTAGCACAGCCTTGGTGTCCAATTGAAAAATCCCATCATTAATAAAAAACAAAATCTTATGAGGTGACAACAGTGGTAAATATTAACTGAATGATGTTTTCAACTAGATGAAATGGATTGGATTATCTGCAGGGTTTTTTAAGGCTGCTATGATACACGCATCGTTTGTTGTGATTTCTGAGCTACTGTGCCACTTTACCATTCTTGTCTTCAGCTACTCTGACCTCTTCATTCATATTAGTAAACTATGCAGAGATTCTGACATGGAAAATGCTCTAGAAGTGCCAAGTGTTATTATTTGTATTAAAAAAGTGAATAAACATAAAATTAAACACAAATTTCCATATATAACTATATGAATAGGAACAATTTCAGGCTTTTGGGTAGTCATCCCAAGCCTAACAGGTGAGATCACAGTAAGTTTGCAAACTTTCCCAGGATAGCCTAGAGCAGCATTGTTATCAGAGCTTGAGTACTGCCAATGAGCTCAGTATACTGCAGGTTTTTTTTCCAAAAATGTAGTCAAAGAAAGCCAAAAGGGTATAAAATGGGGAGGGAGAGAGAGAGAGAGAAAAGCTAAAAAAGTCATAGGCAGACAGGTAGATCAGCAGCCTGGGATGTATACAAATGGAATTAGACTGGCTTCTACTGTAATAGCATAAGTAGATTTAATAGATTTAATGGGCATTAGGGCTAGAAGGAACCTTGCAAGAACATTGGGTCTAGCCCCCTGCCCAAGGGGCAGGAAGTCTGCTGGGGTCAAATGATCCCAGCAACATAAGCCTCCAAGTGGGTCTTAAAGGTGTCCAGAGTAGGTGCACCATGGACGGAGTCTATTCCAGACTCTAGGGATTTGGACGGTAAAGACATTTTTTCTTAAGTCCAGCCTAAAGCGGTTTTCCCAGAGTCTGTGACCATTAGACCTTGTCTTCCCTTGGGGTGCCCTGGTGAACATATGTTCTCCCAGTTCCTGGTGCAAACCCCTTATGTACTTATAGGCTGCCACCAAGTCCCCCCTGAGCCTTTGCTTCTCCAGGCTGAAAAGTCCCATGCCTTTCAGCCTCTCCTCATAGGACTTGTTCTCTTGCCCTCTGATCATGTGCGTGGCTCTCCTCTGGGCTCTCTCAAGCTTCCCCACATCTTTCCTAAAGTGCAGAGCCCAGAACTGGATACAGTACTCCAGCTGCAGCCTCATGAAGTACTGGCTTGAGAAACCAGAAACTCTACAGAGAAACATTTAATGAAAGCAGTTAAAAACAAAGGTTGGACACTTCTGAGATCTCCCTGAAGGTGAGGAGAACATGGCATAAGTAAAAGAAGTCAATGAACTAGTTCTTAGCTAGGGAAACTGCATAGGCTGCAACATTAAAAATTGGACCCTTTAACTTTAAGCACCTAAATGTCATGACTTTCAGAACTGCTGAGTCACCCATATGAACTTCAGAGGGGGATTTGGCTGCCCAGCAGTTGTAAAAGTCAGGCCATGTTTATTTGCATATATAAATATAGATGAAAACAAACATCTAGAAGCCCTAATCTGGGCATACTTGATACCTGTGAGCACATTAATAGTCCCATTAGTTTCAATGCATCTACTCCCATAGTAAAAGCATGTCTAGGAGGTTGCAAGACCAGGATCTTAGTTGGGTCCATATCACACAGCAGTGGTTCTCAACAGGAGTGATGCAAACTCCACACGGAGGTACTGTGACACAGGGTCTGCCACCACCACGGCAGCCAGGTAAAACTGCCTTGCATGCACTCATAATGCATTAGGACTCTCATCAGCATTAAGCAGGCAGGAGCTGGGCTGCTATAGCTCTCTCAGTCCAGCCCCTCCCACACTCCTCCCAGAAACAGGTGTGCGGGGCAGTTCCACCCATCTGCCTCTGTTTCCAGGAGCAGCATAGAGGAGATCAGACCAAAATGGGCTACACAGTATGAGGCATCTCCTGCCAGCATTAGGCTGATTGCAACCCATATGTAACAGGAGCATGCACATCTGCAACAGCCCTAAAAGGCTGGCTGTGCAGCAGTGTGGGGCAACTTTATCAGGAGGCAGCAGAACCTGCTTGAGAAGCACTGAGGTAAGCTCACCAACAGTTGTTCTCAACCAGGGGTGTGACCACATCAGAAAAATGGTGGGGGGGTGCCCTGTTCCTGAAAAGGTTGAGAAACACTGGGCTATAGGTTCATTAAGGTGCTTTTGCTAACATGCATGAAATTTAGTACCTCTGTTGTGAAGGACTAGAAAAAGGCGCATTAGCCTTTTTTAATGCATATTAGCAAAAGTATACTTTTTGTGATGTTTTAATGCACATTAAAATAAGTTAATGTGCATTAAACCTCACGTGTGGATGTGCCCACTGACACATAGTCTTAGCACTAAAGAGTAACCTAAAACTAACCAAAAAAAATGAATGCTGTATTTCCTTGCACATGACACTCACCTTTTACTCCAAAAATCAGCCCTCCAAAATTGTGGGGTGGGTGTGTCTTAAGTAGGGAAGCTGATTTTTGGCACCACAATGGAGGAATCATGGAGACCTACAGTGGTTAGCCCACTTCTCCCCTGGTCAAGTCCAGGGAGGGAGGGACAGTGTTCACTGTTCAGGGTCAGATCTACAAAATTAACACTTTCACAGCTACTGGCAAATTGGCAGTAGCTTTTGGCTGAGAATGTACTTAGTGCTAATTCTGTTGTTTCTTACCTATCTTGGAGGCAGGGCCCCCACAGACTCACAGAATCCTTCCCCCAGCTGATTAGGCTGAGCAGCTAAAAGCTACACTACACCACCCTGAAAGGAATAACATGTGAACAATTAGACAGCACATGCTTGAGGCCATATTTTGTGTACTGCTGCAGTTCATGCACAGATGATCTATTAGTAGTAATGTTTTTCTGTCCCTTTCGATGAGGTGTCCTTTCAAATGAGCTTGTGTCCTCAGTTTACATGGGTACTAACGACATGCAAACTTTGAGGTTTGAAATGTGAGTCAGTTGTGCGCGTGTCACAAAGCCACAAAGAGTTAAGAAAATGTGTTAACATTTGAAACAAAAAAACTTTGTTTTTAAAACAGTTTTTGAATTACAAGTGTGCTCTATATGGCTTCTAATTTGAAAATAATTTGATTGACTTACATCAAACTTTGAAGGAAATGAGCTTCCTTTGGTGTAAGATTTAGACGAATTTTCAGGATAAAAGGCATTTTCATGCCAATATTCTAGGACTGTAGCCCTGGGGAAAACTTTAATAGTGGGTCCAGGATGGTAGCTCTATCATAATATTAAAACAAAAACCTGATAGATATCATACATTTAACATCCTCTGACAGTCATCTTAGAGACAAAACAAAAGTACTACTGATACTATTGTTTAGCAGAATGTAGAAACAATCTGCTTATTCATGAAATACGAATATAGAGTTCAAAGAGGTGGCAAGATTATGGTCAGTAATTGCAAAATGTCAATTAATGCAGGACATGGACAGTGCAAAGGGATTTAACAGTAGCATAACTAGGGGAGGGTGACCAGGGCACCAGCCCCATGTGCCAGTTTTAAGATGGAGCAAGAATGGCTGCTGCCACTGCCAGCCCAATTGCCACTGAGAGCCAGGGTGCTAAAATGGCTTATTGTGCCTCTGGTATTTAGAGTTAATAATAGCATTCTATCCTGATCCCTTCATGACAAAGGACAAAATAAGGCAACAAGGTAACTGAGCACAATGGCTGAAGGAACTGATGCTGTGGTCTTGTAAAATGTGATTGGGGATCAACTTGACCACACCATCAGATAAGAGAACAAGGAGCAATTGTTTCAAGTTGCATCATGGGAAGTTTAGGTTAGATCACTGGTCTGGTTGATCCCTGAACCTCTTTAGGTCAATTCTGAGCTGGGGAGAAAGCTGGGCATGCACGCATGCTCATATCCACCACCCCCCAGGCCCAGCAGGTCAATTTGTGGGGGAGGGAAAGGGCAGGGGCCAGATCAAGGCTCCTGTGGCTCAGGCAGGAGCAGGGGAAGGTAAGCACGGCCCCAGCCCCATTGGGTGGTAGGAGGATTGGAATACCAGGGGTGCTCCTCCCCATCTCTGCGGGGGGCAGAGGCGGTGGCAGTGGCAGCAGAAGCAGCTGCTGCTGTCTTGAGCCCTGCTGCAGCTGGCCATGTGTGGCTCAGCACAGCAGTGGGGATTCATGTGGTGTTAGGCCCCGGCCCGGCCCTGTCTGAGACTCTCTGCCACCCAGGGGTGCATGGGGGGCCCCCCGCTGCTGGGTGCAGCTGGGGGGAGGCCTCAGGAGCCTGTGCCACCCCCCACCTGTGCTCTGGGTGCAGCAGCCAGCCTGCAGCAACAGCTGCCTCACCCCAGAGTCTGGGACTCTCCACCCCACTCTGTGGGGCACATGCCTCCAGAACACAGGTGGTGGGGCATGGGCCCCCTAGGCCTTCGCAGGGCTGCACCCCACAGAGTGGGGGTGGAGAGTCCCAGATCAGCCCAGGCTGGGGCCCGACCCCAGTTCTCTGCCGCCACTGGGCTGGGGGCAAGGTGAGTGGGAGGCATGGTAGATCCTGGGATGCCCTTTACTTCCAAAAAGTGATCTTCGCCATGAAAAAGTTAGATATTAGGAAAAATTTTCTCATGAGAAGGATAGTAAAGCACTGGAACAGGTTACCCAAAGAGGTTGTGGATTCTCCATCCTTAGAGGTTTTTAAGACCTGAGGATAATGCTTTGACTGGGATGATATAGTTGGGGACGGTCCTGCTTTGAGCAGGGGTGACCTCCTGAGTTCCTGCCTTTTCCAACCCTTATTTTTGATTATTTTTGTAGTAATTAAACTTTTTATTGCCATTTGTTCAGTACTGATTATCACACTCAATCACTTAGTAGGAAAATATGCTTTCCATGTCTCTGTGGCTCTCCACCTTCTCTCCTCTATATTCTGTGTAACAATTCCACATTTCCAACCCCCATGCACTTTGCTCCTACTAAAATAAGCAGCAGTTAATTAAGATTATTATGTTTTAGAGTTAACATCCACTTGAGACTAGTGGGAGATGGGAGAGGAAATTCTTACCTCTTAAATCCACTGGTTCAGTCTCTCCGCACACTAGGGAAGCCATAGTTGCACCAGTAAGGTTTTCTACACAACCTTGTGCACTGATATTTTCAGTTTTAAAAGAAAAAGCTCTGACTGCAGAGTAGCCTGGCATTTAGCAATCTTGCATTGGAGTACTTATAATAGGATTAATTTGCTTAGTTTTGCTGATTTGCCTCTCTGCATATAATTTAAGACCTAAATACTTGCTGTACTTGCAAAGCTTAGGTTAACACAACTTTTAACAGGTTACTATGAAAAATGTTTCAGACCATGAGAAAAGGAGGGAATGAATGTCACCATGCACACTCCTGGGAACTGAGGTAAAGTATGTGTTTGAGATTTATTCATCCAGCTCTCTCCTTGTTATTAACATTCTCCCTTTAACAATTTTGAGATGAGCTCAAGTTTCAGTTGCCTGTGATAATATGGCACAGCATTTATCTGCACTGCTCAGTACAGGTAAGTAAATCCCTTTATTGTCCTTAGCTGCAGGACAGATAAGCCAACCCCATCATTTGTACTTTTGTTTCTTAATGCGTCTATTACCATTTTTACTGTCTTTTTTGGTTTAGTTTTCAATGTTAAAGACTTGATTGGCAGTATTAGCCCCAAAGATATACTTTTCATGTGCCATGTTCTAAAACTACATTTACTTAGCATATACTTTCTATAATAAATGTTACTGAAATTTTCTTTAATCAAAAAGTCAGTGCTGAAAAGAGCCAATGCCAGCATCCTAGAGTCAATGGCATTAACTAGACAGCTCTTAACAAATTAAGCACCAAAGTACTCTCTCTATCTTAAGAGTCAATCATGCACATCAGGGAGCAGCTCAACGGAATTGTTAATGGAATGCATTTTTTAATAATTATGATCCCAAAACACTATGTAAAAAACCAATTAATTATACCTATATAAAGTAAGACTGCAATCCCACCTCTGTTGAAGTCATCAAAGTTTTGCAATCAATTTCAGATGGCCAGGATTTCATCTTAGAAAATAGTGACCAAATAGTTGAATTTGGAATAATTATGTGTTACTGCTCACCATGAATCCTAGTTTTCCCTGTTTAAAAATTGCAAACTCTCTGATTAAAAAAAAACCCCCTGCAAATTCTCTGATTATAAAACCCAAAATCCATTTTTCCACAATTAAAATGAAACACTGCTATATATATAGGTGCTAGCTGAACACAATGTTTTTTAAATATACTTACAATTTTAAAGCAATTTGGAAGCCTACCAGTGCCTCAATCATTATAATAAAATACATTATTTTATTATAATGATTTTATTATTTAGAGCCAGGGAGGTGATCCTCCCCCTCTATGCGACGCTGGTCAGGCCGCAGCTGGAGTATTGTGTCCAGTTCTGTGCACCCCATTTCAGGAGGGATGTGGACAACATGGAGAGGGTCCAGAGGAGGGCCACCCGCATGATCCGGGGACAACAGGGCAGACCCTACAGTGAGAGACTGCGGGACCTGAACCTATTCAGCCTCCACAAGAGAAGGCTGAGGGGGGACCTGGTGACCGTCTATAAACTCACTAGGGGGAACCAGAAGGGTTTGGGGGAGACGCTGTTTCCCCTAGCCCCCGCTGGCATAACAAGGAGTAAGGGGCACAAGTTGATGGAGAGGAGGTACAGATTGGACATCCGAAAAAACTACTTCACAGTTAGGGCGGCTAGGAGCTGGAACCAACTTCCAAGGGAGGTGGTGCTGGCCCCTACCCTGGGGATCTTTAAGAAGAGGCTGGATACCTACCTGGCTGGACTCATTTGAGTCCCGTTTTTTGTTTAGGGTTCTTTTGTTGTTCTCCTGCCCTGGCGGGGGGTCGGGCTAGAAGATCTATTAGGGCCCTTCCGACCCTAAAAACTATGAAACTATGAAACTATTATAAATAGCTGTATATTTTGGCATTTGATTTTGGTTTGTTTATCATGGAAAAAAAGAGCTCTCCCTGCTCCCTTTGCTCACCAGGATGTGGGTCCAGCTGCACTGCAGCTGTGGCCCCCCATGCTGCTTTGTGGCATCAAGCAGCTCTGATATGCTGGTGCCCTGCCCATGCCATTGCCCCTCACTCTTGACCCACAGTGCCCTGACCCTGGTGGTGCCTTTCACTCCCAACCCACAGCCCCCTTCCCCTAGTCCCCCACTGTGTGAGGAAGGGAGTAGGTGTGTGGGAAATGGGGTGGGTGCATGGGGAAGAGGGGTGTGAGTAATGCATGGGAGGTGCAGGGGGGACACTTGTGACATGGTGGGAGAGTCATGTGTCCCCTGAGATTTCTGAACCTACAGCGGGGCCAGATCAACTCCAAACAGGAGCCACCTCCGTGGCCCATCAGGCAGGACCCAGCACGGGAGGGAGCACCGTGCCACCATGGTGAGGTACAGCGGCAGTGGTGACGCAGAGTTATGCCCCCCACTGCTGCCAGGCAGGCAGGGGGCATCTCACCTCAGTGGCCGTGGCAGTACAGTGGTCCCTCCCACGCCGGGTTCTGCTCACTGGGCCACAGAGACGGCTCCTTTGGAGCTAGTCCAGCCTCACTGCAGCCTCGTGCCCTGCTGTGGGTGCAGAATCTGGAGGGGGCACATGCCCTCCATTCCCTGCCACATTGCCTGTGCTCCCCTGCCCCTCTGACACCTGCCCTGTGCTCCCCCTCACCTTCTGCCATGTTGCCTGTGCCCTCTCCCTTGCCTGCCCCCATAGACTTACCTGGAGTGAGCTGTGGGAGCTGCTTTCCACCATGCTGCCTGGCTGCTATGTGCGTGTATGCATGTGCACACATTCATGTAGTGCCCCCTGTTGTAACAAGAAGCCCCCTTTCTGCCTATCTCCCCAGTGTGACAAGAAGCCTGCCCACGCACACACACACACATCATACATTCATTCCCCTCTGGATATGGATACCAAAGGCCTCTTTCCTGCATTGCTTTTCCCCTCTTTGGGGTATGTCTCTCTTCTTCTACCTTTTTCTTCATTCCTCCTCTCTTCTCTCCGCTTTCCACTATAAGAATAAGAACATAGAATTAGCTGGGTATTCTATAGGATATAAGTTTGTACTTCTGATGAAATTATATTTTACAGATCCTTTTTATAAGTATAATACAGTATTCTGCATGTGTATTTTCCCCCTCATTGTATTTGGTATTCTATCTATTGTATGTGCCACGGCATTTCACTTTTTACATTTTATATTTTATGCTTTCAATCTTGTAACGAATGTATTTTATTTTCAGACGTAAGTTGTACCCTGCAACAATAGTAGAAAGGGTGGGAATCTCTCTCTGTATTGGGCTGATCTCTGTATGAATGGGAGTATGTGAGTGATTGCATAAGGACAGTAGCTAGCTACAATAACAAGATAATGAGCCAGGATTAACACTCCAAAACTGCAGACTAACAAGAAAAAAAGGATCGATACAGAGCTGGGAGCTCCCTGAAACTGCATTGTTAAAAGAACAGAAGCCCCAGTTTGAATTAATCAATGCCTGAGACCGGCTACTGGGATTGAATATCTCCCAACTGGCCGCTTTCAGAGCCCAGACGACAACAACTAAATTAAGCAAAATCACCAAAGGACACTCAAAACTTCATGTACTAACAGACGTGACCCCAGGGACTTCTCATGAAGGTCAAAGACCCCTGGGGATTGGACAAATCTGAAAACTCGGGGGAGCATGGAAGTCTGCCAGAGGAGGATAAGGGGCAGTGAAGAATGAACCTCAGTGGCACCCTTTTGACCTGACCAGCACTCTACCCATCCAGAAGGACCAGCCGATGACCCCCTTCTGGAAACAATACTGCTTGGAGGAAACCTTGACTTGCCATTGACAGCAGATTCCAACGCTTAGGATAGGTATACCTGACATTGGTGCTCTATTGCAGCCGCTGTGTGTGTGTGTGTGTGTGTGTGTATGTGTTTGTGTATGTGTGCGCGCATGCATGTGGGTATTTAAGAGACAGTACCCCTCATAATTTGAAGGTTTGCATTTATGTTTTTTTGACTCTATCAATTTTGCACATTCTGTCTAATAAACCAGAATTTTTAAGGATCCTGGGAGTTGGTCATTTGTAACCAACACTGTGTCCCAATGTCCCCGGCCCCAAGCAGCCCCTGCAGGCTGGAACTCTGCCAGCCTGCATGGGAAGCCCACTATTTCCCACATTTTTCTCCTTTGAAGAGAAAAATCTGTCATTCTCTCCTTTAAAGGAGAAAACCCACATTTTCCTTTGTTAAAGGAGAAAATCCACATTTTTCCACAGTGAAGGGAAAACCCAGATTCTTGCTGCTCACTTAAACTCATTTACATCTGGCTTATTAAGAAGCTGAACATCGGGCTGCTCTTTCTGCACCTTCTTGATATTTGTAATTTAACTCTTCCAGGGTGGAAATGGCAAGAAGTATAAGACAAATGAAAGGGATGGGAAGATTCCCAGTTTTTAATATGCGTGAGTACAGTTAGAATATCACACTTGGTTAATGGTCTTCAGATTTTTATATTCACTGTTTAAATATAGCTTTCAACTTTTTCTCAAAAGGGCCTTAACAAGAGATTAATTTTGGTTCTCAGACTGCAAAGGAGAAAGACTGCTTGGAGCTTGGAGCTGAACTTTGTGGAGAAGGTTGGTAATAGAAGCAGCAGTATAAGTTAATAATACAAAGAATTCTGAAAAAGGAAACTAAACTGTTCTGTGTTCTCATTTATTAGACAGAAAGGGAACTGAAGAGTAACCTTTAAGAAACTGAAATTGCACCTGAATAATTTGCATTTAGAGAGTCTGTGCCTTTCCTGTTCAACTGGTTATTGAATCCATGTTAGATTCTTGTAACTAGTGTACATTTTTTTTGCATCTATAATACTTTACCTGAATGAAAGGCTAGCCTTCGGAATTTGGTGTAGCTGCCTTACATTTATACTTGATCTAATAGAAGTCATGAAAGACTTTGAACTGAATGGTGCAAACTTCCTAGGCCCTTCCAGAGCAGCTTGAACAATTCCTTTGCTTGGCTGAGGTATGCTGCCATGGTAGAAATGACAGGTGTCAGGGTCCACCAAGGCATTAGGCCTAGTGGTTAAGAGCTGGGGGTTGTTACCAGTGTCTGTAGTCAGAGGGCAAGCTGAAGTCAAACCAGGGCTCACACCAAGCCAGAGGAGTTACCAGAAGTGGTTGTCAGGAAGCAAGTCAAAGTCAAACCAAGGTTTTGAAGTTCAGGAACTTGTTACATGGCCTTGGTAGCCTCCCATGCCTCTCCCTCAAGTGTCGCATGTCTGGGTTCTTCGCGAACCTCGCCGTGGCTTCTTGGGTGGCATGGCCAGGTTATGGGTAGTGGCCTTGAGTCAGCTCCCCAGGGGGTCTCATCTGCCACGTCTTTGATGATAAGTAGGTTCCTATCAGGAGGACGATGTCTGGTCCTGCTTCCCCTGGTACTTCCCCTTGGCCATCCTTGCGGTCGTTTCTTCTCATGGATCTACCTCCCCTACACCCTGCCTAACACCAACTGTGATATTGTCCGTCAGGGCCGATGCTCAGGCCCTCCCTAATGCTTGGTTTCTTAGGCACTGCGGTCATTAGCTATTGATGATACTCGTCCCGAGCGCTCCCTGCAGCCCCCCTCTGCTCTCGGCTTATGTGGAGCCGGACTCTCCCCGGGCCCAGCCCCCCTTGACGCGTCGTCTGTTCCCTGAGTTCAGTACCTGCCGCCTATCATCTGGGCCAGGGTCCCGTCCTCGCTGTATTCGCTGGTGTCCCAGTCACTGCGGCTGTCGCCCTTAGCCCACACTGGCTCTGTAAGCGACTCCTTGGGCCCTCGTTGGCCCCGCGTTCTCTTGATGCTGCCCCCCTCACCGAAGGAGCCACCAAGCTTCCTTCCCAGTGTCGTCTGGGTGCTCTGGTTCCTCCGGGCTGTCCAGGGACACTGTTTCTGGTCCCACTGGCCTCCTTCTGGCCGGACCTTTTCTCCTGGTGCCAGGCGCCCACCCAGCCAATTGCCCTCGGCACACTTTCATAAAGCGCACCCAGGCAGATGCGGAAGCCATTCCTGGCTCCTCCCAGCTCCGCCATGAGTTTTTCCTTTGATCTTCGTCCACGGTGGCTGCAGCCATCATGGTTTCACTTTCACCGCAATCAGCTGCTCATTCAGCGTCCTGCTGCCTCTCCCCAGACTCTGCTAAGTTTTCACCACAACGGCCAAGAATGAAGGAGCAGGCACCAGGTAAAGAACGTGGGTGAGAGTTACTCATAGATGGAAGCCAGTTTGTTGCGCAGCAGGGATCAGGTCTTGCTCCTTAAAAGTAGGGTGACCATATTATTTTTAAGGAATCCAGGATACTGGACTTTCCCTCCCCCAGTTGATCCCTGCCCCAGGCAGGAAGAGAATTATCCAGCCCTGCCCACCCCCCTCAGTCTCCAGCATCTGCTCAGGAGGGAGCCAGCCAAAGGTGCCAAAATACAAGTTCACCCAAGGTGCCCCACATACGTGCATATGCACAGGCCCCCTGTGCTCACAGTAGCACTCTCCCCCCAACCCTGCTGTGCCCCAGCCAATCCCCGCTCCAGGCATGAGGAACTGTGCCCAGCCCAGCCCAGCCTCCACCTCCAGCTGCTGCTGAGGAGGACCCAAGCTGGGCAGTTCAGGTGGGGTGGCTCCAATCCAGGACTTTTGTTTCCATTTGCACCAACTGACTGGGATGCCAGGATGGCTTGCAAAATCCAGGACTATCCTGACCAAACTGGGACATATGGTCACCCTACTTAAAAGCAGCTGTAGAATGAATCAGCAGACAGAGGCTCAGCTGGCCCTGCCTGAGAGGTTGAGATTTCCTGACCTAGTTGTCCAGCTGCAGTGCAGAGGCCTTACAACTTGATTTAATATTGCTCCTGTGGACATGAACATCATAGTTGTTTTCTGTGATGCAGCAACTGGCACTCCATTTACCCACTTTTCTCCCCTATCATACTTTTTCATCCAGCTGAGGAATTAAAGGCAGGTCTGAAGGTTCCCATCACTTCAATTCCACAAACTTTTCCATGTCAAACTTGAACCATCACCTGCATTATTATTGAACAGGAATATGTTGGGAAGCATGGTGGTGTGATGGCACCCCCTTTGGCTGAGCCCTGCATGCACAGCTCCTGCAGAGGGTACCACATGTGTTGCAAGCTCTAATGAGGTCACTGCTGGTTGGCGTGGGCTGTGCTTGATTTCCCTGCTTTCAAGCAGCACTGAAGCCTGCTGCTCTTTGCTCTTCCTATCCCTTCTCCCCACCTCCCTGATTAATTCAGCAACAGGAGAAAGGAGGGGAGGAGAACCCAGCAATGTGCAACTCCTGCTTTCACTCAGCTCCAGAGACTCTGCGCTGCTGCTGCTAATCCTGTGTCTGCCTTTCCTTGATGGTGAACTTGGCAGGGGGCAAGAGGAGGAGGGATGGGAAGACAGAAGAGCAGCAGAGTCTGGAATTGCTTGAAAATGGGGACTTGAGGCAGAGCCTGCATTGGTGAGCTCCTCACATGCAGAGCTCCAGCAGGAGCTGCTGAGAGCTTACTGGTATTTAGTAAGCTCTCAGCTTACTTCTCAAAGTAAGGGGTTGTGGCCACATCCCCTTTAACTGTGTGGTGCATGTGCAATGAGCTCTTCACTGTGCATGGGCCCTACCCACAAAGGGATTTTAACCCCACCCCCATTGCTGCAATCCTGGATGCACCCATGTTGGGAAGTCAAATAGGATCATTAAAATGTAGATCAATCATTTTTCTGTCATGCATTGGCAGAAAAATCTTATTGTAGAGAGTAGCTGGGGGAGTATTGTCCTGGTAGATCAGGCAAGATATAATAAAGCTGGCTGCTTGTATGTACAAGCTATATAAAATATGATTATTTCAGTCCCTTTTTAATTTCACTATGGCTGTGTAATGCTCTTGAGCAGTCTATACAAGCCAGTATGGATCAGGAAAGAACCTCAGTAGATGACTGAAACCTTTAATGTTTCAGGAATCTATTTAATGCTTGCCTTGGGAACTAGTCAGAGCAGTTCTTAAAAAAACCCGTATTGAAATCACAGGTGGATCAGGTATGTGATGCAAACTTGGCTACTGCTTTATAGAAAAGTATTGTTCTTAATCAGTTAAATTACACTCTAGATGAATAGAGAGGTGTGTAAATTGGATTCACTGTATCAGGCATCAGAAACATCCTATTGGAATACCATTAGGTCAGAGATCATCAACCTATGGTTTACAGGCTGGATCTGATCCATGGAGTCAGGAGAGTGGAACCATTGGGCAGTACGGGGCTTTCCCCATGCTGTGGCTAAGTGGAAGGGAGTTTTTCCCAATGTGTGCTGCAGCTGGGCAGTGAGAAGAAGCGGCAGTAATGGTGGCCAGGTCCTAGTGTTGCTTTGGACTCAAGTTAGGTCATTCTATCCTGCTGGTGGAAAACTTTGCTGACTGCTACCTTAGGTAGGGTAGAGATTGCTGACTTCATGAAGATTATTTGTAACTGGGTATGTGAGTGTGTATGACAGTTTAGCTCTGATTCTGAAGAAAAGGTAGAAAGTAGAGCTGTCAATCACCGTTAACATCCACAATTAACATGTTAATTGTTTCTTGCATTAATTTTTTTAGTGAGTTAATTGCACATGTGGTTTTGGAGCCCATGTTCATCCTCCGCTCTGCCACTGTCAACGCCACCTCCGGGCTGCCCAGTGGGGCAGCCGTGGCAGTGCAGAGGAACCACAGAGATGTGGGCTCCAGGCTGCTGCAGGAAGGTGGTGGGGTGGGGGCACACACAGAGACACAGATACAGCCATGGACACACAGATGCACACATGAGCAGCCACATCATGCACATGGCCAGGAATGCAGCCTGGCGGCTTGTAGAGCAGTACTCAGCAAGTAAGTCTGTGGAGGGGAAGGGGCGCGGGGAGAGGAAAGGAGTGGAGGGGCAGATTGAGGCCCCCATGGTGAAGGAGGGAGTGGAACCAGGGGCAGGGCCTGGGGTGAATGGGGCCCCAGGATCGGGGTGGGTCAAGGGATGGAGCCGTGGGCAATTTTTCTAGGGGTACAGGGGGCGTGGCTCCCTGCTGCTGCACACACCCCCAGGGCGGTCATGGGGGGCATGTGCATGGGATAAGGGAGGGCTGCCCGATGTGGGCTGGGGCTCTATGCCCTGGGAGCCGCGTGATGCCATGTTGTGCCTTCCGCTGCTGGGTGGGCAGGGGATGCACGGAGAAGCAAGTGCATGGCACCCAGGGCAAAGGCAACAGGGTGCAGAGCCTCAGCTTGCATTGGGCAGCCCGTTTCCACCCTGCACACAAATCCAGGGGGCACATGTCCCACTCTGCCTCCCCTGGGGGTGTGCGCAGTGGTGAGGAGCTGTGCCCCCCCATGCCACTGGATGAGCCCCTTCCACCTCCATCCCACACCCTATTCACCCCAGCCCCTGCCCCACTCCCTCCCTCACTGTGGGGGCCTCTGTCTGGTCCCCCTTCCATCTCCCCCTGCCCCTTCCCCTCTACAAACATACCTACTGAGCTTTGCTCTACAAGCCAAGAGGCTATATTCCTGTAGGGTTACCATATTTCTAGTTTCAAAAAAGAGGACACCTGTGGGAGGTGGGCAATATGATTGTGGGGGGGTAATATGATTGTGGGGGGAGGAAGTGACATTCTCGTGCCTGCCCCTGCCTCTGCCCCTCGCTCCCAAGCCATAGCCAACCCAGCCCTGCTACTGCCCCTGACTCCTGACCCACAGTACCCCATGCAGTGAGCCAGTAGGGGGCGCTCCTGCGTTGTCACCCACCTCACTGCGCCTGACCACCTTCCAGGCTCTGAGTGCCCCCCTGGGGGTGCCTCACATCTGGCCGACCCCCTTCCTGGAGCACACCCACTAGCCTGGGAGTTCCACTGCCACCACCCAGGTCTGGGCTTGATTCTGTCTCTGTGCACCCTGGGAAACACAGGCCTAGTAGCCCTCGAGGGTACTTGATTCACTTCAAGAATTTGGGATGCTTCCCTCAGTCAGAAGCACAAGTAGTGGTCTCCCTTAGTCAGCCGAACCAAGGGGACCGCAAAGCATAATCTAGACCCACTCCCAATAAGTCTCCCACACTAGGTACAAAGGAGAACTTTATTGGTTACAAGGGGTAGGGTTGGAATAGGGTACAGAGTAGAGCAATATCAGAGAAATCCCATAGATTAAACTCCCATGACTGAGTAGCCTTTGTTCACACATCTGAGTTACTGCAAGCTATATATCTAGTTAGATCTCAGGTAGCTTATTCACAAGTATCAACCAGAAGCAGGTGGAGATTCCCTCTGGAGGCAGGCAGTTCCTTGATCATGAGTTTTGAGAGAGAGAGAGCAAGTTTCAGATGGTTCAGCTCTTCTCTCTCTCTGAGCCTTCCTCCTGGGCAGTCCTTAACTTATATAGCCCTTGTGACCTCATTTACCTAGTCCAATGGAGGCCAGCACCTGTTGGCTGTCAGCCAACCAATTTGAAACGCATCACTAGTTGCTGGGCAGACTGGCAGTTCCTAGCTCCCCAGGGAGCAAGCCCCTCACCCAGGGATGTGATGCCAGTCACGTAGGCAGAGGGAACAGGTTTCCCTCTCCCTCAGGAATGTATCCAGCTCAGGTTACCTAAATAGATAGGGTAAGGTGTGTATCCTCTGCTGGGCCCATCCTAACCAAATTGTCACAGAGCAGAGTTTATGGGGAGAAACAGAGGTGGCCTTCTGCCACACCCCACATCCTGCCAAGGATCCCCCTCCCTGAGCTGCAAACTTCACACAAATATGCACAGCCTCCAACACCTTCACAGATTTTCCCCTACACACACACCTCATACCCACCCCCAAACCATACAAAGTACCTGCATAATTTTACATATTTTTTAGTTTTTCTGCACAGACTTTTGAGTTTTTAGCTGTGTGATTAAAATAGCAATTAATTGTGAGTATTTTCTTAATTGCACAACTAATCACAATACATTTTTTTAATCATGTGAGAGCCTTAGTAGAAAGCAATGTGTTCAGACTTCTGCATAGCAGTTCTGTGTTAGCTTTGTCTTTATGATGACTTGCAATATATTGTTCTTGTCAACCAAAGAGTCTAAGGCAGGGGTAGGCAAAACATGGCCTGCAGTCCAGATCTAGCAGGTGCCTAGGGATTTCTTTCAGCCCATTGTGGATCCCCTGGCCCTGTGTGGCCCAGGCATGGGAGGCAGCCTGGGCCATGGTTCATGCGGCTGATCCCACCACCTAAAATTTCTTAAGGTAGCTACCTGTGCAAAGACTTTACTGCTGACCTTCTGTATGTGATGTTTACAGGTGAGGGAACAGTTTAATGTGACTTCTAGGTAGGTTGGGGTATACTCATGGAGAAGGATATGGTTGCTTGCTCAACACTGTACTTAACAGTGCACTATCCATGGGGTGCTAACTTCAAAGTGCTCAGAACCACTGTACTTGCAGTGATATGTGCCCCAGCACAATATTGTGCTCCTGTATGGACCAGAAGTTGTTGCACTACACTTGTGCTGAGACTATATTAAACACCAAGAAAATGTTCATTTCAATCTTCTGAAACTGCTGAATCCCATCCCAAGGAGTTCTCCATGTTGTTTATGTGCATGACCTGCATATCTAAAACACTCAGGAAATCCAAATGCCAACACCTAAATATAAAGATGATTGTACATCACCTTTTTAGTGAAACAGAATCCAGAAGGCATCCCAATA
>NW_005841969.1:86057-98078 GCF_000455745.1 Alligator sinensis | reverse complement strand
TCCCTGCTGATATCCACCAACAGTAGACTGCTTCATTCCTGGCATTCTGTATGGACACTCGCATGGCAGCATGTATGAATTAAAGGCCCTACCAGCTTCAGTTGTCTAGAACACTTTAACCCACCCTGGATAATGACTGCCTACCCCCAGCTACAGTAGTTACATTTTCCTATTACCTCTTGACTGGGTTGCAGAAATGTGATAATCCTGGGCATGAAGTCCTCAATACTTAAAAAGCACTGTAGATGATAACTTCACCCATCTGTCACCACAGAACTTACTGCAATAATGAAAAGCTAGTCTGTACAGGAGCAGAACTTTCATGGTGGCTGGTCAAAGACTAGAATGAGCTTTCACAGGAACTAACGGCTATCACAAATCTCACCACTACTGTTATAAGGGTGTAACAGGGAACGTGTGGCCCTGTTACTGGAAGAGAACTGAAAGATAGAAATTTACTTGACCGGTGGCAGGATGACTGGGAGGGTGACATCATCAGCTGGCACCAGGAGCATCTGCCGCGCTGGTGGGGCAGAGAAACTTGTAAATTACTAATTAGGAGGACCCAGATAAAAGAAGCAAGGACTAAATCAGCAGACCCCCAGGAGAGGCACTGAGAACTGTGGCGAGAGAAAAAGAGAGCGATGGAACAGTTTTCTCATTTGGCAAATATCGATCGGAGCCTGCTCAGCATACTCCCAGACAGGTACCCAGAGTGAATTAGAGACTTTGCCGATAACATCACTGATTAGATGTTTTGGACCATATATATACATGGGCTAGCTTTAAAAGCGTGTCTCACAGATGGTATAGGGAGAGAGAGAGAGAGAGAGGGAATTGAAAGGCAACTCTTGAAGGGACTGGTAATTAGTTACATGTTGCTTTCCTGGGGAAGGGTTGTCCTCAGTAAGACCCCAGTACTAAGAGAGTTGTGTTCCCTGATGCCCAGTGTAATGGCCGGGGTCCTGCAGGAAGGCCGTGATCTTCTCAAGGCCCCCTTCCCGTGCCAAGTTGGCCCAAAGGCACCCTCAGATTCTCGCCGGCCACGTCTTTGATGGTGATTAAATATATGGGAGGCTGCCTTACGTCCTCTTGGACACGGTTTGCTGTAATATCTGACCCTGCGGACTCCCGGACCCCTTGGGGGTCCTGTTCCAGGGGCACCCTAGCCTTAAGGGCTATGCGTGGCTCCAACCACCCCTTATACCATGCCCCAAGCCTCGCAGCTGGAATAGACGTTCTTCGGTCTCTCTCTACCCAGAGTGAGTAAAGATGGTATAGGTCCAGGGCTCGCCAGTAAGCCGTCCCCTTCTCCGGGGCTCGCCACTCCCACCCTGGGACTTCTCAGTAATGCCCCCTCTCTGGGGCTCACCACATCCGCCCTGGGGCTTCTCAGTAATGCTCCCTCTCTGGGGCTCACCATGCCTGCCCTGGGGCTTCTCAGTAATGCCCCCTTCTCTAGGGCCTCCTTCTCTTCTCTTCTCTTCTCTTCTCTTCTCTTCTCTTCTCTTCTCTTCTCTTCTCTTCTCTTCTCTTCTCTTCTCTTCTCTTCTCTTCTCTTCTCTTCTCTTCTCTTCTCTTCTCTTCTCTTCTCTTCTCTTCTCTTCTCTTCTCTTCTCTTCTCTTCTCTTCTCTTCTCTTCTCTTCTCTTCTCTTCTCTTCTCTTCTCTTCTCTTCTCTTCTCTTCTCTTCTCTTCTCTTCTCTTCTCTTCTCTTCTCTTCTCTTCTCTTCTCTTCTCTTCTCTTCTCTTCTCTTCTCTTCTCTTCTCCAGCAGAGAGCTCCTTCCTCGATGGCTGCTGGCAGGGAACTACCTCTGACCTCAGCTCCTTGGGTTTATAAAGGGAGCTAGGCCCTGCTCCTTCTGGTCAGCTGACTTCTTGGTTGCCCTGCCATCCCACAGCTGTGCTCCTTATACCCTGCTAGGGCTCTTTCTCTAGCAGTTTTCCGCTCTTTAGGAGCAGGGCACCTCGGTGCCCTGTGACACCCAGGAGCGGTTTCATAGTGGGAGAATAATCAGACCCCCAGATGTAGAGACACTAATAGAATAAGAGTGTCAAGTGGACTAGTTTCGAGCATAATTAAGAACTGGAAGTTTACCACCGTGTTACTTTTTAGAATAACTCCCATCAAGTCATGGCAGATGAGAAAATAAAACACGGGTGGGAGGCTCAGAGTTGAAGCACTTTTTTTTGTAATTTATTTAAGGGCACCTGCTCAAGGGTAAGAGACATTTCTTTTATTATGTATTCTCTAACAAAGACAGAGCATCATCACAGTGTGTGTGCATTGTTCTGTATATCCTTATCCCAGATGAAACAATCTATTTCACATGTTTCTCCGCAAGCAGATCAAAGCTTAGAACATGACAATTTTTTTTCACATTTCTTAATGCACTACTGGAAGGTGCCCAAATACTGCAGTCTGGAATGTGGTAGAAGAACCTATTTAGACTAGAAGAAAAAGTAGACTTTGGTACAGAGAAATGTTTTTCCCCCAACAAAACCTGGCATAAATACATTAATATACGTACTTCCTCATGCATTAGTCCTATTCATGAATGACCTAAGAGAGCTTAATTTTGAGAAGCCATAACAATTTTTTTTTCAATTTTTTTTAAGTATCTTGAAATGCGTGCATCTGGGTATACTCTGGGATGAACTTTAAATCAGAAGAGCAAGGCACCAAGTATAAGAAGAGAAAAAGGATGGATATGACAAAAGCAGCAAAGAACATGAATGAATGAAAATGACATTTCTTACCCAGAGTGCAACTCCAGATAGGAAGCATCATATCTATTGAGATGGATTACATTGTCTCATGATGAACCACATGATTACAAGGAGAATTTAATTGCATTTAGTCTCCATTTGAAACTGGAACTTTGGCATTATTGTTGAAAAGCTAGCAGCTATCAAAACCCTGTCTAAACTAGGGCAAAAGTGAAACTGCGTAAGTAATAGCAGGTGGGGAAAAGTATGTGCATCATGCATAAGGCTGTCTACATGAGCCTTGCAGCCAAGTGGAATGACCAGTTTTAGCAACTTATGATAAATTGTTGCTGTAACAAGTTGTAATAATATGCCCAGCCAATGGGGACTGTGTTACAAAAAGGTTGTTAATTGTTTTAATATTAAAACCTCAGGTTACACTGATAATATACATATCACTGAAAGCTTCACCAGATTTTACCAGTAGGGTCAGATTTCTTTTGACTGTTGCTTCACCAAGACTTGGACAGGCTAGGTGAACATAGCTTTGGCAGACTGAAGATGAGGCAGAGATGCATTCTGAATTACAAGGTTCATTGATCAGGTATGACAGACCTGCAGTATTATTATATGATGAGTTCTGCATAACATATAGAAGGGCAGTGAAAGGAAATGATAAAAATTTTCCCCAGGGAGAGAAATAAGGTAAAAAGGGCTAATACATCTCCCCAAATGGTAATTCCTAGGGTAAAATTGTAGTTATTGAAGTCATAGAGAAGTAGGGCTAGAAGGGACCTCCAGAGGTCATCTAGTCCAGTGTTTCTCAACCTGTGGGTTGTGACCCAAAAGTGGGTCACAAGAATATTTGAAAGGGTTGCAAACAAATTTAAAAAATGGATTCTTCTTTAAAGGAGAAAAATGTGGGAAACCGTGGCTTTCCCTTGCAGGCTGGTAGAGTTCCAGGCTATGAGGGGCGACTTGGAGTTCCCCCTGCCCCACGCACTGCGGGGGCTGGAGCCTGGGGGTTGGGGGCAGCAGGACAGGAGTGAGGGGAACTGGGTTGGGACTGGCTTTCGATGTTTACAAATGGGTCCT
Organism: Alligator sinensis; assembly: GCF_000455745.1. Taxonomy (NCBI): domain Eukaryota; kingdom Metazoa; phylum Chordata; order Crocodylia; family Alligatoridae; genus Alligator; species Alligator sinensis. The sequence goes on along the minus strand of NW_005841969.1, from coordinate 94,274 downwards.
GGTACAAAAAAGGTTGACAGCCACTGATTTAATCCAACCCCCTGCCTGAGGCAGGATCATCCCTATCCGAACCATCCCTTACAACTATAATCTAAACTCTACATAAGACTAACCTCAATCCTGACACAACATAGATTTAACACCCTAACCTGCCACAGGTAAAGTAGGGGAACCCTGGCAGCCAATGTCCTGCCTCTATAAACTGTTGTCAATATATGCTCAAGAGGTCCTGAGCAGAGGACCATACCCCCTGCTACAAAGGAAGGTAAACCCCCCCTACAGTATGTACCAATCTGAACATAGGATAAAATTATTTCCTGACCTGGAATATGGTGATCATCAGTCTGACCCTTAGTGGAGCTAGGAACCTCCAACTTTGCTCTTAGCAGGAGAATTGACATGCCCCAGTTGAAGTCCTCAGCCTTGACTGCAGCTAACACTCAGTGCCTCTGGGGAGGCTTAAAAACACGCTGACACATATAGTAGAAAAAGAAACATGGGGGGAGGGGAGAAAGCAACCAGCAAAGCCCAGAAGCATGGGATATACCCATGGTAGAATATAGGCATAGCCATGCCTAGATCATCCCCGATGAGTGTCTGTCCAACCTCTTCTTGAACACCTTCAGCGATGGAGAGTCCATAACTCTCCTAGGCAGTCTATTCCACTGCTTCACTATTCTCACAGTCAATAAGTTTTTCTGGATATCCAATCTAAATTTAATTTGCTACAATTTCAGGCCATTTGTCCCGACAATCACGGTCCTTCTCTAAGGTCCTTCTCTCTGCAACAAGAGAGAAAAATTGTTTTCCATCTTCTTTGTGGCAGTCCTTCAAGTATTTGAAGATTGCTATCATGTCCCCTCTTAAGTGTCTTTTCTGCAAGCTGAACATGCCTAGCTCCTTCAGCCTCTCCTTGTACAACTTGCTTTCCAAGGTCTTTATTATCTTTGCCCACCTCTGGACCCTCTGTAACTTTTTCATATCCTTTTTAAAATGTGAAGCTCAAAACTGTGCACACTACTTCAGAAGAGGCCTAACCAGTGCTGAATGGAGATATCACCTCATGTGTCTTGCATCTAAAACTTCTATTGATGTAGGCCAAAACCACATTCGCCTTTGTGCAGCTGCATCACACTACAGACTCATAATGAGTCTGCAGTCTACCTAGACTCCCAAGGCCTTTTCCATAAAGTTGCCATCCAGCCAAATGTCATCCATTTTGTATTTATGTTTTTGATTATTCTTTCCGAGGTATAGCACTTCGCATTTTTCTGCACTGAACTTCATCCTGTTAGCTCTAGCCCAAGTTTCTAGTCTGTCAAGATCTTTCTAAATTGCACTCACGTCTTCCAACATGTTCACAGTCCTTCCTAGTTTCATGTGATCTGCAAACTTGCTCAAGAAGCTTTCTATGCCAGCATCCAAATCATTAATAAACACATTGAACAGCACCGGGCCTAGGACAGGCCCCTGTGGGACTTCACTCAAAGCCTCCTGCCCTTCTGGCATTGACTTGTTAATAATTACCTTTTGCTTGCGACTATCAATCCACTTTGTACTAGTTTTATCCAGCCCACATTTCTCCAATTTGCTTATGAAAAGATCATGTGGGGCCTTGTCAAAAGCCTTGCTGAAGTCTAGCTAGACTATATCCACAGCATTTTCTTCATCCACCCAAGTAGTTATTTTGTGAAAGAAGGAGATCAAGTTTGTTTAAAATGATTTGTTTTTCATTAATCCAAGCTGGCTGCTTGTGATCAGCCTTTCCTCCTCTGATGCTTACAAATGGCTTTCCTTAGGATATGCTTCAGTAACTTCCCAGGTATTGAGGTGTGGCTAACTGGTATCCCAGGTCCTTCTTCTTGCCTTCTTTTAAAAGAGGGCCACTATGTTGGTCCTTTTCCATTCCTCTGGTACCTGGTCCATCTCTCACAACTTTATCAATATTGTTGCCAAAGGCTCCAAGATTTCCTCTGCCAGTTCCTTCAAGACCCTGGGATGAAGCTCATCTGGCCCTGCTGACTTGAATTCATTCAGACCCAATGAAAGCTCACTGACCATCTCACTTGTTCCCCTCAGCTTGCCCTCTTCCTTATCCAGATAATTCCTATTAGGTGTTTGGCTACAGTTTAATTTTTTGTGAAGACTGAGGCAAAGTACCTGTTAAGTAGCTCTGCCTTCTTTGTATCTTCAGCTAGGAGTTCCCCCTGGCTCACAGGGACCCACAGTTTCCTTGGTCCTTCTTTTCTGGCCAATGTACTTATAGAAGTTCTTCTTCTTATCCTTAACCTCCTTTGCCAGGTGCAACTTATTGTTCATCTTTGCCTTCCTGATTTTGTACCTGCAGATTCTTGCTATTTCCTGGTATGTTTTCTCGGTAATCTGCCCATTCTTCCATTGCCCATTGCCTGTATTCTTTCCTTTTGCATTTGAGGCATTTTAGAAGTTCCTTGTGCAGCTACACTAGTCTCCCTTGTGTGTATCCCTTGATGTTCAGATTCCAATCACAGGGGCTGTCCCACCAGGTCTCAGTGATGCCTATCAGATCGTAGTTTTTTCAAAGGCTGTGCAACTCATCTTGTTTATTCCCCATACTTCTTGCATTTGCGTACATGAATCAGTAGTATTTTGCATTTTGACGTCTTCTCCTCGCTTCCCTTTTTTGCCACTTGTTGCAGTCCTGTAACTCTCTGGCCCTTTCCCAGAGTGAGTTGCTTCTTCACGTCCTTTCTCCACTGCACTGTGCGCTATGCGGGTGTTGCCACAGACCTCAATAGGGTTAGAATTTCTCTCCTATAGTGCAGATCTGCTGCCAGTGTCAGGAAAGCAAATGTAGAGCTTCTGCCAATATATTGTCACTGAAGAGGGAAAATAACAAGCAACATCCATGGCCATTAATAGGTGCTTTAGGCACCAAATAAAGCAATCCATGAATTTTGTTTGCCAACTTGCTGATTGAGTTTAATGTTAATTTCGTCATACTCTAATGTTGTAGAAGTGAGAGGAATTACAGGTGTTTGGGGGATTGTGGATATCAGTTATTTTATTAGTACTCTTTTGGAAACTCATCACAGTATTTCAGGTGATGCTGTTCTTTTTTTTTCTATGAATAAGCATACATATTCAGCAAACTTTTTGAAGCTCTTCAAAGTCTTTCCTTGTCTTTTTCTATGCAGCCATTTTTCTCTGATCCTCCAGCCCTGAGCTGCATTCTTCAGGTCTTGGTTTTTGAAAACCAAGTATTGTTGTGCACACATTTCTGTGTGGCATTCTCCACCAAGTGAAAACAAAGGAAAAACTCCTTGAAATATTACCGCAGGTGAGATTAATGCTCTTTCCTTTTAATGTGTCTGTTTGAAGAGATTCATATATAACCTTTACTAGCAATATGGCTCCTTGGCAAGTTTCATGTGAAAGAACTAATAAATGAGGTTAGAATGCATAGTAGCATCCTACTACCTCCATAGATAACTGTTACAAGTAGTCCAAATTAAATTCATCCCCTCTCTGCAAAATTGGATCCTTATTTTGTGTCTCTCATTGCTCCTCTCAGCTGAATTATTGATAGGGAAGCACTTGCTTTTCTTTTCAGAATACTGTCTGGGTGCTTATAGCCACAGCAATGCAGTTCACCTCCTGCTGATCTCCTCCAGCTCTGGCAATAACGGCTATAATCAGTGTTTCAGTGCATTGTGTTATGTTTCCTTCCAAATTATGGAGAATCTGACACATCAGTCTTCACTTTTCCTGGCCTGTATTTGATTATAAAGTTGAAATCGGATGGCTCTGATACCGACTAGTGCCCTCTAGCATTGATCTTGGCAGTGATTATTCTCTACATTAGGGAATAGTTATGTCACTGTAAATGATGAAATAAAGCTCATAATAAAGCTAGCCTCTGAACTGCTTTGTAGTGATCCACTTTAAGAACATTAAGCTTTCCTAGGTACAAATGGAAATTCTCTTACCCATCTCATGAAGGGATACGTCTTCTCTTTTATTGTAGTGGAGAAAGCTAGAAGAGGGAAGAAAGGAGTACTGGATAACTTCCCAAAATATAGCTAAAAGCAGTTAAATATTAAGTCACAAAGAGATGGGGTAGTAGAACAAGATGGCAGCAGCAAAGAGTCCTGAAGCAAAACTGGAGGTTTTATTCAATAACAGGCAAAACTTGTCCCTGGTGTAATTTAATTTAATGGAAATCTCAGAGAGATTAATATTGGGATCTTGAAACTTTTTGATGTATCTTTGAATCCTAGAATACCTCATATCTTCTGTATTTGTTTTTTTGTGGGGTATTCAATAGTGGCATCCTTGTTTAATATTTCTGATATAAACAGGCATTGTCTTCAGTGATATGCCCCTGAAATGTGTTATGTATTGCAGTGGCTTTTTCATAAGTTTTTGGTGGTTGCATAGTTAGAGTATGGTTGTCTAATGTATGAACCATTCTGCTAGATTCATCCCTGGCATAAATCTGTCAGAAGGTAGAATAGATTTTTACCTTATAAATCTGTAAGACCACAGTTAGAATCTCAGATACCTCATTACCAGAATGGTGTCAACAAATCTGAGCTCAGAGAAGAACCAAAAAGAGACTGAAATTCAAGGCCTGTGAAAAGGACACATAGGCCATTTGTACATGCCACAGGGGTTTACTTCAGTTTAATTCTGCGGCAGCAGCAGTGCCCCCCAGGCAGCATTCGCCCACAGGCACCAGCCTGGGCAATCCCAGGGGGCACGGCAGCTACGGAGGGAAGCACCGGACCCCCACGCAGCTCAGGCAGGCAGGCAGAATCCAGGGAGAAAAAAAATAGATCAGGCTTACTGCTTTTTTTTTTTTCCTTCAGTGGTGCCTTCCTGCATGGGCTGCCGCTGGGGTGCCTGCATGGGCTGCCTGCACAGCCTGAGCTGCATGGGGCTCAGTGCTTCCTTCTACAGCTGTAAGGTAGCAAATTAAAACACCTTGGACATGTTTTATTTTACTGTGTCCCAAAGTCACGCAACGCGCATTATGCCGCCAACATGTATAAACAGTCACGCCATTAAAGCGCATTATGCCGCTGACATGTGTAAACAGCTGCAACATTAAAGTGGTGCAAAAGGGCATTAAGCCGCTTTAAAGGCCAATTTTGTAGCGTGTACAAGTGGCCATAGGTATTGTTTGACTACAGGGCACCTAAAAAGGGAATCTAGAAGTGTGGTCTAACATAGCTTTACATTAATGGAGTAAACTCAAGAAGAGGTTTGTAGAGATGAAACCTTATTTTGCAGATGAGTTATCGCTGAAAGTAATGGGATAAAAGTAAAAACATTAACAATAGCAGAATATCAGGAAATAGTTGTAATGATAGTGTTTGTTTCAGATACAGAATAATCTCCTGAATGAATGAGTGTAGGCCCCTGTAACAGGGAACCCTAGCCCTGTCACCAGAAGACAGGTCTGCCCCTTTAAGGCCAGAACTTTCTGGGCATGGGGTGCTGGTAAGGAGGGGGTTAAATGTTGAGCCTGGCCAGCTAGCCAGCTGACCAGAAGGGGCAGGCCAGGACTATAAAAACCCTGGGCAGAATGGCAGTAAGACTGAGTGGCCAAAGGGGAAGGAGTGTATTCTGGAGCTTCATGGAGAGGCTTGGTAAGTGGTCTAAAGGCTGGAGGGGGGGTAACTACGGAAGCCCCTGGAGAGACGGCAGCCGCCCCAGAGTAAGGACTGTAGCTGACGGTGGGGAGCCGAAGCATGAACCCTGTGTAAATGTAAGCTGGCATACTGCTTTCCTTAATCACATTTGTTTTGGTGGCAGTTATTGCCCACGGATGGGACTGTTTATTTTTCTTTTGGTTATTGAATAACACTGGTGGTTTGGGTGAGGCTATTAGGGGAAGGAGGAGGCCTCATTTGGGGCCCAACTACAGAGTAGGTACCCCGGTGCCAGTGAGGGCGCAGTTTGTTGGGGGCACAGACCCCCGGTGCCAGTGAGGGTGTGGCTTTTGGGGATACACAGGCCCCGGTGCCAGTGGGGGTGCAGGATTTGGGGGTGCACTGACCCTGGTGCCAGAAAGGGGCAATTTTAAAAGGCTGGGGTGGTCTGGTGCACCTGGGGGCAATTTTACTTATTTTTTTTCCTTCTTTTGTGGACTGGGGTGGTGTGAGTTCAGGGCCATTCCCTGGATTTGAACTTGCGGCCCCCTGGCTGTGGGCCAGTGGATGGGCCTCTGGGCCAGGCTCCAGATTAGAGCAGGGAAGAGGGCCATGAGCCTCAAGGCACCGAAAAAGGCCTCGGAGTCGAACCCTGTGTTGTGGTTTAGATGGGGAGGCCTAGCTAGAGAAAGACCAGGGTCAAGGCCCGTGGAGGCAAAAGGTCCCAGCATACAAAATATAATAGGCAGTCTCCTGCTCACAAGAACATCCGCATAATAATTTCCATCAAGACGTGACAGGCGAGTAGAGAGCGGGACATAAAAACGTTAAAGAAGACTCCCAAGGGCGCCCCATGTAAGGCACGGATTAACAAGGAAGATGGCGCTGGGGTAATCGACCTGTTACAGCCCCTTACTTGGGATTACACTAACTGGTAGAAACTACGTTATGAAAAACCATGCACAAGTCAAGGGATGGAAGGGGTGACCTACAAATCTGTTCTGTGTCTCTAATTAATTGTTCTGATTATTGACACATCATATCTGACTTTTTTTTTTTAAGGCTACTATGAAACACTGCTAGACAGCCATCAGGAAGATTAGAAACTCAAGATGAATGAGTCTCTCTTGCCCTTTGAGCCTCTTTTATTAGGTGCTGGTAAAAGTCAGTGTCATTTCTGTATGCTGTAATGTGTCTAATATCTACTCTTGCTCTCATAGGTAGGTATGCAATTTGAATCCTTGGCTTATGACCTTATTTACAGATTCTCTAGCTCAATATGAATTATCCTTTCACTACAGTTCGCAAGACTAAATTCACTTGAATTGCAAAATCGCTGTTTGCAGCTCTGCTCCCAAAAAGCATTATTGTAACTCAAGGTTGCAGTAAAACAGGTAAGGTGGGGATTAATGGGCTGGATGGCTTCTTGCATTTGTTTTGGACAGATGGAAAAGGAAAAAAGTCTTCTCTGTAATCAGACACCAAATAACCAAGGTTTGTTGTTTATATAATCTTTAGATTTTGCACCGCTTAATTGTTTTCTACTTGGCTGAACTCATTCATCCTTCGTTCTAAGGCAGAGGTAGGCAACCCTCAGCATAGGTGCTAGAGCGTAGCATGTGAAGGCATTTTGTTTGGCAAGCAAGCCTCAGGTGGATGGCAGGGAAGGGCTGGGGTTGTGCTTCCACAAGAAGGATCAGGTTTCTTGCAGCATCCCTGCTGTCCACCCTGGCATGCCAACATTTTACAAGTCAAGGTTGCAGGTGTTTTTGACACTCTGCCCAAAAACGTTGCCAAACCCTGTTCTAAGGCAAGCTTGGGAGAGTAATGGGACACCTATTTAATCATTGTCATCAGTATACATCTTTTCAGCTCCCTTTGCATCTCTCAGCACCATCCTCTCTCCTTTCTATCCCCCATTTCCCTGTCTTTTGTATTCAAATCACTCTCTCTATTTGATAGCCTACTTTGTGCAGGTCCTTTCCTAGAATCTGACAATGTGAGCTATTGTTCATGAAAGCCTATGCATCTCTGATTCAGTTAGTCTGTAAATGCAACTCTACCTTGCCTTCTGACATCAGCATGCTAGGTAGAGATGAAGATAGAGGCAAATGATTCCCATTTCTGCAACAAACTAGAGCAGTGGTTGTCAACTGGGGATATGCATACCCCTAGGGGTACTTCAGAAAAGTCATAGGGAGTATGCAGAACTGATGTGGCTGATAATGTGGCCAATAAATGCCGTGTACGCATATGCAGCCACAGTGTAGTATGCAGGCGGCCAGGAGTGGAGCCCGGCAGCATAGAGAGCAGGTGGGTCTGGCTGGTAAGTCTGTTGTGAGGGAAGGGACATGCGGGGTGGGGGTTGGGGGCATATCAAGGCCCCAGTGGTGGAGGAGGGAGTGGGGCTAGGGTAGGGGCAGGGGCTGCCCAGTTGGGGTGGGGCACAGAACTGAGCTGCACAGGTATGGGGGTGGCTTCTGCCACTATTCACACCCCTGAGAGGCATGGGGGAGAGGTGTGTGCCCCTGCATCTGTGCATAGGACAAGAGCAGGCTGCTGCTGCAAGCTGGGGCTGGGG
>NW_005841969.1:82453-86035 GCF_000455745.1 Alligator sinensis | reverse complement strand
GGGTGTGGGGGGGGGTGGTGTGGGGGTGGCTGGGGGGCTATTCTGGAGTGGCTGTAGCCCCTCCTGTAGCCCGTCTCCCAGTGCTGCTGCTGCTTGCCCCAAGCACAACCTTGCCCAGACCCAGCAGGGAGCAACCCAGTGCACCTCTGGCCCCAGCCTGCAGTGACAGCCTGCCCCACCCCTCACAGATCTGGGGGCACACACCCCCTATGCATTCCCAGGGTGCGTGCAGCAGCGGAAGCTGCCCCCTGCCCATGGCCCCCAGATGAGCTGCTCGCAGCTCCATCCCATGCTTCGCCCTGGCTGTGCAGTGCCTGCCCCTGCTCCAGCCTCGACCCCCTCTCTCACCATGGGGGCCTCTATCTGCCCCCCCTGCCCCTTTAAAAACAAGAAAAAAATATAAAGTGTTACATGAGCTGGAACTTTGAAACAGGAGGGGTACACATGTTAAAAAGGTTGAAAACCCCTGAACTAGAGAATAAGTCACAGCTCCCCCACTTCTTCCTCTTCTGCTGCCCCCCCCCCATGTGTTCTTTGTTTGTTTTGTTTTTTCTCTGAGGCTTTTGTCCTCCAGGGAAAGTTATTCCTAAATGCCACCCAGACTGTTGTTGAGAAGTAGATAGGAATACATGGAAAGGAGGAATACAATAACTATTCAAAGAAGCAAGCGTTAAGTTAGATGTGGACTGTGTACAATTCTCCTCTGAAGTATTGCATTTTTGTCTCAGCTACTGCTATTCAGAAACAGCAAAGAAAGATGGATGTAGTCCCGATGAATGCATTTTGCAGTTTTTGCTGATGAATGAGATCCAGGAACCAGGATCCAGGATACATGTTGGTGAAAAACTGGGAGAAACAAATGTTTTTCCAAGGATGCCACTTACACTACATTTACTCTAATCCCAGAGGGGGAGAGGCTGAGAACCCAAAATCCAATCCCAGTTTTAGCTGGTCAAACATGAAACCGTTCTAAATGTTTATACATCCATTCCACCCAGAAAAACATGAATTTACATGCAGAGGTTTTAATTTTGATCATCTGTTAATTTAGATGAACAAATACATACTTTGTACTTCCTCTAATATTTATTAGAATGCCTTTTTTGTTTAAAAGGTATGAAGGAGTTCCCATCTCTTTCTTATCTTTTTAAACAAGGTTGAAAATAAGCCTACATTCTAGACCAATAACCTGGTCCAGGAAAGTGAAATCTAATTACTGGCATCCATCAGAGAAGATACTGATAAACACTCTTATTTAAAAAATCTTGGGTGCAGTCATGAGTCTACCAAAGACTGGAAATTAAATCTGGTTTCCTTCTGTCACAATATGACAGAAACAGGCAGCCTGCTTTCCTCTCCTGCTACTTTGCTAAATTCCTTCTTTGCTAGCACACCATCAGCCGGGCCTAACACTAGCTTCCAGAAAATCCACAGAAAACTAAACATTACATATTTGCAAAAAACTGAATTGGGCAAATTTGAAGACCAGATTGTTCTTGGGTAAGTTCCCTTTGGTTTTTCTGTTTGTGGCCATATATCTCATGTTTTGAATTAGAAGTCCTGTGTTGACTGTTTTGTTGTCTCACTGTATCCCACCAAATGTATGTCTAGAATGAAAGCCCAAATAGCAAGGAATTAGTCTTTTCTGGGGGTTGAGCTATGATGTCAGTATTAACTGGAAAGCCTGTCATTACAGCATTTTTCTAAACTACTACAAACTCATTCTCAAAATATTGCCATTTTAGGGTTATAGGGAACTAATTCTAAAAAATATTCCTTAAAAATGACAATGTTCTTTGGGTGAATCTGATCTTTAGACCAACATGGCTACAACCTACACTTCTTTAAAAATGTTAATAGACTAGACTTTCATGCTCAGATAATTTTAAAAATGTGCTTTTGGCAATTATGGAAAATGGATGAGAGAGAAAGTTTTGGAACTTAAAAAAATTTAAAAAAAAGAAAAAGAAAAAAGTAAATGGTCTTAGATGAGAAAAAGCCATCCCTGAGGGGGCTTATCAGTAGTTGTCATGATGAAAGTGTCAGCTTCTCAACCTTCACACTTTGTGGTGGGGGGGAGGGGTGTATATGGATGGATACCAGTAACAGTGATACCCCAGACTACTATGTATAAATGTTGAAACCTTCCTGGTGAGAACATGTTAAACAGAAGAGAAGAGCTCTCATGTGATTTATGGTATCATCATAACCCTGAGGTATTGACCCAGTCTCATTCATAGTTTTCCTTTGGATTTCTTTTTTTTTATATATAGTTAAAGTATAAGCTATTTTTCTTGTAAAAGTCTTATCTTAAATATATTTACTGGTATCCCTTTTAGGTTGTTTTCTATTTAGATAAACCCAAATAAGCATATAAACTATAAAGTCAAAATATTTGTACTGTCCTAGTTATAAAAACATCTCTTTAAATGCATTTGATTTCAGAGCCCATGTTAAATGAAACTTCTGAGCAATGGAATTGTGCTTTAAAGACAGTTTAAATAATCAGGAACACAATTTTGTTTAGTTGGTTTGAACACTGTGATATAACTTCCTTATGGCTGATTATTTCCATCAGTGTGACATTGTCAGTTCCTCACTTAAGTTGAAGAGCACTCACGTCAACAAAATACAGTGAATTGTATATGAGACAGCTCTGAAGATTGTAGACATGAAAGATGGCAGAAAAAGGATTTAAAAAATAGCAGTTTTAAAATAAATTGATTTTGATTTTTAGAGATCTCTTTCTAGTTCTTTAGCAACACATTTTATATAGTTTGAGCGGAAAGTAAGGTGAATGATTAGTACTACTTTACTTCCTTAATTGTTTACTGGATTTTTGGTTGTAGCTGTGTTGGTCTAAAGACATCATCAGGCAGGGTTCTTTGCGTAGATGTGATATCTTTTATTAGACCAAAATAAATGATATCACATCTACTCAAAGAACCTCACCTGCCTAATTATTTGCAGCATTTCATACTTTACATATTTTTCTACTTAAGTTTCATTTACACACAAATGCTACCATTTTTCTCATATCAGCACAGCTAAAGCAGTACAAGTTCCTCTGTGGTGATGCTTTTATAGAAATCATCCAAATACAGGACAGAAAGTGACCTTAGGGTCACCATCAAATTCAGTGGGGCCAACCTTTTTGGCAGGCATGCCACAAATTAGCCCCACATCCTCTCCAAGTTCCACTCTGATCCCCTTCCCCTGCCCAATTAGTTGATTCGCCTGATGCATTTGCATGACACATGATGCAGTGGTGGGGGTGCCTGGGCATGGAACGCAGCAAGCAGGGCTGGGGAGCTGCAGCAGGGGGTGGCACTTGGGCACACAGTGTAGTGGGGGGTGGAGTGGCTTCAGGGGGTATGCGGTGCAGCCAGGTACACCGACTACAGCATGAAGGGTGGCTGAACAGTGCAGTTCAGTGGAGGGGTGGGGAGGACACAGGCACATAGTACAGTAGGGGTGGGGGCTCCCAGGCACACAGTGCAGCAGTGGAGGAATCCTAAACCTAGTGTAGCAGCAGCAGCAGTACTCATGGTCATGGGGGCGGAGGGGGGGGGGCGTAGGGGG
>NW_005841969.1:69034-82422 GCF_000455745.1 Alligator sinensis | reverse complement strand
GTAGCAGCAGCAGCAGTACTCAGGGGCATGGGGGAGGAGGGGGGGGGGTGTAGGGATAGGGATATGTGCAGCCTTTGGAGCCCTTGCTGGAGTGGCATCTGCCAGTGTGGCCCTTGCCTGTAGGGGCCTGAAAAGCATGTGGCCCCAGCCACTTAGAAGTTGGACAGCCTTTGTCTAAGCTGTTCTTAATTTTCAGCTTCTTTTGTATGACAAAAAAATAGTGTCCGTATCTTTATCTTTAATCTTCAGCTAAAGTGATTCCACAATCTCCTTAGGGAAACTTTTCCAGTGCTTAACTATCCTTGGAGTTGGAAAAAATTTCTGAATATTTAACTTAAATCTTCTTGGATACAAATTAAGCTTATTTATTATTGGTTGTCCTGCTCTCAGTGGTCATTAAGAACAATTGGCCCTCTGTATGACCACCTTTTATGTGTATTGGAAGCTTATTGTGATCTTTCTGTCTTCTGTTTTTCTAGAGGAAGTAAACTCAATTGCTTGAACCTTTTGCACATAGGTCAGGATTCCAAGCCTCTTACCACTCTTGGTGTTTTCCTTTAGATCCTTTCCAGTTTGTCTACATTTTTTCTAAAATGTGTTGCCCCAAACTGGATGCTATTCCAGCTGATTCCTCACTACTGCTGAGTAGAAGTGAACAACTACTTCCCTCTCCTGTTAATGCATACCAGAATTAAATACACCTTTTTTGGCATCAGCATCATCACAGTTTACTTATCCAATTTGTGATCCACTATAACTGCCAGATCGCTTTCTGCTAGACTGCTGCTTAGCCAGATATTCCTCATTTTGTATTTATGCTTTGGATTTATCTTTCTTAGGTGTTGTACTTTTGTGCTTGTTCTCATGTATTCCATCTTGTTGATTTCCAGCCATTTGAATTAAATTCCTGTCCTCAAAAGTGTGTATGACCCCTTCTCAATTTGGTGACCTGCAAATTGTATGAGTGTAATCTCTATTCCATCATCCATGTTGTTAATGAAAATATTGATTAAAACCACCCCAAGATAGCTTCCTCCCGAACTCCACTTTTAAATTCCCAGTCTGTCAGGAAATCATTAACTATTTTTTCCAACTAGCTAGCTTTTCAACTAGCTGTGTACCTACCTTATGGTGATTTCCCCTAAGTCATATTTCTCTCATTTGCTCATGAAATCTCATGTGAGAGAGTATCAAAAGCCTTACTGAAGTCAAGATATTACATCTTCCACTTCCTCTTTATTCAATAGGCCAGCTACTCTATGAAAGAATATGTATGTATAAATATATATGGACTTTCATATTGAGTTTGAGACAGTGGTTTTGTTTGTTTGTTTGTTTGTTTTGTGTTTTGTTTTTTTTCTTGACAAATTCATGTTGGTTGGGTGTTATCATCTTATCTCCTATGTGATTTACAGATTGTTCAATAATTTGTTTTGCTATCTTTCTAATGTCTTTCAAAGTTAGACTAACTGATATGTAATTTCCAGAGTCCCCTGTTTTCCGTTATTTTAAAGATAAGCACTATTTTTAACCTTCCAGTTCTGGAATGTGGGAACTTCCCCATTTTTCAGGGGTTCTCAAAGATGATTGCTAATAGCTTAGAGATTGCTTCAGCTAGTTTAAGTACTTTAGGGTGAATTTCATCAAGCCATGAAAACCTCGATTATAGCTAAATATTCTTTAATATCTTCTTTCCTTGTTCTGACCTATGCTTTTCTCCTCCCCTCTTTAAAATTAATTGTAGTGAGTTTCTGTTCACAATTACATTTTTAAGAAGAGTGAAGCAAATAAGGTATTTATTTCTGTTATCCATTACTATCTGTTCTTCCTCATTAAGAAATGGAGCTATACTTTCCTTTGCTTACTTCTAACTTCTAATGAATTTATAAATTCTTCTCCTTAATAGCTAGTATGTCCCATCCTAGCTATAACTCATTTGTATCTTAGACTTTTTATTTGATTTGCCTGATGCCTTGATTTTATGCCTACGTGTTTGTCCTATTCTGTTATTATCATCTTTAGTCATGTATACTAGTTTCCACTTTTTTATATAACTCCTTTTTTATTTTTAGATGACTGAAGAGCTCCTGATAGAGCCATATTGATTTCTAATGATATTTCAGTCTTTCATTCCTGCATCTGGACAGTTTGCCATTGTAACTGTCATGATCACTGGGCACAACTACACAAGATACTTTACTGTACAGTAGACTAATCTACTGTGCAGTAGAGCATCACAGTCTATATGTGCAGGGCACTTACTGTGCAGTAAATTAGGCTACTGCGGTTAGCTAGTACCTGTAAATACAGGTACTAGCTACTAGATTAACTGCCACAGTAGTTACTATGCAGTAGTGTATGTATAGATGCTGACTGGGACCCAATTTGCTCCTGGTCAGCCTAAGCAGCAGGGGGCCACAGGGGACAGAGAGCTGTCTGTCCCCAGCCGTGGCACTGCTCAGCTCCTCCAGGAGCTGGGAGCTGACCAGTACCCGAACTGGGGAGCTTTCTGCCCCCAATCCAAGTTCCCGGCTCCCAGTGCACAGCTGGGGGCTCCAAAGTGAGCAGGGCTAGGAATCCAGTCTCCACTCTCTGTTGGGAGCAGCTCTGCATGGCACAGAGCTAGAAACTTTGGAGGGCAAGCGAGAGCTAGGAACCCAGCCCCTGCATGCACCCTTGAGCAGCTCTGTGCAGCACAGAGCTGGGAAATCTGCGGGTGTGAGCTGGGCTGGGTTTCCAGCTCCTGCCCCCTCTCCAGATTTCCCAGCTCCATGCCATGCAGAGCTGCACTGGGAGCCAGGCAGGGGCTGAGAACCCAAGCAGGGCAGCTGCTGGCAAGCCCCATGGTGCTCCCCACTCCCTGCCTGGCAGGGGGTTGGCCAGGAACTGTCCCACAAGTGGGCCAACTGCAGTGATTTCCCCTTGCCAAAGAGGGGGGGGGCACCAGCGCCTGGCAGGAGGCTTGCCAGCAGCTGCCCCACACCCAGGAGAGCTCCTGGCAAAGCTCCTCCTGGCAGCTGTGTCCCAATGTGCATGGGGCCATGAGAGCTCTGCCAGCTGCAGCGGCAGCTATCTCCAGGCCCCATGTACATTAAGCCATCTCCAGGCCCCTCTGTCCTGATGTGTGCAGGGCCAGGAGACAGCTGCCAATGCAGCCAGCAGAGCTTTCCTGGCCCCATGTGCATTGGGACTGGCCCTGTGCCTCTTGCCAGCCCCTGGGCAAGCACCAAGGGGAGCCTGGAGCTCCCTCTGGCTGTAGCAGAGGGTCAGAGCAGGGTAAGAGTAAATTTGCTCCTAACAGGGTGCATATGTAGATGTGCTCTCGGGAAGGCTTACTGTGCACTATATTGCTGCTCTGTAGCCTAAAGCATATTAATAGCATGTGTAGACGTGCCCTCTTTTTTTAACTGCCAAGTCTCCTGTGCTCCTTTTTCACTTAGAACTTCTTCTGAAGAGAACCCAGCTACTAGGTCTATGACTTTGCTGAATCCTTTTTGAAATCTGTTGTCCTCCTTCTGCTTCCTTCCCTCCTTCCTTTCCTTAGAACCATGAATTCACCCATTTCACAATCACTCTCACCCAAATTACCTTCACCTTCAGATTCTCAATCTGTTCCTCCCTATTAGTCAGAAGCAAACATAAATAGTCACTCCCTTAGAAACACCTCCCTTTCCTCTAACAGAAAACTGTCCAAATTCCAGTCCTTTCTATTGATGTAAAGGTGCTTTACATCAAGGGAAGGCGCATAAGCTATTCCAAGATAAGGCACCTTTTACCAGGACCATCACATCTGTACCAGCAATGACAGTGATGGAGCTATTACAGTCGAAGAATCACAGTCCTAACCAAAGTGGTCAAACTGGTACAAAACTTTTGTGTAGAAAAAGGCCTCAGAAGGTTCATATTAACAAATGTTAATCCTATTTTAAAGTTCATATTATGGGTTCGACTCAATGTAGAATATGCTGGTAATGCAGAGGATGAGAAAAGAAGCTATCATTTTAGATATTTAAGAATGTTGGGAGGTTGTAGTTCTAGCTCAAATGCTTCTCTAGCTCTAGGTCTGCTTCTGACTGGTCAGGACATATGTAAGAAACAGCTGTCTGTCATACTCATATTACTGATCACTCATAGCTCGCATACAACTCTTAATTGCAAACTGGAATCTTTTTGCTTGCACTCTCCAATTCAGAAGACTATGAATGTGAATTCAGCATTCGTGCAAGGTACACTGCTGAAAGGTTTGCACTTCTGAGTGATATGCATGCAAGCAAGAGTGGCTGGGGTGTGGTGGAGTTTTAAAGTTCTGGGGTGTTGTTTGGGGAGAGTCTTGCTTCATATGTTGTAGGTTGTTTTGTCTTTTATTGTGAGCCTCCTTTCGGAGGGCGGCATATGCATTTAATGAATGAATTAATACAATTATACTTATTAGCTGTGTGTAGCAAGATAAAAATGAATCATTAAAATTATTTTTAAAAACCCCAAAACAAACTTGAGATTGTAGAAATGTCCATTTCTTGAATTAACTGAAGACTCAAAGTAAATATGTAAATGCACATATATTGTTACCACATAAAGTGATTGTGATAAATTGCAAAGCAAGGTGATAAAGGGCATTTATCATACATCTTTGACATTATCATCTGTAGTCATTCCTACTAATCCATCTCTGCCATGACTAATTACATTCCAAACCTCTGAGCATCTTTCAAAAAGCTTTCCTTCAGGAAAACAAAGCCAACATAAAAAAAAATCCAAACGTATCATGTTGACTTGTCACAGAAATGTTTCTTGCCCATCTTAACCCCATTCCTGCTCTGTGGTATTTATTTGTTAGCCACATGTGGTTCAGAATCTATGCTGATTTATGATTCGCATTTTTCCTCTTAAAATTAAAAAAAAGTATTGAATGTATCCTGGAGAAGAAATGAAAGCCCTCTTCCCTCTGGGAGATATGCTTATTTCTATCTCTACATAAACCTTCCCCTTCCCTTTGTATTTCTGACCTACTCTTGTCCTTTTACTTTGTGTCTCTCCCAATCCATTTGCCCAATGCCTCTCCATCTTTTTTTCCCATACTTGGCTTTATTCTTTTAGAACCCTGCAGTTGATAGTTGTTGGATAATCAAATTGCTTTATTCTCTTTCAAGCCTTCCTTTTCTCATGAATCTTCTTACCTGCTCTTCACCCATAAAATCTTGTATTTTTTTTTTTCTTTTTGGAATTATGGTTTCATATTTTGCTGGATTTTGATTTAAGACTGTTCAAATCAAAGATTGCTTACAAAGAACCACATCAGTATACAGTTTCTGGGCTACATGTGGACATCCTTATAAAGACAAATCTCACACTCAGGTTTTCTCCTTAAGTTACTGATGAATAACAATTTCAGATACTGGCCCAATAAAATTTTAATAATAGCCCTGACAAATTGTGAAGGCAGTAACACTGCAATATTTGAATGGACTGCTTCATTCTTTCTGTTTCCTTTCCCTGCTTGACTGGGAATGCTTTCTGTCCTGGCCATTATGCCAAGAGTACAGGAAAGGTTGTACTATATCTGACTTGAGGCCTGTCTAGTTTTCTGATCCTGACTGACCAATCTGCTTCTGGAGCATCTGTGACTGCAGAACCCTGCAGTAGATAGCTGTTGGATAATCTGCCCACCACTGTAGGGCTCATCCTGATTTTCAGTATCATAGAGGCATAAGGCTCGAAGACACCTCCCTAGGTTATCTAGTGCAACCCCCTTTCTAAGGCAGGATTATACTTATCCATACCATTGTATACAAATCAATAATTTAACCTCTAAGCAAAACTGCACAATCAGTCCTGACACAATACAAGACATAATGCCCTAAACTGCTACATGTAAAGCAGGGGGGGGGGCCACAGCAGCAAATCTCCTGCTAGTGAAAAGGTTGTTAATACATGTTCAGAGGGCCCCAGGAAGAAGTCCATGCCCCTTGGTACAGAGGATGGCAAAAACCCCACACAGTCCATACCAATCTGACTATGGGGTAAAATTTTTTCCCGAACCAAATGTGGTGATCAGTCTGAGCCGGAGCAGAGGGGCAAGACCCCTTAGCTAGGAGCCTCTGGTTTAAGATCCATTAGCAGTATTGGCGCACACCAGTCAAAATCCCCAGCCTTGGCTGTAGCTAACACTCAGTGCTGCTAAGGAAGCTTAAAAACCCTGACCCAAGTAGCAGCAGGATGTGGCGGGAAAAATTCCCCCCCAGCCCCATGCAACCAGCCGAGCCCAGAAGCATGGGAACTATCCATAGTATAACAAAGGCATAGCTACACCTATATTTTCCCCAACCAGTGGCCAAGCAACTTCTTCAACACCTTCGGTGATGGAGAGTCCACAACATCCCTAGGCAGTCTATTTCGGTGTCTCGCTGTTCTAACAGTGAAAATATTTTCCCTTAAATCCATGAACGGCATGTGCCCCCGGTGGCTGGGGGGGCATGGCAGCAGTGGAAGCACGGCGGGGGGAGTGGCGGCTAGCAGACAGGCGGATGGATCATGCACCAGTTGGAGATTTTTAAGGGGTCCTACTTTCACTCCCAGATAATATCTATTGTACTAATCAGACTTGGTAACGCCTGGCAGTGTTAAGTGGGGGAGCTCCTGCAGACACCACCAGCACTGTTGGCGGGGGCGGGGGGAGAGAGTTGTGAGCACTGACTAAGGGTGGTTGGCAACCACCTGCAGCCGCCACTGGCAGCGTTGGCAGTGGCCAGTGGGAACCGTAGACCCTCAGATGCCGCCGGCAGTGTCAGCAGCGGGGTGGTAAGCGACGACCACCCGCAAGCACCGCTGACAGTGTCATTGGCCCCTTTTTGCAGGGGGTGCACATGCACCCACGTACACCCCCTACGCATTCCCCTGCTTATATCCAATCTAAAGCTAATTTGCTGAAACTTTGAGCCATTGGTCTGTGTCCTGCTCTCTGCAGCAAAAGAAAAAAGGTGTTTTCCCTCCTCTTTATGGCAGCCCTTCAAGTATTTGAAGGCTGCTATCATATCCCCCCTTAAGTGCCTTTTACACAAGCCAAACATGCCTAGCTTCTTTAGCCTCTCCTTGTATAACTTATCTTCCAAGTCCTTTATCATTTTTGTTGCCTACCTCTGGACCCTCTCTAACTTCTCCACATCCTTTTTAAAATGTGGAGCTCAGAACTGCACACAATACTTAAGATTAAGCTGAAACAGTGCCAAGTAAAGAGTATAGTCATCATCAAGTACTTAGTGACTGACATAAAGCTAAACCTTTCAACATTTTTGCCATTATGAATTATAACTCTGGAAACCCTAAATAAGTACAGAATATATTACTCACCTGATTTACTGCATGATCTGACCATATCATCTTTTACTTGATCAAGTATTTACATCTGTGGTGCACAACTTTTTGGCCCCGTGGGCCAAATGAGGGGTAGGGGCTTGTTTAGCAGGCCAGACTGGATCCCACATGCCAGGATTGGGACCTGGGGGTCCTGAATTGCCCCCTTGTGCCAGGATCAGGTTTCAGGGGCCCTGTGCTGCCTCCACCTAGTTCCACGATCTGGGAATGGGCTCTGAGGCTCCTGTGCCACCCCCACCCAGCCTCCAGCCAGGACTGGGCCCCACACCACCCTGCATGCCTGACCTAGCACGCAGGGCCACAGCCCATGGGCTGGGAGTTAAGTGTTCCTGATCTACATTAATTGCTTGACTGAACCCATAGATATGTCCACACTGAAGGCACCTCTGTTTCTTAGCCGGGTAAACAACTTGCCTCAGCTCCTGCTGCTGCAGCCAGACTGCTACTGGTATCAAACCTATCTAGTATAAAGTTAATTTAGGTTTACTGTACTACTCTTACTACTTCCGTGACTGCAACACATACTTTTAACTCGGTAACACAGAAGTGCTGCTGATGGGGAAAAAAAGATATAACACCAGTCCCAGCCTCTGAAGAATGTATACCATCCAGTTTAAAAAATAGTAAACAACCTGGAGTCCTTCTTCTGCTACTGCATACATCATTAGCTGGTGCCATTGAAATGATTTGTGTCATATTTTGGTTATCCTAGAAACTACAACTACATCTTCATGATGGGGAGATCTATGCTTTCATCACCTTCAAGTCTGATTAGTACAATAGATGTTATCTGGGAGTGAAAGTAGGATCCCTTAAAAATCTCCATTTGGTGCACGAGCTGTCTGCTCACCGGCTGTGGTCAGCCCTGTACACAGCTTCCCAAATTTTTCTTCAGCATGACCCTATTTATGGCCCCATTTCCTCAGTATGACCCCTCACTCCCAACCCGCAGCCCCACACCCATGCAACCCCATCTGCTGATGTTATGACCCCATTTGGGGTTGTGACCCACAGTTTGGGTACTGCTGCTGTGAAGGGTTCTTGTCAGATTCTGCATCAAACTCAAAATCTGCCCTAATCTTAAAATTTCTGCATGGATTGGGCCTTGTCTACATCCATAAGACAAAAATGTTCTTGGTACTGAGTGCCTGTAGAACTATCCACTGTGAACCCGGCAGTCACAGGAGTGGGAGAGAGCTCTTCCCAGCAATCTTTCCCAGCAAAGACAGAACACTTTTCCTCAAAAAGACCGTACTGGATTTTACCAGTCTAAAGATGAAGTCAATTTTTTAAGTTCATAGCCTGTGTAAAAGTTGTCAAATTGTGCTGGTTGACCTGAGTACACTATTAACCCGCTGTTACAATATGAATGTTTTGTGAGGTTTACCCTCCTCCAGCAGCCTTGCTTCACATTGTTCTTGCTGAGCAGGCTGTTAACCCCCTTACCTGCCTGACTTTATAGACTAACACAGCTAACCACTCTTCTCTTTTTGATTTAGTGTGGGTACAACACAGTTCC
Source organism: Alligator sinensis (assembly GCF_000455745.1). Taxonomy (NCBI): domain Eukaryota; kingdom Metazoa; phylum Chordata; order Crocodylia; family Alligatoridae; genus Alligator; species Alligator sinensis. The sequence continues at coordinate 73,532 of NW_005841969.1, read as the reverse complement.
ACAGACTATCCCTCACCCACTGCTAATTAATTCCTTATTGTTTGGGACTTTGGTATTTAAACTATAGCCAGACTGTGAACTTTTTCTGAGAAGCTGAGCAGTTACTCACACAAGTAATTCCAGTGGAAGGATTGCCAGTACCCATGATATTGTGATTTAATGATTTTAAGTGTTTTTATTCTTCAAGTCCTAGCTACTGAAATATGTTGCGTGAGAACCTGTCAGTTAAAAAAAAGGAGTTTTTTTTCTAGCCTCATGGCCAGAGTTTGAAAATGTGCAGTGACTGCAACTGAAATCTTAGAAACTAGTAGACAAAGAACAACAGCAAAGTATTTAGTCTGTTTTTATGATTTTCTGAATGTTTTTACTCCAATGAGAGTACTGTGTGAGCAACTGCTTGCTATGGTGAGTAAGAGGTTATCAGTCTGCTTGTTCGGCTGTAAAATCTTCAAGGCAGAGACTTTGCCCTTGTCTCTGAAAACCACTCTTCACATTCATGGTGTTATAATAGAAAAGCCATTTTGGATTATGTCTGGAGACTTCTAAAATGTATCAATGATGATTTTTTTTCCCTTCACTTGTACCATGAAACAGTCTGGCTATACAAATGAAAGGATATAATAAAAAGAGTGGTGGCAATTATTTTTAGAAAACAGCTCCAATACATATTAATCATAGGCTTTCTATGAAATATAGGACAGAAACAGATCACGTTATTATAAACTGAAAAATGTTATCTGGAGCAGATCTGTTAACTATGAAACTATATCAATAAGCCACAGGAACCAGGGCATTAATGAACTAATTTGCACACCTTCTGGCTGCATTACCAACAGTAGCTCCAGTGCCTCCAACTAAACCCTTGTGGCAGTAACCTTGCACTGCAGGCAGTTACAAGTTTTTAATATGACCTGAGCCCTCTGTTGGCAAATCCTGCTCTACGGAAGTACCAAGTTCCTGTCCCTTGCCAAGCTTCTAATAATCAATTATGAAAGAAAGTGTTTTTAAAAAGATCTTTCTAATTACTTTTGAATGTTAACTTGTGTTACTTTAAAATACTTCTCAAATAAAATATGTTTTAATAGTTCTTTTTTGCCAGATGTTTAGTCAAAAAAACAATGAAAGAATATGGCCCTGGAGATATGTATCACACTTAGTAATAGTGAATTATATCAAGTATCATAGTGAGTTGTACACAACTAGTCTCAGGGTGTGTCTACAAGTACAATTAATTAAAAGCAATAAACTCTGGCAAATGTTGTACTGGAGTTTATTGCTCCCGGGCATGCCACTTGATGTGGGCTGGAAACCGCAGCACATTGAGCTGAGTTGGAGCAGCCCCGGCTGGCAGTGGGCCTGGGAGGTCAGCTTGCCAGCCCAGGACTGCTCTGACCCAGCTCAACATGCTGCGCAGGGGCTGGTTGGGGCATGAGGATGTTCTAGTGTGGGGCTAGCTGACAGGCAGCCCTCACACTGAAGTATCCTCATGCCCCAGCCAACCCCATCAGCATCTACATGTGTGGTGCCACACACACAAAAAACTCTGCAGCAGGATAGTACTTATATTTACAAGTACTAACCTGCTGTTGAGTTTACTGTGGCCTAATAGACCCATATGCATAGATGCTGTGATGTTTACTGTGGAGCTAATTAGGCAGCTCTGCAGTAAACGTCTCATGTAGGTGCACCCTAGGTGATTTAACTAGGACTACTCTGGAGTAAAATGCTACCCAGTGGTTGTGTCTATATGTGCACTTAACTTAGGCCACTGGTGATGTGTAGGGGGTGAATGTGCACCCCCTGAGAGCACTGGTGCACCCCCTGACAGGCAGCGCTCCCCGTTTAGGCGATGGGCAGGGGGAGCAGGAAGGAGAGAGCGCGGGCCAGGGAGTGGGGGTGCCAGGTGAAGCACTGGTGGCACTTCCAGGAGTGCCACTTGCGCTTCCCAACCAGCATGATCGGCTGTGGGGTATGCCTCCCAGTTGCTGACTGGCCATTGGGGAGGTACATGCTCCTCCACCCCCGACTCAGGTGGCACCAGTCGCCCATGACTTAGGCTAATTAGCTGTGGAGTAAAACGTCACTGTCACCTACACATGAAACAGTATTAGGCCATAGTTAATTAGTTAACTCTGCCATAAGCTAGTACTGTCAGTGACAGTACTAGTTTACAGTAGGGTAATTAACTGCAACTATATGCATATGTAGATCCTGACCATGGGCATAATTGCACCTGGTCAGCCCAGCCAGCTTGGGGCCAGACTCCTGCCTAGTCACACAGTTTAGCACTCTCATGCCCCAGCCAGACCCTCTGCTGATGCAGCCAGTGAGAGCAGAGATAGAAGTCCTAACTTTAAGAATTCTTGATAGCTGGTGTGTGTAAGTGGTACAGAGTAGATGCATAATGGTACAAGTGGAAATTGGCGTTTAAAACATACTTGGCCTAGGTATTATGGAGCAGGCAACGCTCTGAAAAAGAGGACCAGTTTATTCCACTAACACTGTGTATCTTATACATTTTTTAACATAGCAAGTGTTTTCTAAACCTGCTGATAAATGCCATTTTAATATTGTTACTAAGTTGAACTGAGCACTATTATACAATTTATGTGTATGGGTATAAGTAATTCTCTGTTATAGTCTACCTGCTTTAAGGTAAAATTTAAGACTATGTGATCACGTAATGTAAAAAATGTATCTTGTCAAAATGTCAGACTACTATCTCTTCAGAAAAACTTCTAGCTGTTACTAAGTGTATGTCCTACAGCAGAACTGGTTTATTAAGTAAACATGCTACTTTTTACTTCAGCTTAATATAGCCTCCTTAAGACAGCAACAGCTCTGTTGTGTGCTGACATCAGGTTAAAATATTAGACAATTTGACAGGCATCACAAAGAAAGTGAAGAAATGACATCAGTTATGCCCCTGGTGCCTACAGATTTGCAATGAACATTGGTACATATATATAATGACCCAACTCATCACCAACATATAAATCCTCTTAGATAGATAACCAAGATAGAAATTACATGGCCAGGATTTCACCACGTCTTTGTGATGGAATTAGAAAATAACTACAAATGAATGACCAAACCTGCAAGTTTCATGCCTGTTTAATAATTTGGCTTGTGTGGCATAGTGGACCTGCAAATTGTGGTAGTGTTAATACTAATAGTACTTTGAATTCTAGTGCTATAAGCCCACAAATCATGGTCTCAATGCTGTGTGCCCATACACTGAGGTCTATGGGAATGTTGAAGGTGAAGAGGAAGAAGAAGCCACAGTGGTGCCTTCTTTCTGCTCCAAGATGTACTTTGTGTAAAAAAAAATAAAAACATGACACTTAAAATTTAGCAGTGGTAAGGTTTCCATTCCACATTTGAAGTTTCCTATTAAAATTCTATTATACGTTTCTTTTTTTAAAGAAGAGGGATAACAATCCCTCATAAGGCTGTTACTTTACCTACTTCTAACATAAGGCCACCACACTCCAACTTCCACTGCCACTAAAGTTCATTCTTAAATTCCATTGATAAAAAGCTTGGCAATCATACCTATACAAGTTACATAAGATACCCATGACCCAAACTCATCCATGATTACACTTGATTTTAGACCAAGGAGCCATGCTGTCAGTGCCTTGGACACTGGTATCCTTTACACGAGGAGAGCACTGAGAGGATGCCAGAAGGCTTGGGCCTCTGTTACTCTGGGTGCTGTACATCAGATTTTTGATCTGAAGCAAGTGACAAAAAATGTGGGGAAAGGGAAACAGATACTTGTAGTTTGCATATACATTTGTAACCACAGTTATAATAAATAAAGTGCCAGCTATCCACATCTTTCCCTCAAGGCATCATTAACTAGCTGATTTCTCCTAGAGAGGGAGGCAGAGGTAGGTTTTGGAGGAAAACACAGGGGCCTTATGGGAGATCATTCCGTGTGTGCGTGTGAGACACAGAGGATCAGGGCACGGGCAGATGTAGGATTTTGGGAGGGGGAGTGCAGACGTCGTGGCACATCATTACCTGTAACACCACACACATTTTTCCCCCTCCAGTGAAAGAGAAAGGAGATGGGAGAGGGCGAGCCCTACGCTATTTAGTTTAAAATCAGAGCAAAAACAAATACAAGTAGTGGAAGGGGCAGCCCTTCGCTTGGCCGTGTGTGTTAAAGCTCTGTACGCAGCACGCCAGGCAAACAATAGTCAGAAGACGCCGGGCCATTAGTCCCGCAGTCCTCGCGCTCCAACTCCCGAGTGATTCCGATTCATGACCCCGAACCGGCCTCGCCGAGCGGCTGCCAGCGCCCCCGGCACTTCCCCACCGGTCATGTCTACGCCGGCTTCCTCGGGCCACACCTGAGTGCAGGTTTCTAGCTCGAGTTTGGGTGGAGCGGCAATCGATCCGGGGCGCAAGTGCACCCCCTCCGCCCAGGGTGCGGGGCGGGCTGCTCCGGGAGCCGGGGCCCGGTGGGTGTGAGGGGCCGGCGGGCGGG
>NW_005841969.1:59346-68545 GCF_000455745.1 Alligator sinensis | reverse complement strand
GGCCAGCCTGGGGCAGCGGGGCTGGGCCTCCCTTTCACTTCCCCTTCCCTTCGGTGGTGCCCGGGGACCTCCACCGCGCGGGTGTGCGGGGGTCCGTGTCTATCCCCGCCCGTGGGGATCCTCACGGCCGGCGGGGCCCTGCCTCTCGCAGGCTGCCGGGGCTGGTGCCTGTGGCTGTTGATGCTTCATGAAAAGAGTCGGGTACTTTTGGCATCGTGGAGGTGGAGCGGGGGGAAGCGCTGAGCCCGGGGGCTGCGCTCAGCCCTCCCCACAGGCAGGGGGCGGAGCCGGGGGCGAGCCGGCGGGGTGGGAGGCAGGTGTGACAGGACACCTTCAGCCTCCCCCTCCCCCAATGACTGCAACTTTCTCCTTTCCTCCATCACATCTTAGCTGATAATGTTTCTCTCCTCCCTCCCCTGCTCCTCCCCTCTTGTGTTCGGAGAGAGCAGGGTGTTGTGGGTGTTTGCAGGGAATATCTGTATGAAGGTTATGAGCAAACAAGTCCCCTCTCTCTCTCTCTCTCTCTCTCTCTCTCTCTCTCTCTCTCTCTTTCTCTCTCTTTTTTTTGATTCCCTTTCAGTTATTGTCCATTTTCCGGCCTTGCCGCAAGATGTAGCAATTAGGCAGCCAGTGAAATACTTATGCCTCTTTTTATTTGCCTGAAATAACTCCTGGCTGAATGGCAGTTCCCACTAGAGGAGAACTTTTATGTACAAATGCATGCATTTGTAAAGTGATAAATATGCATGTTAAGCAGCTGGATCGTTTTACTTGGGGTTTTTTAGGGGGGGGGGTTGTTTTGGGGGTTTTTTGGTTTGGTGTTTTTTTTGCTGTATTGATTGCCTCAAGCTTTTGAATGCCCTCCTCCGTTTTCTGCTGCGTTGTGTAGAAAACATGGGTAGCCACATTGAGAACTTCCAAACTTAAAATAGTCTAATAGTATCTTAGAGAGAAACTGGATATCTTTGATCAGGAGACACTTAGGTAGTGTTACAGGTAGAAGCTGTTTGTTCTTTCAGTTTTAAGACGTGGCAATACAGGTTCCAGCCTTTAAAGTGTATAAGGAGCTGTGTGTCCTCAGTTCCCATGCCAGTAGTTGTCAGACTTGCATCACTCCTTGTCACTTTTGCACACGCTCCTAGAGATGAGATTGGCATGAATATGCTCTAGAAAATACTTCGAAAGGTTGGAATTGTGATATATGTTAAAGATGACAAGTGAAGTGGCAGGCATTTTGTGCATTCTGTCTCAGAAAACGAAGCTCTGAAAAAAGGAAGACAGCTCTGTACGTAATTGGCTTGGATTAAGTTTACTGGGTTTAGCGTTCTGTTTAATTCTAAATACAGAGGTCTGTGTAATTCTTAGAATTACAATATTGGTAATAGTACATCTTTTATTGCTTATGCTGTGTTCTTGGAAAATACACTTCAAAATAATTTAAGATTTATGTTTGTAACCCTTTTTAAATAAGCCAGCTGCATTACTAGTGCTCTATAAGCACACTTGATATGTGCATCAAAATACAATTTCATATTTACATATATCACTTAAAGTGGGGTAGTAATAATTATTTTATGGCTGCAGTAAAGTAATTTGTGCAATTCGGATTAAGCAGTTAGAGCAACCACACAACCCTGCTGTATGCTTCACATGACAACCTGTAGCATTTGCGTATTGTATTAGTATATATCCACTGTGCAGAAACGTAAGGCTGTGCTTCTGCCCCCTAACAATCACAGGGCCCTTTATTTCTGTTTGAAAAGAATGTAAGATATAAACAACCTTTGGATTTACGCTTTTCATGTCTACTCATGGGATATTAATAGCACACCTTGGCTTAATGATAAGGAGACTTGCATGCGGAAAGCTGTTTGCATCCAAGTAACATACTCTCTAAAATATAAATTAGCTCTTCGTGATGTAAGAATGACCTAGCATTCTTCTTGAATTTTGAATGTCAGTATGTTAAAAAAATGACTAATGGTTTAAAATATCCATTAGGTAGTATACCCAGATATGTTTTTTCTCATTGATTAGTGCCTTTAGAAGTCAGTAGTGTCAGTGTAAGTTACTTGCTTGCCTTCAGTAGAGTGTGGACACACCTGCTCTTACTAAATTAAAGGATTGTTTACATTTTATATATGTTTCCTTTAATGTCTATAGTATATTTGGCAGATAGTATATTTAGATATGGTACATGGGAGTGAGCTTAGGGCCTAGTTCTGCCCTCTTGATATGTTCATGCAACTCCCAGTGACTTCAGTGGGAGTTGCAGCTGTGTGTTTGAAGATAGCATAAGCCCTGTATTGGGCCTGCTCTGCATATTGTAGTTTATCCATCTTTTGTATGATTCACTTTGAAAGTCTAGCTTGAAGTTTTAATACTCTAGTAACAAGATATAGAAAGCCTGACTCTTGTATTTAAGAAGATCTAGACACATTTTTCTAAACTCTTGTGCAAACTTCTGTAACATGAAAAGAAAGCCATTTGATATGTAACTGTCTCCAGAAATCATAAGAAAGCAGTAACCCCTCAATATTGGTTGTTAAGTAGCTCTTTAGGAAGTGTGGGACCCAACAAAACAGAAAGTGAAGGAAACTAATGGGGGGAAAGGGAGAGGAGGCAAGATGACACATGGTTTTACTGAAATCAAAGACGCATATTTCTTGTCGTTCTTCTTCTGGGTGTGTTGTAGAAGTTGTGGCTTACATCTAACTGCTTTAGCCTTCCTTGTAAGTTGTTTAACGTTCTTATCTTTCTTTGTATTTGTGTAGTGATATTTATATCAATACGTTTTAATATTATTTACATTTATCAAACCTTAACTTTATTTAAGACTATATTGAAATTCATGCATACAGGAAAGAGTTATCACATGATATTTCTCAAATAATACAATACATTATCATGAGGTTTCTGATATGCATAATTGCGCACCTTGTTGCAGTATTGTTTACTACTGTCTATGAAAGTAACTTGTATGTAGGGCAGTCGATCATTTATGGCAGTAAATATCCCATTAAAATATAGGAAAAACTGTTAGGGGACATTAAGGCATAGTGTATCGCTATATAACTAAAACTTGTTTCATAATATAGATAGCAAATCAGAGTTATAGCTGTATGGGCAGCTTTGTTTTTTAAATGCTTTGAACTTTTAAATGCTTTAACTATATGACTAGCATTTTAATGTAGGCCTTTTATTAGATTACCTTATTCTGTGTGAAAGAAGAGATTTTTGATATGCAGGTATTACTTGCAAGTAATGCAAAGACTAAGGATGATGGGATATATTTGAAAATCTTACCTTGCTTTTATCCTTGCTTGCATAACATGTTTGTTAGTTAAGTGCTTTGCAAACTGTAGTTTGTTGCTGTGTATGCTCTTGATTGTGAGAGCATCAAGAAAAACAAAAGGGCAAATACTGTTCTAGCATAACTGTATAACTAAAAGTCACCACTGTAACTAAGTGCAATGTGGTCCAAAATTAAATGCATATGACTATTAGAAAGTAGAATCCCCAGTTACAACAATTTAAATGCATGTAACTTTGCAAAGCAAGACATCTGAGGAGTTAATGTAAAGGTACCAGCAAACGATTTATCTACAAATATTAAAATAGAGTATTTATTGTTTATGTACACAGACTTTTGTGCTATATTATGTCTACACAAATGTGAGGAGACAGTTCTTCATAGATTCATAGATGCTAGGGTCAGAAGGGACCTCAACAGATCATCGAGTCCGACCCCCTGCATAGGCAGGAAAGAGTGCTTATCTAACCTCCTCTTGAAGACCCCCAGGGTAGGGGAGAGCACCACCTCCCTTGGGAGCCCATTCCAGACCTTGGCCACTCTAACTGTGAAGAAGTTCTTCCTAGTCTTCTAGTCTAAATCCGTTCTCTGCTAGCTTGTGGCCATTATTTCTTGTAACCCCCGGAGGTGCCTTGGTGAATAAAACCTCACCAATTCCCTTCTGTGCCCCCGTGATGAACTTATAGGCAGCCACAAGGTCGCCTCTCAACCTTCTCTTGCGGAGGCTGAAGAGGTCCAGGTGCCCCAATCTCTCCTCATAGGGCTTGGCCTGCAAGCCCTTAACCATACAAGTGGCCTTTCTCTGGACCCTCTCCAGGTTATCCACATCCCTCTTGAAGTGTGGCGCCCAAAAGAAGAGGTCACAGTCTTGGAAAAGTTCCTAAATGTACGTTTGTCCCACAGATGCTAGACAGAGTATGCAAACACACAGATGGAGAGATGAATGTGAAAACTACCTGGTTGGAGTAGTTCCTTGTATACATTAAATCTTAAGTTATGTGATGCTTGGGAAATTTTCAGTTGAATGTGTTAATTTTTGTCCTGTTGTTATTGCCCAAGTTTAAATGTGAAACTAAGCAGTTATAAACTGCTAACCAGTAACTCCTCAATAAGTTCAAACACACATTAGCAGCAAGAAATCCTGAAGACTTGGAGCATTGCATTTCTCATAGAAGTGGCCAGTTGCTGTAAGCCAGTGCAAGAAATGTGGATCATTCAGATTTTGAGGTGTTTTAGTGCTTTAACTTTGTTTTAAAATTGAAATGAATATAACAGTGATTAAAAAATGGAGATGGCTCTTTGTTACTTAAGTTGAGTATAATATGGGTAGGTGCTGTTTGAGGTTCCCTAATGGGTTCAGATTCTGACCTGCAGCATTATTGGTGTTCCTGTTACCAGATACTGTTCAGCAAATAGATGCTCATGCTAGATTGGTTGATTGTTTTGTGATGTGTACAAATGAGGAAAGGGTCAAGGTAACTAAAATCACTGTTAGGTGTATCCTTATTTAGAGTTTGAACTTGGTTTTCCAGTAAGAGTGTAGTGCGATCTATTGTATTGCACAGAATACAGCAAATAAAATACTTAATGACTTTAGTTTTTCTTTTAACTCGTCTGTCATGGAATTTCCCACCAAGCTTTTCTTGCCTTAAGAAGAAATGAAATAAGAGGAAACGAAAATATTAAGGACATGCTTTTTTTTTTAGTTTCTATTAATTTCCAAAACAAGTAATGAATGTAGCACTTCTGTCTGTTGCATCTTTCTTATGTTTCCACTTAATAGTTTTGCTTTCTCTCAGTACCAAGCAGTAGACAACTTGCTTTTTTGTAATAGCGCTCTCCTGCAGTTTTTGGCAACATCAGTTTGGAACTTGCTCAATACCAGATAATTCTAACTAGTTGCAACATACTATTGCACATGCCCTTAGGAAAGACTACTATACATAAGTTTATGCATGATCATGCTCAAAGATAGGCGCATAATTTTGCTGTTTCAGTAAGCAATGGAGAATGTGGAAAGATGTCAGGCTTTTAGAATCCAGGGCACTTCTTAAAATTCCTGACCATTCAATTACTATATTTATTTCCATACTAAGGCTACAGTTCTTGGCTTCTTAATCAACCTGCTCCTTGGTTCAGTCTGTCATGGCTGACCAGCAGGGTCATAGTCACATTGAGTTCAAGGAGCAATCTTAACTGATATTTTTTACTCCACTCTAAACTCTACATATACATAAGCAGTGACCTCAAAATTGGTAACTAACATGCGATTCTGAGGCAGAATATTTTCTGCTCAGAAGCAGAAGTTTTAGTTGATTTTTTTTTTTTTAATTTGAAATATTGAGACTGTTTTTGGGTTTTGTTTTTTGTTTTTTTTTAATTGGTTTCTAACCCTATTTCGTTGCAGAGATTGATTACAATATAAAGTCCATTCTTCCTTTCACCTCTGAAATCGCCATTCGTCTCATTATTCTTGCTGGTTCCTAAACTAAGGAAGAGTTCCAGGGTATACGAGTGCATGACCCTCAGCAATTAGGGTTCCTGGGGTTTATGGGATGGAGTCAGGGGAAAGGAGGATGTTAACTATCCCCCTGCAAAAGATTATGTGGATTTAAGGTACCTCATCACAGAGGGGTTTAAATGACTTCTGTTATAAGAGGGTCCATTAGGCTCCTAAGATTGATAGAGTGAGGACAGGGAATATGGGCGTTTGGTAGGTGGGTAGGATGGATTGATTTAAAGTGATTGTTACTAGTTTTTATTATGAGATAAATTATTAAGTTGGAAACATTGATTTAAAATGTATTTTTTGTTTTGAATTTGTATTGCTTAGTTATTTTCCTGAAAGAAAAGTTGATTCGCATTATTTGGTATAATTTGGCACTACTGCTTGTTAACCAGGAGAAAATACATTTAAGTAGTTATTCAGAGTCCTGATTTTTACATTTTCAATTATCTTTAATGTATTTCTTAACTTTTACACATGACGTATATAAAGCTGTATTTGGATGGAAATTTGGAATTGATGACAATTATTTTTATTAGCTAAGTAGAACTAATTTAAATGTCCTGGTTACAGAACACAGGAGCATAGAACTGGACCACCTGCATAATTAGATCCAGTCCTTCATGACCGTAGATGACCATTAATAGATAAGATAGTTGTCCAAGAACTGTAGATGACCATTAATAGATAAGAAGTTGTCCAAGAACAACTATCATGTAATAATAAAGATTTTTAGTTCCAATAATCTTATGATTTTAGTACCAATAGTCCCCTTCCCCCCCTGCCCTCCCCCAAGCCCAGAGGACCAAATGAAGAGGGTTGGGGTGACCAGGGCACCATCAATGTGTTGGGCCCTTGCAATGGTTGGGAATTTGAGGGGAAAAGCACCTGTACTTCAACATTTAGGAAGTCAGCATAACTAGAGTTCAATTCATGTGCTATAACTTTGTAGTATGGATGCAGTTCTGTATGAGTTATGTCTTTTCCTTACTATTATAGCTATGCACTAACATAAAGCATCTTTATATAAATATAACTGCATCCATAAGGGAATTATACTGCTTTAATTGTACTCACCTAGTTTCAAGCAAAAAAACTTTTGAGGTAGACACATTCAGTAGTCCTTTGGGTTCTTGTTAGAACAAACATTTGTTGCGTCTTAAAACAAGCTTAGGTACAAGAATGTCATAGCAGAATATTGTGATGTCAGTCCATTTAACTGTATTGCACAATGCATTTTCCTCATTTAGGCAAAAAAATCTAATTTCTTGGTGGCAGACATTGTTTCATCCAGTCAATGTAAAGGTAATCTAATCTGCAAGTATCTTTCAACATGAATAATCCTGACAACTATTACTATCATGTGCCACTAGATAAAGTTTAAAGGGCATTCAGTTGTGTTTCCTATGTTAGATTCCCTATTCTGTTTGGCTGGCCCTTTTCTTGACATAAATTCAGCATGCATTTTATTAGCATGTTCAATTAAACGACCATTGAGTCTGCCTGAAGGAATACTACCACTGACTCTCACTGCCTGGTATCATTGTAATTGTTGTGGAACTTCAAGTGCTTTTAGATGCTTTGTAGGTATTCTGAATATCTGGACATATAATATAGATGCTTATGGCACAATGTTGTATGACTAGCTTTTTGGTGGGTTTCTAATATATGTTTACACTTCTCTGGTAACCAAAGGAGAACTGTGCACAAAGACTGACTGGTAAGAGAGTGCAAATCCCCTTGGTACAAGTCTTGAAGATTAGTTACAAAATGGATGTGTAGGCAGTCACACACACAGCTATGCATATACACCACACAGCAGTCTAAAAGAACCAGTGGTTCTCTGGTTTAAGAATTGCTGAGGCCAAATCTTCCTGCCTAATGCCCCAGCATAGTTCTTCTGCTCACTACCCAACTTTCTCAACAGTTCCCCAGAGTCTGTTCCAACCTGCTATATCTTCAGTTGCACAGCTGCCTCCTTGCTGGTTTGATCTCCCTCTTTCTCTTAGCTCTACAGTAGGTTAACTTAGCTACATGCTTTCCTTTTAGCCCCAGCTGTTCTGGACTCTTATCTGTGGCCAACTATCAGACCTTTTCACTTTGCCTTCTTGCAGCTTACACATACTACTCTTCAGACAATTCTCAATACTTTTGTGCCCTCATGTCTACTTCTTGATCAGTCAGGACCCAGGGACAATCTGTTATCTTGTTAACAATTTGGATCCCTGCCCAGAATGACTTCAGTCAAGGTCTTTCTCTTCAAATAATTCTGAATAGAAATAGTGGGAGAGGAAACATCCAATAATAATGAATTGGCAATTACTGTAATCCTGCTTTTTATATATACAAGATGATCAGAACACATGGTCAAAGAGATGTATGGTTGATCATGTGCTCTGATAATAGAACTCTGTCCTAGTGTGCGTTCCAAAATGTGCATATTTGTATGCAGGTTCAAAAGGTTAAGGACCTGTTTATGCATATTCCCTGATTTGTGTCCTAAAAGACTAAATTTGAAGGGGGCAGGGGGTGTAAAATCTTTGTGTCACTGGTGAGATCTTTGTGTCACTAGGCTTCCCTCCCAGACTTTCACACTTGGTAGGCACACATGGGTTGTGAGAGACGGTTGCAAGGGGTCATTGGGAGGTCAGCACTCGCTCTGACCTGAGCCAAGGCCTGTTGTGGGGTGGCCTGCAGATTTTAAGTGGAAAGCAAACCCAGGGAGACACTAGACCAGAGCCATGTTCTGAAGGGCTTCTTGCTGAGTCTTGTAAAACCTTCTCTAGTAAAATACAGCTGAAGCTGTTCTGTCAGCAGAACTAAGAACTGAAATCCATGAGTGGCTAGCAAGCAGCTTGGCAGCTGAAAGAGCTGAACTCTGATTTGTTGATGGGCAGCTCAGGATCTGAAGATTTATGGTTGTTTTTGCAACCAGTGTGGAGTGGTGGTGACTCCCAGTGGCAGCAGAGACCACCCCCCCGTGGTAGCAGGTAGCTTGACCCCAAAAGGAGTGGTGGTGGCAGGTGGTGAACCTTCATTGAACTATGGCTACAGAGTGGCTTCAGCATCAGCACGTGATCCTGGTGGTGACCCAGCAGTAGCCAGTGACACAGTCTTCACCAGCAATCCTGAGATGCCCCTGTTTCCTGGACTGGGGAAAGTTAACAACTCCCCATGGCAAAAGGGGAGTTTTCAGATGGGGAGTACAACTGAGAGACTGAGGGTGTTTTAATAGATGGGGTATTTAATAGTAGGGGGATATTTGAGTTGTTTAGTAGTTTGGGGTGTTGAACACTTGAGTGATCTGATACTGTTTTGCTGTTCTTATTTCTCTTTAATAAAATTCTATTGTTTTATAATAAATTGCTTGCAAGTGGGGA
>NW_005841969.1:55614-59315 GCF_000455745.1 Alligator sinensis | reverse complement strand
TTCTGAGTCAGGACTTGAGCCAAAACCCCAAAATTTGAACCTGGCAGAAGGGTTACATTACAAATCAAGCAGACGTGAAACTAAATAAATATCATAAAGTTCCCTTTAAGGTAAACAGGCAAAATAAATATAATTGAAAACTTGACTATAAAAGTGGATTTTACTTTTTGGAGGTGTGTGGAACATTTTTTTGTAAAATGGCTTAGCTGACAGCGATGACTTTAAATTTAAACATTGGTAAATTTTGTCTTGAGTTGCATCATTATAATTACCCAGTACTCGCACAAGAAGGGACCACTTAAACATGAGAATAAATGTCTGCTTGCATGACTAAAGGGTTTAACTTTTTTGGAAATAGATTTTTTGTTTAAATTTTGCAAATATTTAATATGTTTTCTATATATAACATGTATTATACTGGAAATGTTTACCTTCTAGTAACATATGTTGGGTATGAGAGCTGATCTCAAATGTTAGACCTAATTTGATTATAACACTTGCACTTAACTGGCATTACAACTTTTGTCTTAAATTTGTAATGAACTTGTTTTGTTAGATTTTTGCTGTTGCTATGCTGACTTTTGAAATTCTTTATTGAGCAAAAATTACTTTGTATTTCAGTACACCTTATTTAAAAAAAAAAATTAACAATTTTATTCAAAGTTTCGCCCTAGTAAGAATAACCAAGATAATTTTTAATACAAACTAAATTTAACTTCTGCTTATATTTTAAAATAGAATTCATACCATATTATAAATTGGTTCTCTAGATAACAGATCAGAATTAAGACACACCAAATTAAGACATCTATGAAGATATGTTAAAAACTCTCCCTTTATGTATGTACCAGTTTTGTATTGTCTTTGTTGAAAGGACCGTTGAAGGAATAGTAGAGTTCCTGATGTGTGAACTGAAAAGGAAGCAGTAAAAAAAAAAAAAAATTCTAATTTTTAAAAAAATAATAGTTTGACATTTTCCATTCTTAGAATGTCCTTTTTAAACTTGTATGTGAAAATTAAATTAGTCACTTGTATTAATGTGTTCAATAATAGTTCATTTAATTAACTATCTTTTAAACAGATGGGTAATGTTACTCTTTGTGTGGGTCCTCTGACAGTCCAGGGCATACAGTATATTGGTTCCTGAATACCAAAATAACTAAGCAATTACCAGCTTACTTTTTTAATGTAAAGTGGTTGAAAGACATGTCAAATTCAGCTTTGAAGGAGAAAATTAATCTATTGTCAGTGAAATGACAATAGATTATATAACATGGCTCCTTTCTCGCATCATTACTGAAACATTTTTAGATTATGCTTGTAACTACTACATGATGATTCTACAATCAAATCCTAGCCCTTTTCCCATTTAAAATTTTTAGGAAAAGAAGCATTGAAGCAACTGAATGACATGTTTACATTCCTTTGTCCTGAAGTCATTATAATTGTTGCTCATTGTATTTTGTTGGGTTTTTTTAATTATATATATATATAAAAAGACATTTTAAAGCAGTGTCAGATTCACCATGGGCCAGATCTGGATCACAGAGCCAGGAGCAACTGCAGTAGGTCTGTATTTGGGCAGCAGTTCAGGGCCGTGTTTCGGTGGCATCACAAGTCTAGGGCCCTGCTGCCAGTGGCCATGTCAGTTGGAGTCCAGGGATCCTGAATTCTGCAGTGGGCCATGACCCCCAGCTTCTTGTAGCCTGGTGGGCTAGCCAGCAGGCCAGATGGAATGGTTTCGTGGACTGGATCTGGCCTGCAGGCTGTATGTTTACACCCCTCTTTTAAAGGAAAGTAAATTTAGCTCTTTACTAAGGAAGGAGCTTAGCTCTTTTTGTTTTAAATATCACTACAGCTTTCTTCAGATGCATGACAGGAAAGTAATACCTATTTAGTACAATACCTGTTTTCAGCAATGTTGTTCCAGCCTTCTAGAGAAGTCAACAAATCAGGGTCAAAAAGATTAGGAAACATGAAAGTAACTTTTTATTATTCTTAAAATGTGCAGAAGACTTGTAAAAAGACAAAATGCTGCAAATGGAATAGTCAGTAGATTATTCTCCATGATCATCTCCTGGTTTTTGTGTTTCTTAAGATGCATCAAGTGAGGCCAGTTGGTTTTTAAAATGTTTTTAAATTTTTTTTTATTTTTGTATGTTAACTGAGGTAGGGGCTTACAAGAGGTTAAGAAATAGAGGCCATTAGAAACCAGTGGTTCACTACCTTGTTAGGCACCTCTCAAAACACGCTAGCTCTTAGCTTTGGCTTTTCCTGACTATGGAAAAACAGTTGCAAAAAGCTCCTCAGAAAGACCACAATGGGTCAGAATGTTTTTGACACAGTAGATTCCTGTTTGAAATCTGAATTTTATTTTGTGAATCATGTAGGTGTTTCCACACCTAATGGTGCTAATATTGTGCAGTACCCATGACATCCTTAAAGGGATCTCCTGGCACCTTAGAGCGCTGTCACCCTGGTTGAGAATCACTTTTCTAAGCATTAGGGATATATTGATAAAGGGTAGTTATTTTGCTGGCTTTAGATAACTTAATTGTTAATAAATTAATCTGTGTATCTGGAGATATGCATTTTGTTCCTTCTGTTCTCCCTTTAAAAAAGAAAAGGAGCAATTGTTCAACAAGTTAGTTGCAAATGGCTGTAATATTTCTGTTACACATTTAAAAGCTCTTTGTAGTAGCATTGCATTCTTTTAGTTTCAGAGCTTCATTCATGAGTGTTTAGCATTCATAGTATAACAGACAAGATATGAAAAAATAATTATTTTGCAGGTGTACAGTCAGATTTAAACATGAAAATAGAAATAGCTATTATATTGTAACCAGTATGTTGAATATTGCCAGCAGTTGTTTTGATAAACATTTGTTTTGATAAATCATACATATTTATTAAGTAAGTTTTCCTGAACACACTTATTTCTTTAATAATAATACTTTATTGCTTATGTGAAGTCCAGACTCCTTTTTAATTCTTCTCTTAACTGAATTGTATGATTATCTGAATTCTTAAGTGAAACAACTTCTTTGCAATTAAATTGTGTAAGTGGCGGTGACATTACTAAACCCCCCACTCCATGAGTGGTAACACCAGAAGCCAAACTATGAAAGACAATTTTTGCTGTTTTTAATATTGTTAGATGGTATAGCATATTCTGCACACAGGGCCTTATCTGTGCTTTGTCATTTAATGTATGCTATATGTCCGAAGTATCCACAGGGTTAATTATAAAGAAAAGTTGATTTTATTTTTAAAAGATCCTGGTGATCTACATTCTTTGCATTTCAGGTGTGTTAACGTGGTAGTTTGATTCCTTCCTTCCTTCCTTCCTTCCGCTTTGGACACTGCGGACCAGGCTCGCTTGGAGCTGCGTGGGGCGATCCCGAGCGTAAGACTCCCCGGCTTCCTATCTCTTTTCTTTCTTCCCTCCCACCTGTCTAAAGGTCTCTAGCCTCTGTTTATTTCGCTTTCTGACTCTTTTCTTGCTTTTTTGCAGCTTTCTCCCCCACTTTTCTCTCCTCTCTCTTCCCTCCCCCTCTGCTTCCGGTTTCTTTGTCTGTGAGACGCGTCTCGCAGCCTCCTCTTTTACTGTCTCTTTCTCTTTCTTTCTCTCTTTTCTGTCTGCTTGTTACGGGGAGTTACCTTTTCCATTAGCCTGCCTTCCAGAGGTGCTCTTAATTACC
>NW_005841969.1:37937-50805 GCF_000455745.1 Alligator sinensis | reverse complement strand
CCGCCGTAACCGGCTTGCCGGCACCGGCTCAGATGATGCCCTGCGGCTCTTCAGCCTCCTTGTGCGGGCGCGCCTCTCGCTGGAGTTTGAGCACGCTGTGCTCCGGCGGGGGGTGCCCGCCTTCGAGGCACTTTGGGCCCTTGAGGGAGCGCTGTGCCACGTGGAGGACGGCCATCTCAAATACGTGCTCTGATGTCTTGACCGGTCTGGGCGACCGGGTGGGCGCGGTGGCGGACTGTGGCTTCCGGCTTGTGCCGTGCCCTGGGCCCTCACCAGGCTGCTTTTGTTTATTTTCTCGGGGTGAGAAGTTGAAGGTTTTTGTACGTGTACTATGGGACAGGGAAGGGTGGAATTGTTCGTTTCTCGAGGGCTATATATAGCATGTTAGACATGATGTGTATTACTGCGAAGGTGTTTGTCACGGTGTGATGTTCTGAATGTCCTGGAATGGTTTCTCTTTGGTGTGGTTTGATGGTTTTTTGCTTTCTGTACCTGATCTTTTGTGAAATAAAGTTGTTAAAAGTCAAAAAGTCCTTCCTTCCTTCCTATGTCCCTTGTTTGTTCTAAGCTTTCACTAGAACTTCATATTCAGCTTACAGTAAAAACTACTTAAGAGAGACTGCCATAGTGATTCTGTCTTGCTGACTACACTCTTAAAAAGTTGATCCATGCTTTCACTTTGGTCATCTGTAGCATAATTACGATATTTGCTAGATGAATTGCTTATTATGCTGCATATTGTATAAAATTCAGTTGCCAGATTGCATGGCAGAATTAGCATTACTAATCATACCATTTTTATTTTAGTTACTTCTCCTATAGTTAACTTTTAACTCCAATATTGTAAATGTCAGTAACTGAAAATAGCATAGTCTATCTTTGCGTTATATTAGTAATTCATGATTACTTTAGTCTTCCTTGATCCTTCTTCCCTTTGTTGTGCTTCCAAGATGCACATGAAATTTGTTTATATATTATAATAATGGAGGCATAATGACCCAATTTTCCCCTTATTCCTCATGTCCCTTAGCCTTAATATTGTTTTTTCCCATTTCATGTATGATTGAAAGCAGACCAGACTGGTTCTCCTGGCTGGGTCATAGTGTGCTGTTCTCTCACTTTTCACAGCCATACCACTATCAGGGAGGTACAAACAGCAGGCTACTAATGTCTTTCTGTGACTGCTTTTTTTTCTTCTTTGCATCATAACTCTTTTTATTAAAGGTCTCTTTAAAAGACACGCACATTGTTGTTATATCTATCATTGGAGCTTTGGTTTGAAATTTGAAATACTTTTCAAAACTGGAAGCATTTTTTTACTTTCAGACAATACTGATGTCCATCTACCTAGTTCAGCCCTTGCCCATGTAATGTTTCTTTTCTTCAGATGGCAAGATCTACAGCTGTAGAGAAGAGCAGAGGCAGTGTGGTAGGAAGATGGAACTCTTGCTATCACAGAAGGAAACCCAGAAGGAAAGTCTAATCTGGAGAACAGCAGATATGTAAAGTAGGAGGGAAAAAAAGTTAAGACCCCAGGTTCTGATGTTAGTTCAGAGAAATGCTGTGGTGGGGAAGTTTCTAGTTTGCAAGCTTTGACTCTCCTAAACCAAAGAAAAGCTCACTGACTTGTTGCCAGACTGGAATTGTAAGTGACAGAAATAAAATCGCTCCAAAAGCAAGAGGTGGCTGGATGAAAGCATCTTTACCTAATTCATTGCTGGGGAGGTAGAGCTTTCCAACCCTTACAAAGGGAAAGAAGCAGAAGCAACAAGACAACATAACATCCCCTTCTGCAGCATTTTAAGTTTGTTAAATTTATTGTTTACCAACCTTGAGTTCTAGTGTGAGGAACTGGAGATGGCAATAGTGAAGGGGGTTAAAACTTGCATGTAAAAATAGGGCTTTTTTCAGCTCTTGTTAGTCACTGTGTTTAGCCTACCCAGAAGGAACTCCACAGACTGCTTGCTGCCAAAGGACACAATGTATTGTATTTAAGTCTGTTGCAGCCGATTTGTCTTTATCGGGGATCCTGGTTTTCCCTGATTCAAAAATTACATAAATAAATAAATAAAAACATTGCAAATTCCATGATTAAAATTAAAGGCCCCCTGGGCCCTGCTTGTGCCCCTCATTCCTTTCTCCTCCCCTACCCCACAGCTTTGCTGGTGCCCCACACTTCCCACTCACAGGCCCTGTTGGAAGGGGGGCCCCCAGCTGTAGGGCTACGGACCCAGGTCTGCAGGCCCCTGCCTCCACTCCTGCCTGCTGTGGGCTCAGGCTGGGAGGGAGCAGCTCCCCACCACCATGTGCACTTCTGAGGGGTGGGGGGAACCTGTGCCCCCTAGATCTGTACGTGGGGCAGGCTCAGGCTCCCAATCTGCTTCCCTCCCCAGGGCCTCTGCAGCCCAGCAGGCATGACCTCATGGGGGGCTGCAGCTAGGGCAGCAGCATGAGGCTGTGTCCCTGAAAGCAGCGGCGCGTGCAGGAGGCACATTAACAGGGCAGAATGGAGCTCACAGCAGCAAGGAGAACCCTGCGCAGCCCCACTGTTCTGTGCCTTGCCGAGTTGTGCCCGCTGGGCTGTGGAGGCCCCTGGGGAGGGAAGTAGGGCAGGAGCCTGAGCCCACAGTCTGTGCCTGCCCTGCATACAGATCTGGGGAGCGTGAGTCCCTCCTGCCCCTCGGAAGTGCGCATGGCAGCCGGGGAGCCCTGCCCCTCCCCCAGACAAGCCACCCGCAGCCTCGTCTTGCTCTCTGCTGGAGCCCTGCAGCTGCACATTGCAGCCCCAGGCACCGGCAGCAGCCCCAGCCCTGCCCAGCTCCCTCCTTCCCTACAGGGGCCTCAATCCCCCTCTCCCTCCCCCACTTACTACTGGAGCTGCTCTGCAGGCTGCCTGGGGCCATGTGTACATAGCGCCCTGCCCCACTGCTTTCCTCCTGCTCCCTCCTAGCTCCCTGCAGGCTGGAACTCTGCCAGCCTGCAGGAAGATCATTGCAAATTGCAAAATCCGTGGGTTTCTCTGGTTAAAGAAGAAATCCATGTTTGCCTTTGGTAAAAGGTAAAAACCATGGTTTACCCCGTTTTTCCGTGGGAAACGGAAAACCCAGATCCCTGACTATCACTAAAGACCCGGGATCTGGCTTCTCCGTTTTCCACGGAAAAACGGAGAAAACCACAGATTTCCCCTTGTCAGAGAAAAAAGATTTTTCCTTTTAGCAGAGATAACTGTGAATTTCCCACTTCTGCAAAGAGCTCTGCAGGCTAACAGAGTTCCAGCCTGCAAGAGCTTCTTGTTAAACCCTCAACCCTGTCCAGAGGGGAAAAGGGCAGGGGCTGAGGCTCTGTCAGCTAAGGCTTGACTCAGGCTTATTTTTCTTTCCTGGACTCTGCGAGGTAAGTGGGGCTTGCAGAGGGCTGGGAGCCCCTCTGGTGGGTGACTGCCAGGGCTGGGGGCGGGGTTGGGGCTGTGGGAAAAGCCAAGCAGGACTGGTTGGGGGCAGGGGGTAGTTGTGTGAATGGGGGTTGAGGGAGCAGGGCGGTGTTGGGGGAAGCCCCACATGCAGGGCCCGTCTGGCCAGCAGCATGTGGGAGCTGCACACTGTTGACCCAAGCGAGCTCTGCATTTCCATGTGCGGCTTCCTTGAAGTCGCACATAGAAGCACAGAGCCTCACTACTAGCAGCATGTGGGAGCTGCACACTGTTGACCCAAGCGAGCTCTGCATTTCCATGTGCGGCTTCCTTGAAGCACAGAAGCACAGTGAGCACAGAAGCACTCACTACTGGAGCTGCTCTGCAGGCTGCCTGGGGCCATGTGCATGTACATGCACATAGTGCCCTGCCTCACCGCTTGTATGAGTGCAATCACAGGCAAAGGCTAAGCTCTTCAGCTCTGCAGGCTGAATCCAGTGACTCTGCAGGCTGGATCCAGCCCACGGGCCTTAGGTTGCTGACCCCTGGTTTAGACAATCAGCTTGCCTGGTAGAAAGATTACAGAATTTTGCTTTATGTTTGTAGATGGGCAAAAATTACCTCTGATGTACTCTAGTGGCTGTTAAAATAGAGAGTTGATGCAACTAAATTGTTGCTCTTAAAGGAATGTGAGAGATTCTGAAAAAGCACGAGGAGGCCAGATAAACTGCATGTATTTAATACTGATTAGGGCTCTACTGAATATGAGCAGGTGTGAATAGAGCATCCATGGTAATATTCTCTTGCTCCACAGAAAAACAGCAAACACATCAAGCCGTATTGAATGCCAAAATGCTAAATAGTTGGGATGGATACATTAAAATGTCTAACAGCAACTCCTAAAACTTTCAGTGATAGCATTGAGAGAGATGTTATCCATGTTAGTATGAAGTTAGGCAGAAGGCAGGGTAGAGATGCATCTTATAGACTAACTGAATGAGAGATGCATGAGCCTCACTTCCATAATGGATGTATTTGCCTTGTTTCTGCTGAGGTCTGTATTTGAAAGCTAACAGCACTTCAATGTTTGGGCACTTCTAGTACAGGATTTTCTTCTTGGGTCTTGACTTCATATGAAGGATTTTACCCAGTTCCTACTTTGATTGAGAACCTTTAGGATTGGAGAGTCCAAGACTACCTTCTCCTGGACAACATAATGATCAGTTTGTCTTAGGTGGTGAAAGTGATCAGGGGTTTCTGATAAATGGAGGGGCATATCCTGGAAATGTGAAAGGCAGGTAAAATATCCCTAGATAGGCCTGAATGTTTTAAAAACTTTGCTCCCAGTGTTTTACCAGCCAGCAAGCAGAGGCAAAGTGGATTGAAGTTTTTGTCATAGGCGCAGTTTCTACCAAGAGTTCTTCATTTTATTCTTCCAAGAAAACTGCTGCAGTGGTAAAAGGACATAATGTTAGGAAGAACAGTCCAATGACTAAGAGAGCTTAGGAACTAGGAGATCTGGCTCACCATAGATTTCCTCTGTAACTTTGGACAAGTCACTTGGTCCATATATCTATGTTCCCTATTTGCAAAATGGAGATAATTATACTTTCACTGTCAGAGTATTGTGCAGATAAACATAACCATAGAAAAAGAGGATGGAAAGGGAAGGGACCTCAGGAGGTCATTGTCACAGGCTTGAGCCCACAGGGGCAGCTGTGACATCCCCTGGTGGCCACATGGCTCCTGCCCCACTCTGGCTTCCTGTGTACCTTTCCTTTTCTCTCTTTTTTCCATGCCTTGGTGTAGTCAAGGGAAGTTGCCCTAGGGTCCCAGAGTGAAACTTTCTTTGGCCAGTAGGTCCCTCCCAGACGTCGTTGGTTCCAGCCTTGTCCCTTACGTCAAGTGGGCCCTCCTGGCACCTGTTGCCTTAAGGGCAAATGGTGGTCTCTGTCTGCCCCTATGACCATGCCTCGTGGATGTTGCCAGTTACCACTTCAGTAGGACACCTTACCCCCAATACACTGGTAGGCCTCCTTAGACCTTGATGCCCTGGTTGAAGCTTCAGCCTTCCAGACTCTGGCCCCTTTCCTCTGACTGGGCCCCTCAGCCTAGGTCCACTGTGCTAGACCTCTGCTTCTGGGCTTGCCCCTCTCTGGTTCTGCCCCTCCTAGGCTCCAGCCCTTACCCCTTCTGGCTTCAGGCTGCCTCTTGCCTTTCTGGCTTCAGGCTTTAACTCTTCTGGGTTCCGCTTGCCGGTGTTTTGAGCCCTGGCCCCTGTGTCATAGGCCGGCTAGGCGCTGTGAGTGTATCAGCTGTTAGGCTGCTGCGTTCAGGATCGAGGAGGCGAGTTGGGAGTTAAGTAAAGGCAAATTTACTTATAGCTTAGCATACAACAGCTAACAGAAAGGTTAATACGACAAACAAGTAGTACAATAATAAAGAGCTAATAGTAAATAATAACAACAGATAGACGAAGTGACAAAGAGTTCCCACATGGGGCTGGCAACTTAGCAGCAGTCCCTCTATGCCAGGTGTGTGCCAAGTTGTTCCAGTGAAGTCAGGCATCCCCGATCAACACTGTCCGAGGGGTCACCGGGAAGGTCCCTTGGTCAAGATCTGGTCCTCGCTCACACTGGGAGTCCAGGGTCCAGCCTTGGTACAGCGATGGTCCTTCTGTCCCATCCTTCAAACTGGTTACTTAACGTGCGCGTTCCTGTTTGCCTTATCTTATGCTAATCTGTTGGCTTTAGAGCCACTCACAGTCTTGTCCTATAGCTGTTACCCTGTGGGATTAAAAGGTGTTAGAAATATCATGAAAGGTTACCACCCGAACTCGGGTTCACCCAATAAGCAAATTACACCACATTACTTTGAGGTTTGAATTTAGCATTACTCTGCCCAAGCTGAACCCCTTGGTTTCTTATTCCTTGGAACGTGCTAATTATTTTAGGTGGTCAGATCTTGTTATGGCTGACCTTTGAAAAACCTGTTAGATCAGCTAATCTTGTAGTTTTGCTTATTTTTGGGGCCCGGTCAGTTCCATGATCAGTGCAAACAGTTAGATTCAACACTTTGGTTAAATTGTGACAGACAAATTCCACTTGTGGGTTGCAAACTTGCAAGCTTTGCATTAGCTAATCTTAATTGCTAGACAATTGCCTGGATGTCTCCAAGAGCATATATTTGTTGCTTATGATAGTAACCCCTCTGGTTCTGGCCACCACACCCCTGGCAGGCAGGATCTGGCCATAGGTTACCAGTGCCTGCTCTAGATGCTTAGGAATTGATTTCTTAATGACATGCTCCATAATTTTTCTGGTATCAAAGTTGGACTACCTGTCTGCAATTTCTTTTATGTCCCTTCTTCCCTTTCCTAAAGATGGAAATTATATTTATCCTTTTTCAGTCATTTGGGATCTCATCTGACTTCTTGACACTTCTCAAAGAGAATAGCCTTTTGTTCTGTAATTACTTCAGCTAATTCCTGGAGCACTCTCTTAGATAATCTCATCTGGCCCATCTAACTTGAAATCAACCAGTTTCTAATCCAGGGGTGGGCAAAATACAGCCCATGGGCTTGATCTGGCCCACCAAGGGATTTTTGTCTGGCCTGTGGTTGGTCCCTCAGTCTCACCTAGCCTATGCACGGGGGGCAGCCTGGGCAGTGGTGCATGCAGCCAGTCCTGCCGCCCCTGAGCATGCAGTATGGCTGGGGCAGCATGGCATCCAGACGTGCTTCCCTCCAGTGGTGGCTCCTTCTGGCTGCTGCCACCACTGGACCCTCAGTTCTGCTGCTTGGGTACCTCAGCCTCCCCGCACCCACTGCCACAGGTGGGATCCGCACAGGCAGGGCATGTGGCCTGATGGCTGAGATGTGGCTGGGGAACAGGGAGCAGTGTCTGGGAGCAGGGCAGGTGGGCCCCGGATCGTGAGTCAGTGACAGCGGGGGGGTCTGGGGCAGAGCTGCCATCTGCTTCCTGCACGTCCCTGTGACAGGTGCCAGTTCCACGGGCAGGGGCATGCAGGAAGTGGATCTTGACTCTGCCCCGAGCCCTAGCCTGGTGCTGTCACTGCCTCAAGATCCCAGACCTGGCCTTGCCTGCTAGTTCCACTCCGGGATGCAGCTTCTTGCTCACTCGTGGCCCCATCCTGTCAACCTGGCCATGCAGGTCCCAGCAGTCTCCATGGAGACCCCGGGATCACTGGGTAGTGCCTGGCCAGACCCAGTGCAGAGTAGAGCCATTTAGGGAGTTTTGGTGAGCTGTTAGGGGAGGAGGGGTGCTGACCCAGCCTGCGATAGCTCACCAAAACTCCTTAAGTGACCCTCCAGCCCAAATAATTGCCCACCGCTGTTCCAACCTGTTCTTTTCCTACTTGGGACCAAATGCCTTTTCCCATGTCTTTACTGCTAATTGTGCTCATCATCTGATAGCTGACCTTATTCATGAAGACTGAAATAAAAGGGGCATTAAATACTTCAGCCTTCTCTGCATCATCCATTATTAGATTGCCCTCTGCATTCAGCAAGGGACTTAACACTTTTCTTGGCTTTCTTCCAACATACTTGTAGAATGCTTTTTTTGTTGTCTTTTTACATCCCTTGTTGTAGACATCTAAATTTGTTTGACCTTTGTGATTTTTCTCCTTGCATTCCCATGCAATACTCTGATACTCATCCCTAGTAACATAGCCAGCTTTCCTCTTGCATAAGAATCCTTTTTCAGTTTCAGCTCATTGAAGAGTTTGCTGTTTATCTAGACTAGTCTCTTATTGCACTTTTTCTCCTTTCCAAACCTTTTTTTGCTCACTTAAATGCATTTCTTAAGGTGCAGCTAACTCTCCTGGACTCCTTTTGCCCACAGACTTGTTTCCAAGAGGATATTGCCTACCAGTTCCATGAGTTGGTTAAAGTCTGCTTTTCTGAAGTCCAGCGCCTTTTTTCTGCCAGTCTCCTTTCTTCCTCTCCCCAGCTGTGCCAAAAAGTGATCTCTGACATACTCCAAGAAGCTTCCTAGATTGCCTGTGTCTTGCTGTGTTATCCATGGTAATATTTTAATTGTGAACTATTCCATCAAGTCTCAGATATCCCAGTTGTACTTCTGTGATCATACTTGAACTTTCAGCTTTTAGGTCCCATGCTTTTGACATTAATATATACATAGATGTCTTAGATAATTAACTTATTGTCCTTTGAATTTCCCTCTGAGAACATTGATAAGGCTTCCCTTATTGCATCTTCTTATTTTTTATCCAGGTCATCTTCCTTTTTACTTACCTGTGGACTTTTGTCTGTCCTTCCATCAGCAAAGAAATTGTAAGGTTCTCAGATTGAATTTTATTAGTAGATGTTTAGGATTGTGATGAATCCAAAAAGATGACAAAGCCAGTAGGGAAATGCAAATCGCCCGAGTGAGGGACTAACATTGGAGGGATGGGGGTGAGGAGGGGAATGCAACTAGGTTACAGAAAATACAATGTTAGCCAACTAACCCAGGGGAAGGGGGCAGGGGGCTCACAACGCTGAGGGAGAAAGAAGATAGATGCACACAAACCCGTGGGTTGGAGACCAGTAAGTCCCTGAGAGAGAGTTGGTCCATGAGTATACAGAATTGCAACCTTGTGCTCTGTCCATATGTTCTTATGACCGTGCAGGTTAGATATCCTATCCTCCAAAACTGCAGTTTGACAAGAGAGTTTCTGAATGTGATGCTTTACTAGTCAGCCTGCTCTCTGGACACCATTTATTGTATGTAGTTCATCAGTTTAATCTTCTCTCTCTTAGGATGATTGTTACTGCTCTCTTAATTTGTTGGAAACAAAAAGAGAAGGAAAATGTAATTCTTACTGAGGAGTTTTTTTTCCTCAGCATCTCAAAGTAGTTCTCCACTGGAAGATTATTGTTGACTGGATGCAAATTTAAGGAATATTTTTCTTAAAGTCTGTTGCCAATAGATTTGTTGCAAACAGATATCTGAAGTAAAAATTAGTATGGAGTATAAGTAATACTTTACATTCTGGGAAGTGGTTACGAAGAATGGTACTGTTTTATACAGGACAAAAAATCTTTTTTGTTACCAGTTACCTATCTGGAGGAGGGGGGAATTAAAAAAAAAAAAAAATATTATGGATTAGGTAGAATTCAAGGAAGAACGTTTCTGGGTAAGAACATTTTTTTTTTCCTGAATATTTCTAGTTTCCTACAGTGAAACGCCATGAGTAATATTAATTTTCACTGGAATTTTATTGAGATGTTGAATTTATTGGTATTGCTATATATACTGGTCTGAAAACAAAACAGGAAAGGCATTTTTTTAGTCAAACCATATTATAAGAAAATTATCTAGTTTGATAAATAAGTAAACAATTTAGCCTACAGTCTATTTAGAAAAATGTGTTTACTGTGTGGAAGCAGTAAATTAAAAAATAGTGAATTAGTAATTCAAACAAATATTGAATTGCTAGACCTTAACAAGCAAAATATATAGGATGAATAGCTATTAAGGATTTAAATTAGTTTCATGAGAGACTGAACTAATTTCTGTTTGTACAATAGTAGCAAAAAAAAAATCAACAGCTGTGTTTAATCATTTTTGTTACCATGTGCCATGTCATGTAGTGTTTCAGCATGTAAATTAGTTGTGTTGCATATTAATTTTGATGCAGGTAGCATCAACAATAAAATAGTCTGACGTAGTAACTAAATATGTTTTTATTCTTACTTTGTGGTAATGTTCTTGGCATTGAGGTAACAGAAACAGCCACAACTACACGATTCACAGAGTCAGAACTTCTGTAGGCTTACAATTAATCATCTTCCTGCTATCACAATTTGATTGTTTTATGAGGATAAAATTGGCACTCAGAGGGCAAGTGACTATTCATGTCTACACCAATTCCATCTTATTTTATTGATTTGCGTTGCCTAACAATTTCCGTTTATCAGGGCCTTAGAATAGGGGTGTCAAAGGTACAGCCCAGGGGCCACTTCTGCCCTATGGAGGCCAGGGGCCACTTCTGCACCAGGGATCCTGGTTTTCTCTGTTTAAAACTAGCAAATTCTCTGATTAAAACCCTGCAAATCCATGTTTTTCCATGATTAAAATGAAATGCCACTCTGTGTGTGTGTGTGTGTGTGTGTGTGTCAGTTGAACAGTGTTTTATTCATATATTTACAGTCTTAAAGTAATTAATTAATTTGGAACCCTACCTCAATCACTATAATAAAATAAATGCCTCAGTCACTATCATAAAATTCCAAAATTCAAAGGTATTTAGAATTTATTTGATTTTGGGTTTTTTATCATGGAAAATCAGAGTTCCCCCATTCCCATCACTCACCAGGATGTGGGTCCAGTCACAGATGTCCTCCCCGCCCCCATTCCCTCCAGTGCTTTGTGGTGCTGAGCAGCCCAGCCATTGCTCCTCACTTATGACCCGCAGCCCCCCCAGGCCTTGCTGGTGCCCCTCACTTGTGACCTGCAGTCCCTGGGCCCTCCCAGTCATGACAGTGGGGGCCCTCAGCTGCCATGGCTATGGGGCCAGGGACCCCCTGCCCTCACCAGCAGTGCCCAAGCCCTAGCTGCCTCCCACAGGAGGCAGCAGCTGCTGTGGCAGAGTGCAGCATGGAGCCCACCTCCTCCCCTACAGGTGGCACAGCTGGAGCAGAACCTGAGGTGTTGCGGGGGCAGGGGGGGGGCAGTGGATACTGGTTGGATGCTGTGGGCTTGGTGTGCCCTGCCCTGCTACCATTTCCTTGGGGCCTCTGCCACCCAGCAGGTGGGAGCCGGCATGGCAGGGGAGAGGTGGGGGGGAGGTTCAGTATTGCTGCCAGGAGCTCCGCACCACCATGATGAGGCACTCCTTGCCCATCCAACAGCATCATGGGTTGGCAATGCAGACTGCAGCGCTGTTGCTGGGTGGGCAGTGGGCGCCTTGTCATGGTGGCGCGAGTTTCCTGGCAGTGGCACCAAACCTCCCTGCCCCACTCTGCCCTGTCACTCTTGGTCTCACCTCCTGGGCTGTAGAGGCCCCAGAGGGAGGGCAGCAGGTGGGGAGCCCTGAACTTGCAGCAGGCAGCCTGCATCCAGCCCTGCCGCATGCCCCCCCTCCCCGCCAGAGTGCGCACAGTGGCAGGGAGCCAACCCTCCTGCCACTCCTGGATGAGCTGCCCATGGCTCCGTCCCACTCCACAGCCGGGCACTGCAGCTGTGTGTTCCCAGCCCTGGATCCCAAGTGTGCACATCCTCTTGCAGGCTGGAACTCAGCTAGCCTGGAAGGGGAAGCCCACTGTTTTCCACTTCTTTCTCCTTTAAAGGAGAAAATCCGTGTCTTTCTCCTTAAAAAGAGAAAATCCGTGTTTTACCTGTTTTTCTGTGGTGAGTGGGAAACCTGGTTCTCTACTTATTACCAACTTCACAGTGCTGCCCTGTGGGTCTTGGACTGGTACACGGCATGCAGCATGTGGAGCCTGTGTGGTGTGGTTGAACATGCCATGGGGATGGAGCTAATGCACACTGCAAGCAGTGTACAGGGCTAGTCTGGGGTCCTAGCTACTATGAAACTGTGTCCATGTGTCACCTGTGCCAGACTGGACACAGGATCTGATGCCAGTCCAAATCAAGCCCACAGACCAGACTTGTGTGACAGTTCCAGAGTGCAGGGATCGGTGTGCGCTCCATACAGTGCATGGGGGATGGAGCTAGTGTGTACTGCCTGCAGCACTCAGTAGGAGGTCTCCAGTTGTCCTCAGTTCATCTCTTTCCACTAACAAATATTGGTTGTGGGACTATCCAACTTGATTGCTTTTATATAGTTGGCTTTTATGGTTTAAGAAATATGCTTTTCTTGTTCATTCAACCTAAAATGATAAATCCATTTTGAGAACAATTCTGGCTTGAGAGGAGTGTATCACAAGACACTTTCTTTCATTCATGTGCCCTTAACATCTGTCACCTCTGACAGCTTCAGCCTTGCCTGCTTGGGCAAGGGCCAGTCTTTCCTGAATGGTTCAGTCTTTGCCAAATTAAGTGAATCTGGGTCAGCCCTGGAACCCTCTTTAGATCTTGTGGAGGGAGAGAAGCAGAGAGCTTTGATTTATCCTAATCTTTTGGTTAGGTGATGTTTCAGTGTGGGAATGTACCTTTTTAAACTAGAAGTCACCTCTAATGTCAGCTTTGCAAAATTAGTCTCAAATGCATCTGGAGTCAGTGTACTTTGTATGTGCCTTATTACTTATAGTTATTAGGGTTGCTTACAGACGTAACCCCTCCCTCCCCCCCGTGATGCTTTACTTTAAACTCTGCATGCCCCCATTCTAAGCCCGGCACGTGCTGCAGGAGAGGCATCGTGTTAATTTGACTCAACTCACCCAAAGCCTGTATAGATCAGGCACTTCAGCATGGCTTTTTTGGTGCTTTTATCTAATAGCTGATTAAATCAGTCTTAAAGAAGAGTGCC
>NW_005841969.1:34980-37906 GCF_000455745.1 Alligator sinensis | reverse complement strand
TGCTGAACTGCACAATCGATGCAGGCTCTGCAAAGCCAGTTCAAACTAACGTGCTGCCTCTTCTGGTAAAGCGTGTTTTTTTGGGCGGGGGGGGTTGATTTCACCTGTCACAGCCTAGGTGCTGTACTCTGGAGGAATGAAAGAGCTTAGAATCAGCAGGTCCTAGGTTCTGAACTTGACTCTCATGCTCAGTCTGATATGTGGTTGTTACTTGCTCAGATTTCCTATTTGTAAAATGGGAATAATTCATTTATCTCATAGGGAAGAAGTGGACATAGTAACTGTTAATAGTTGAAGCTCTTGGACAGTGTAGTGAAAGACTGAGGAAATTAACTCCAAAACAATCTCTTAGATTCACAGTTGCAATTAGAGATGGACTTACTATCTGTCTTAATTTTGATGGGGTAAAATACTTTCTTTAGTATATAACTATTAGCATGTGCATTTGAGGTCTAAAGTTATAGTCAGATATTGATTTGTCTTGAAAATACTAGTGTATTTTTGCTTACCCAGTTAAGTACTTGAGAGCACTTTGTGTGTTTGTAGCAGAGCTATATATGGTGTCACTCGGGGTTAGAATAATGAAGTCTGGTCTGCGGTTCGTTATGTATTTTTGTTTTACTCCAGGGAGCAGTATTTAGTTCCACTTTGCTAGTAAGTGGATTGTCTGCCATTGGAGAGGTGGGCTGAAGATCATAAAGGGAGAAACTGCAGCAAGAGCTACAGGAGGGTAAGGAGATCACAATCTTAAAAGGAGCATTTTGAATCTGCTCTCTTGTTCCCCTCCTCCTACCAGCCTGCTTTTGGCTCCGAAATGGATGCTAGCCTTGTAGTGGTGATCCTTCAGAAAAATTGTATTTTACTGAAAGTATGGTTGGAGTGTTGTTGCAGCTGTGATGAGCCAGGAAGTTTACAAGAGGCAAAGTTTTTTGGGGGTTTTTTTGTGATGTCTGTTGGTGGACCAACTGTATAATTGGGGGAGCTGTTGAGCAAGCTTTCAGGCATTGAGTGTCCTTCCTCTGATCACGCGCAGTTGGAGGAAACCTAGGCAAGTTGGTTATGTGACAATAGCTCATGTATCTGATAACCTCAGTTCTTACCCCCTCTTTTCTAGGGAACAAGCACTGAAGTTGTCTGCACTAGATAAGTAGCTAGATGCATACCATGTTTGCTTGATTCTAAGACTATATTTAGTATGTGGAGGAGGGAAAGTCACTTGTCTTAGAAACGCAGTGGGGGGCAGGTGGCTGCTGTGGCTCAGGCTCCAGCCCCTGCTGGAGGTTGGGGCTGTAGCTGCAGCTGCTGCTCCTGCTATCTGCCCCCCTTCCCTCCCCACCCCAGGAGCAGAGGCTGGAGGGGGAGGGGGCAGGGTGGCAGGCATAAGCAGGGGACAAACTGCTTGACCTTCCAACATCACCCATCCTACCACTGCCTGCCCCCTGAAGTGGTGTGAGGCAGGTTGAATTAAAGACAGCCTCCCAATAATTTGATTCTATACATGGAAAACTGTAACACACTTATAAATTTTCCATGCATAGAGTAATTTTGGGGTGGGGGGGTAAATTAAAGGCTGTCTTATATTTGAGTAAATATGGTGCTTGGTTCCTGTACCACTTAAGTTCTTGCAGAACAGCCATTTCAGTGTAAATAGTTTGACTTGAACAATTACAGCTCCTGATATTGAGTTTTAAAAAAATATAGCTGTAGTTTCTAGTGATCTTGTTCTTTTGGTATCCAAAAAGAAATTGGACGGATAGTTGTGAGTGTATTGTTAAAATATAGTGAGGCACCCTTTTACCATAGCCAAAAAAAACAAATTACCCCTTAGTCTGAATTGGTCTGTCTTGGCTCCTGAAACGCATAACGTTTTTGGCTGTTGAGCTTGGGAGCTTTAATTCTCTAGGTGGGAGGAGTCCCTCTTCCTGTTGGGAGCATTTGATCCTCCACAGGCTGCTGGCTATCGGGATCTGGCTCTGATCTCCATAATTGTTTGTCCTGCCATGCACATATGGCTTGGCAGGAGATGTGATTGTTGAGATCTGAGATCCGATCTCATTATGCAATTATTTGAATGTTAACCAGTGGCCTTGATCTGTGTTGACATAGTTTTGTGGTTTAGGTATTGGACCAAGACTTGGAAGGTTTGTTTTCCATTCATAGTTCTGCTGCAGACTTCCTGTATGACCCTGGGGAAGTCTTCTTGGCTTCGCTTTCTGTAAAAGGTGTATAGTGCTTCCTTACCCTACAGAGAAGTGAGAAAAACATGAATAAAGTTTTGAGCCCTCAAAGTATCTGAATATCCTCCCCAAGAGCCCAAACAATGTATAAAATAGTTCTTCCTGATTTGTGATGAATGGAATGAAGTAATACTGCTTTAATATGCTGCATAATGTTGCAAAAAAGATACTACTAAGTAGGGTGGTGTGAAACGGGCTGTATTGGACTTGGATCCGGCCCGAATTGAAGACAGTGATTTGATTCATTGATTCAGATCACTGTCCTCGATTTGATTCGGCCAGTTCTGAATCTGAAGATTTGATGCTGATTCAGAGAATCAGCGATTCGGCCATAGACACAGCTTTAAATGTTTTGTTTTTTGGGTTTTTTTTACATACCTTGAGGTACCAGGCATGGCCGGTGAATGCTGCGATGTTGAGGCGGATGGAGTGTCCCACAGGAAGTACTTCCAGTCCACTTCAAGGTCTGCCACCAAGCGCGCAGTGGGCCCCCACCGTGCTCCCCCAGCTCGGCAATTGGCCACAGGGGGCACCAGTCGCCAAGCTGGGGGAATGCTGGGGGGGGGCCTCCTGCGCGCTCCCCAGCAGACTCCCCAGCGAACCAGACTGCTTCTGGTCCACTTTTGGTATGCCGCCGAACGCACTGGGGACACTGCCGCCCCCCCCCCCCCCCCCCCCCCCCCCCCTGT
>NW_005841969.1:0-34811 GCF_000455745.1 Alligator sinensis | reverse complement strand
CCCCTCCCCCCCGCTTCTGTGGGATGCTTCATCTGCCCCATCATCTCAGCATTCACGAGCTGCCTGGTACCTTGAGGTATGTAGAAAAAACATTTAAAGCTGTGTCTATGTCCAAATCTTCGGAGGGTTCTGATTTGATTTGGAGAGATTAAAGGGTCTCCTGATTCAATTTGGATTCAGAGATTTGGCTGCCAAATCAGGCCAGATCTCTGCCAAATTGAATTGTCAACCAAAGCTTTGCACAGCCTTACTACTAAGGATATCTTCTGCACTTTTGAATCTCGACAGCAGGAGCACTCAACAGAGTTGAGAACTTATGGCATGTTTTCTGCTGTAGTGTCCTTTTCTCTGCCTCAGTAAAGTACAATCATGGTATCATTGCTTCCAAAATAGCAGTATTTCCTTTAGCCACAGTGTTCCGATTGATTAAGGAAAATGAAGATACTCTCAGTTCAGGAATTAAGTTGCAACTGACCATAGGAACTGCACAATTAATCTTTTATTTGCAGTATACCCAGTGCATAGAGCACACACAGATAGAGGTGACTAGATGTACTTTTACAACACAGTCAGAGAAAAGGTGATTTAATTATTATGTAAAATAGAGAAAATGAAATGAAATAACAAAAGTGGAGGTACCTGTTTGTTGTTTCCAGCAGTTACTGCCATCCTGGACCAGACTTGCCTAAAAGTGTTTGCTCAGTGCGAGCACTTGGCTTCTATGTTTACTATACTTCAGCTCATATGCTGTTGTTAAAATTATAAAGTGGAAATGTTTTTAATGTTGCATAATATTTATCAAAATGTATCAATTTGGTTTGAATGCACAGAGTGCTCAGAGAGTAGTCCTCCACATAGTGAGCATTAACCACAGCCAGCTAACATATTTTCAAGCATAACTGTCTTTGACTGTGCTAGGTGCTAAGTGGTATTTAAGAGTGTGCTAATTAACATGTTAGCTAGCCCTTTTTGAAATGCTACCTATTTTCCCAGTGTAGATGTGCCCTGTGTCTGCCAGTCAGTTGTTGTAAGCGGTGGTAAAGCGGAAGGTAAACCATACATCCCATACAGCACTTGCATCAAAGCAGTGTCTCCTTTTGGTCACCTGACTGCGCAGCAGGCAGTGCATAATAATAATCCAAAGAACTCCTGGTAAGCACTCTGAATAGCTCAGGAAAACGGCATCAGCTAGTGACTTGCAGCAGCTTTTCAAGGATATCCTTAGAATCCCCTGTTTGCAGCAAACTTAAGTTACATCTAGAGAATATGCATGCAGTCATAGCATTCTCTTCCTCTAGTTCTTTTGAAGATTCATCAAAAAGTATAGTAGCTAGAAATCTACTAAAATCCAGGAATGTATTTTTAGTAATGTTTCATTTTTTGTAATGTTCATAGCTTTGGTTCAGTATAAGCTTTCATAAGTATTAGGGCTGCACCAACTTTTTGGGTTGATACCGATGGCTGATTTTATTAACCAGCCGTATAAGTCAATAATGATGTGATTGCCAATATGTGTTGGAGAGCAGCATCTGGCTGGCAAGTCAGTTGTGGGGGGGAGGGCATGGGGGGCAGATTGAGACCCCCATGGTGAAGGGGAGGGCATGAGGTAGGGGCAGGCACTGCACAGCTGGGGGTGTGTGTGCATGGGATGGAGCCATGGATGGCTTGTCTAGGAGGTGTGGGGTGGGGGGGTGAGAAGGTGAGGTGGCTCCTGCTGCCTCCTCCCTGGAGGATCCATGGGCAGGCGCGTGCCCCCCAGATTTGTGCACAGTGTGAGGGCAGGCTGCCCACTGCGTGTTTGTGGCCGGGGCTGTGCCAGACTCTTCTTGGCTGGGGGGCAGGGCTGGGTGGCCAGCAGCAGTGCTGGGAGGCAGGGTTATGGGGAGGGGGTGGGGAAGCTACAGCCATCCCATAATTCTCCATAGCCCCCCCCCATAACCTTCTTCCCCCCACTGCCTGCCCCGCTTAGCCCAAGCACAGCCCTGACCCAGCCCTGCCACCAGGAAGGTGTTTATCAGTGACATTATTGACTGCATCAGCCAGAAAAACCTGATGGTTGATAATGTCAATTTTCCTTTTATCAGTGCTGATGTGAGATGAACTGATGTATTGGTGCACCCCTAAAAAGCATCAGTGTTTTCAAGAGGGCTATTATCGCTTGGTGTTTTTCTTGCAGGTTGTCTTTATTGTTGCTTTTTAAAGATCGATTCAGAAAGCCTCTCTAACTTTAAATCTGGATGAAAAAGTGTTGAAGTTGAAGTAGTTTTACTACATTTGGATAAAAACAAGTTGGATTTTTCCCAGAACATAGCCTTTTATCTTGGAATCTTGCAGACCTACAAACCCATTATCCCATTTTAAGTAGCTATGACATATCCAAGATATCACTTTTTCTCAGGACAGCCATGGCTAATTTGAGTTCAGTTGTCATTCATTCCTGGGACAGGCCTCAATGGCTGCTTACAGATGTGGGGGAGAAAAGCACCAAAACAGCACTTTACTTTTCAGTTCGGTGTGCCCTGGCGCCCATCACAGCACATCCCAGAAGAGGAATCGTGTTAGTTTGATCCGGCTCCCCAGTGTCTGTATAGCTCACGTGCTTAAGCGGAGCTTTTTGGTGCTTTTATCTAATAGCTGATTCAGTCAGCTATTAAATAAAAGCACCAAAAAGTCTGCTGAAGCACATGAGCTATACAGACACAGGGGAGTCAGGTCAAACTGACATAATTCCTCGTCCAGTAAAGCACTGGGGGGTTTTGTTTTGTGGTGTTCTCCCCCCCTCCCCATGTCTGTTAGTGCCCAGTGAGTCTAAAAACAGATGCAGCCTTTGAGGTAGTTCCAATTGATCCAAGTCAAAACCTGGGACAAAAGAACAGCGTGGCCCTTACGCATGTAGCTTGTTCCTTGATTGAATGGAAGCTGACTCAAATTAGTCACGATTATGTGGGGTGAGGGGGAGGAGTGTTATCTCTGATACTTCACAGGTACTTAAAAGTGGGACAGTGGCCTTATACAACTGTAGGATTCCAAGAATAAAGGTTTTGTCCTAAAAGAAATCTGTCAACTTTTTTATCCCCCTGTAGTTGGTTGTCTTTTTTTGTGACTCCCAGAATCTGTGATCAATAGGGTGCTGCTCTAGTCCAGTTGTAGTGGAGGAAAAAATGCTGAGCTGTATGTCTCAACTGATATTGAGAGGTAATAATTCCAAAGCAGTAGCATATTACTTGGATCTTGTGAGCCTGTATGTTCTTTCAGTCTCCTTTTTCCTTCGCTTATCAAGTTAAAAATTGTTCAACAGACTCCAGAAAGACTTTTTATGATTCTTTTGCTCATAATATTTGCTATGGCAGCGTTTCCTGAGTATGCTACAAAGTGAGGCACTTTACAGTTTCAAAGAAGTGTGGGTACATATGATGTTGAATGTTTTATATATTTTTAAAACCTCTAATTGATTTCTTAAGAGCTTTCTGTTATCAGGATGGTCAAACCATTGTAAAGAAGTGGAAATCATGATTCAGTAATTTTGGGGGCACTATAGAAGAAATGTGCTTTGTAAAGAACCTCTTTGAAAAAAAACCTAATGTAAAGTCATCTCAGGTTAGGGGAGCTACTAGTGTTGCATAGAATTGATACCTTTCTTTTTGATACTTATGTAGAGGATTAATATTTGAATTGGAGCTAAATTGTTCTTATCGGTGGCAGATAACAGATCAAGGAGCAGTGGTTTCAAGTTGCAGGAAGGGAAGTTTAAGTTAGATACTAGGAAAAATTCTCTCGCTAGGAGCATAATAAAGCACTGGAACAGGTTACCGAGAGAGGCTGTGGAATCTTCATCCTGGAGGGTTTTTAAGTCCTGGCTAGAGAAAGCCTTGCGTAGGATCATCTAGTTGGGGTGGTCCTGCTTTGAATAGGGAGTTTGACTATATCAGTGGTTCTCAACCTTTTTTGTACCAGGACCCATTTGTAAACATTGATAGCAAGTCCTGACCCACTGCCCCCTGCCCCCACGGCTCAGACCCTCAGTGTGTGGGGTGGGGAATGGGGGGCCCCCAAGCAGCCCTTGCAGGCTGGAACTCTGCCAGCCTGCAAGGGAAAAGCCACAGTTTCCTGTGTTTTCTCCTTTAAAGGAGAATTCATTTTTAAAGTTTGATCCATTTTTAAAGTTTGTTCACAACTTTGCACATATTCTCGTGACCCACTTTTGGGTTGCAACCCACGGATTGAGAAACACTTGACTAGATGATCTCCTGAGATCCCTTCTAATCCTAACTTTCTATGATTCTGTGGCCCGTGTAGTGGGTTGGGGATAGCTCGTTCAAATGGTCTTTATTTTTCTCAAGGGTAAATTTGCAGGGATCAGCACAAACAATAAAAATTCTCTCTCTCCCTGTGGTCTTTTTCCAGACCCAAAGAAGGTGCCTGGGCTCAGTATTGTGGCTGCCAGCCTCGCAGTCTTCATTCTGTCAGTTTCACTCCTGCAAACTCAGGGTCTCTCAACTTTGGTCCTTGCTGCAAACCCTGGGAAAGACGACACTGGCATGGTTCTTGGGGCATGTCCAAGAGCCAACCTGCCTGTTCACTCCTTCTCAGCTATTCTTCTTCCTCTCTCAGGATCTTGGGAGCCTTTTAACTCTCACAGGGCCAGCTAATTATCTTTATCAGTATAGAACCTACATAGCTGTACTCATATTTGTTGTAGCATATCTTTAAAACCTATCCCGAGAGAATATTATTCCATGTTTTCAGTGCAAGGAAGATGAATGTAGTAGGGGTTACCATACGCCTGGGTTTTCCCAGACATGTCCTCTTTTTTGATCCTCCGATCTCCATCCGGTTGGGTTTTTTAAATCTAATCCAGGGGTGTCCAACCTTTTTGAATGTGGGACCGGATCATGAACTTGTTATCACCCAGTGGGCCGGTGAGCCATATTCAAACACCCTCTGTCCTAGTACCTGCCTCTTTCTATCTATTCCTTTTGCAGCAGCATCTAATTAACAATGGGGTATGGAGCTGCAACTTGTGGAGGGGACTAGCTTGTAGGCAGCAGCCCACTGTGTGAAAAAGATTACAGGGTTGGGACAGCTGGGAGGCGCAGGGAGCAGGGGGCTTTGGTTTGGAAGTGAGGGGCTGGGGACTGTGGGTCCAAAGTGCAGGACAGGGGGCTGCGAGGCAGGAGTGAGGGGCACCAGCAGGGATGGGTGGGGGACATGGACATAAATTTAATAA
Organism: Alligator sinensis; assembly: GCF_000455745.1. NCBI lineage: Eukaryota > Metazoa > Chordata > Crocodylia > Alligatoridae > Alligator > Alligator sinensis. The sequence continues at coordinate 29,584 of NW_005841969.1, read as the reverse complement.
AGGCAACTTAGAAACTCATAAGTGAGTTTTCAGGTTTCCTCAGTTTTTTTCCCTGAGTACTCTTATGCTCTGATGCACTCAAGGGCTATGATTCTCAACTTTGGGGTGCCTATCCTGTCAAGGGTGCCATGGAGTGCCATGCAGTATTAACACTTAGGTGCGCAAGCATGATTCACCAGATAAACCCAGAGATTTCAAATAGGAATTTATAGTATTAAAAACATTCTGCCTTGTTCTGGTCTTTCTGAATTCTTTGCAACAGAAGCATTGCTCCATAAGCATACTGTTCAGGCAAGTCCACCTGCTTAGACTCCCTGTTTAGCAAAGGAGATAAAATAAGGTCTCTTAGCGTAAATGTTATTTCCTAGAACAACATACTTAAAAAAAAATTGTAAATATTACTGGTACTTGAAGTTAAAATGCAGCCTTTGGGGACATATATAAATTACAATAAATAGTTTCCCTCCTGTAGACAAGAACATAATTAATTGGTCTTTGTCATTTTATAGCGTTTTTAGCTTGGAGTGGCAGATAACACAGAAATTCAGGATAGAAACTCTGGTCTTCCCAGCCATCCTTTCTGTCAAGGAAGGCCATCTTCTATTTAGAAAGCATATTTCTTGTGAATGTATCTGCTTAACTTTGCTTCTGCAAATACGAGTGGCAAAATAAGTCATTGTCGTCTTTGACCATTTAAATTGCTTTTGAATAAAAAATCCTAGACTTAAGTATTTCTTTCAAAAGGAAAATGCGTGCTCTTGCCTTCGTATTCTGCACAAATAAGGAAGGGAGTTGTGTAAAACTAGCCCACTTCAGTTTGCATTTTATTTAAATGAAAAGTCCCATGCCCTTCGTCATTGAATCCAGTGCAAGGAGCAAATGCTTTTTTTTTTTTTAAACCTGGTGTAAGAGCTAGTATCAGTCCTTAAATCATTGTTTCATTGTAATTTGGCCTCAGATTCTTTGGTTTGGTTTTTAATTTAATTTTTGTTTCTCTTCCCTCCCCCTCCCCCCCACTTCCTTCCCTCCTGCCCTCCAACCTGCAGTGGGCAACCGGTGGTATGTTTGCCAGAAGGAGCATGGGCAGCCTCTGTATGGCATACAGTAGATCAGGAAGGGAACAAACAGCACAGCAGTAGATAGAGCAGAAAGCAGAACAGCAGATTGGGCAGAGGAAGGAGATCAGATTGGAACTCCAGGAGTGTACTATTTTGTGGCATGCCTGTCAGAGAAGTTGTATCACTCTGTTGATCTAAAACCAATCTGAGTTAATGAACAGATGCTGTAAAGAGAATTAATTGTAGGGACATACACTTCCATCAAAACACTGTTTGTAGAAAAGAGCAAAAGTAAGAGCATGTTAAGTTGCAGTTATTTACAAGGCTTTATACAACTGCTCATAGGACCCTGCTCATAGTAGCTACGTGGATACTTAGTTGGTTTATGTTCACGCAGTCTAAGGCATGCAGTTTAGTCATGCAGTCTACATTAGCTTGGGGCATAAGGGGGGGCTAAGTTCCAATGCCATTCTGTGAGGGGCAAGATCCTATGCATGGTAGCTGCATCAGTACAGAATTGCAACATGGCAAGACATTCTTAGATCATGTTTTTAGCATGTGGCATATAATTGCTGGGGTGGGGAACAGTAAAAGCCATCAGGAGTATTTTGTCTATTTAATGGCATTTGTGGGAGGGATTCAGTCAGTCCCCTTGGTCTTGCTTTTGGCTAGTGGTCTTGGGTGGGTATCTTATATTGGCAATGGACCGTGATGTACTCGGGGTACATGTCTCTCAACTGTCACGTGGTATTGGATGCTATGGTAACATTGCTCACCCCCATCTCCACCACACAAACGCTGAAGCAAACTTAGTAGCCAGACTCTGTGATAATCCTACGCTGCCAGTGCACTGGGACATATTCTACCTGCCAATAGCTCGGCTCCCCTCAAGACTCCCAATATAGTCCACCCTTTCAAAATCCTCTGACTTTTTTTACTTAGTGGCACAAAGACTTGTCAGAACAAGTACCAATCAATCACCACATCATCTCGGACCCTATGGTCAGTCAACCAGGATTTAACTGGTCATGCCATTATTGGGCACTTCTCCACCGTTTTCAAACTGGAGACTGTGCCTCAAACCTATACCAATGGGACCTTCACAATGACAACAAATGCTCTTGTAAACAGGTTCAACCCATGTCCCATATTGTTGACTTGTGTCCATTCACAGTGGTACCTGGAGGCCTTCAAGCTCTTCACACCGGTGATGACATTGCCTTAAGATGGCTGAAACAATATGCCAAAACCACATACACTAAATAAACTCAGGTGGAGCACATCAGCAGTCCTGCACAACTGACTGGAAAAGTGGTACCCTTTAAGATTAAAATAAAAGCAAAGAGCTGAAGTGCGCACACAGCTGTTTGCTATTGCTATATGGATCTGTGGCTGGTTCACAAATCCTCACCTTTCTGAGGAAAAGAATTTGGAGAACCCGTGTTCCACCATACTTCAGGTGCACTAATCATGGATGTTATGAGCAGTGATAGTACGCAGCCTTTTTGGAAAGAAATGGATCTTTTCAAAGTACTGATCATCACTATTGTTCCTTGTTTAGAACCAATATTGATTTAATAAATTACCATTAAGTAATAGAAGTAGTATTCAGTATCACCAAATATTTGATGTAAGAGTTAATGTCCTCAGCTACTTTAATGGAAGATGTTGCATCATTTGTCTGCTAAGTGGTTATTGTTAGCCCTGGACTTGATAATGTAGCAAAACAGCGGCTGTTGTTTTGATTTTTCCCAAGCATAAACTTTAAATAACCTTTTGATTATTGTTGTTGACGTAAGACTTGTTATGAAAGTACATTACTTTCTATAGCACTTCTCATGCAGCAGTCCTAAGACACATTGCAAAGATGATTCAATATTATCTCTTTTTTTAAAGATGTGCAAGGTTTATTGTGATATATATAAAAAATTTTATTGGACCAACTGCATAGTTGGAAGAGTTGGTGGGCAGGCTTTTGGGCATCACTGGCACTTTGGCAGATTGTGTACCATTATCCTGATAATGTTTTTTGGGTAAATCTGATATGTTTTATTAGACCAACTGAAATAGTTGGAAAAATTCTTCTTTGCAAGCTTTTTGGGTACAAATACCCTTCTTCAGGCAGAGGAAGCATCTGCAAGTTTTTTTGTGCTCTTCCTGGATGGGACAGAATAGAAGCCAGAGGCCAATATGCAAGATTGCTTGTCAGTGAAAATGCGAATTGTGGCAGACAGTGGGTGAGAAACGTGTGTGTGTGTGTTTGGTAGACCTGGTGATAAGATGTAGCTGGTAGATAGTAAAGAGGTTACCTGGGATATCGTCAAGCAGGTTATATGCCATAAATCCAATGTTTATATTTAGTCCATGATTTTTTTGTGTCTAGTAGCTTGATGCAGTGAAGTTTGTAGGCTCATCTGTGAAAGGTGTTTTGTAAGTTCCCTTTGAGAATTAAAACAGAGATTGGAGAGAGAGAGCGATTTTTCTTGTGATAAATGTTCCCCCCACAGGTAGTTGGGTATTCTTGCCTTTGATAGGTTTTCAATGTGCGTTCATTCTGGTATGCAGTTGTTGTTCAGTTTCTCTTACATGTTTTTCATCAGGGCAAAAGTAAGATCTAGGAATGTCGATGGTTCTGTCATGGGGTGTAGTAATTGTGGGGTGGTGGAGATATGTTAGCAGGTTTTATATTTCTTGTTCTGGCATGGTCTGGATCCATTCAGTGTGTTTTGGGCCATAAGAAGTTTGCTTCTGGTGATGACATTGGAGAAGTTTGGTGCTTGTTTAAAAGATCGGATGTGCAGTTCTGTGAAGATCTCTTTAAGAATTGGGTCATCTTCTCGTATGTGTTGCAGTTGTTTGAAGATTTTCCATATAGGTTCCAGGGAGGGGTGGTATGTCAGAACTAATGGTGTGCGATTCACCGGGATTTTTTTTCTGTGCTGCTACAATTCTTCGCATGGTATCTGGGTGGCTCTTTCAAAAATGTAATCCGTCTCTCTGGGGGAGTGTCCTTGTTGAGTGAAAGCCCTTTTGAGATTTGTTAGTTGATGATCACAGGTGTTCTCCTAAGTGCAAATTCAGTGGTATTGGAGGGCTTAGCTGTATATTATTACTTCCTTGGTGCGCTTAGGGTGATTTCTGGTTGTGTGTGGATATGTATGTTGGCCTGTCGGTTTCTTGTATATGGTGGCTTGTTTTTTACCGTTCTGGATGGTGGTCATTGTGTCTAAAAATAAAATGTTGGTGCTGGAGTATTCAAGAGAGTCTGATGGAGGGGTGATTATTATTGAATTTCTGATGGAAATCAATCGGAGACTGCAGATTTTCAGTCCAAATGATGGTGTAATTGATATATCTTATGTATAGCGTGGGGTTGATGGAGCAGTCCTTAAGGAATTCTTCTTCCAGGTGACTCATAAAAAGGTTGGCATATTGTGGGGCCATTTTGGTGCCCATAGCTGTGCCCATAGTCTGGAGGAAATGTTGGTTATTGAAAGTGAACTTGTTGTGTGTGAGGATGAAGGGTGTAAGTTCATTTATGTCTTTAGGTCTGTGCTCTCAATTGTAATCTTGATCTTATAGCTATGTAAGGCAGGCTTGGATTGCATCTTGGTGTGGGATGTTGGCATATAAACTGGCAGTGCCCATGGTGGCCAAAGGGTGTTACTGGGAAGGTGGTCTGTTTTTAAGTTTTGCAGAAAGTCTGCTGGGTCCAAAATCTGGGACACAACTCACTCTTTGGGTGACAAGAGGTTTTAGGATGGATTTGATTAAACCTGGTATATCCTTAGTTAGGGTTCCATGGTTGGATATTATAGGTCTGCCTGGGTTCCCTTGTTTGTGGATTTTAGGGAGCATGTAAAGTATCCCTAGTTTGGGTAGTTGAAGTGGGGGTGGGGAAGATCAAGTTCTGTAGTTATTCTGGCCATTATTTAACATAAATTCTGCTTTATTCCTGACTATAAATGTATGCCTTTTAAAAATTTTCTTTAAAAGCAATTATGACTATTTAACTACTTGTGTGAATCATGTTGTCTTCTGAATACCTGAGTTTCATTGCACTTATAGGTGCTTTCATTTTCTAGTAATTAGTTTTCAAAGCTCAGTATGCATCTTTTAAATTGTTGCCATAAACCGTGTTCTGTGTAGTGATAGTGAACATATCTTGATAAAAGGTTTAATTTACCATACGGAAGTAAATATACGCATACAATTCCATTAAAATATGATTTTTATAAAGCCAAGCACTTAAGGTTGCACAGGCAACCACAATTCTAATATTGCCTAATTTATTAGGCTCCTGTATGTGCATGCGTTATAGTAGCCTTTAAATACATAATCCCATACTATTTTTACTTAGGACCCCTGCCTCATTCAGTGCATAGAAGAGATGGTGCTCACTTAATGAACAACTATTCATTTTTATATTTTCACGTTATTGTTCGCTATTTGGTATGGGATCTTATTTACCTCACACTGTTGCACCCTGCAGAAATCAGAATCATTAATTTCCTTGCGTGCTTTTTATGGCACTTTTCATTATAGTAAGATTGCTTCACAAGCATTGCTGAATATCATTTTGCAACCCCCCTGTTAGGTGGAATGTTATCCCCATTTTCCGGATGAAAAGCTGAGCCACAGTGAGAATAGTTTAAATAAAACATCCACTAATTTGGGTGTATATTTGAGATGCCTTAGATCTGATTTTTTTTTTCCTTGGGTCTTTAACATAGTGGTGTTAAGCGTACAGACTGTGGGCCTGATGTGTCCCATGGAACAGTGTTGTATGGCCTGTGGGGGTGGTAGAGGGGCCAGAAATTTGGGGGGGGGGTGTCCAAAATCTGGGGCACAGCCTCACTGTGCATGTGTTGGTGGCTGGGGTAAGCAGTAGCTACATTAACTCATGTTACCACTGCTGCTTTTCCCACCATTTTGTTGGGATTTGATGTGATGATCTCTGTGGTGTAGGCATAGTATGGGGAGCCAGGATGAGTGTGACACCCCCATTTTAATATTATAGAGGAATTTTATATGTTCAAATCACTGCTTCCATTTAGTTGCTGCTGGGAGTGCTCATTACTACTGCAAATCTTCCCCAAGGTCTTGAGCCAAGTGCCTAGAAAGTCAGGAACGCACAGTTAGTGATCACCTGTGAAAAGCATGCTTTCAGCTACTTGTGTAGTTTCACATGGGAACTCTTTCATAGAAACAGGATAGAATTTGGTTTTCCATAGCACTTTCAACTGCCTTAATAAAGGGAATATTTCTTCTTTTTGTACAGTCTTCTGCAACATTCACCATGCACCTTTCTAACTTGAGCAAAAAATGAGATGGCTATCCTCCAGACAGCTGTCGTTTTTACTACATAATACTGATACATTGCTAGAGCAGAACCATACTGTGCAGCAAATGAAGCTGTGGGTCCATGGAAAAAAAAGTGATCTTATAACTGTAGACTCCATAATGCATACAAACAAGGGAGACCAAATAAAGTTTTCACAGGCAACTTTAATTTTAGTATTTGCTAACCTTTCAGTCTTTAAACTTTGCAGTCTTAACCTTTGTTGAAAATTACTGTAATTTCCTAATCAACTTCTAAGTAAAATATATGGTGAAAAATTATAGGCATCATATTGACTGCTACATGATTTAGCCACAGGGTTGGAATTTTAAATTCACCAAATAGATTTGACACTTGAACTAACAGTATAAAACTAGTTAATTGTTGCTCTCTGTGCTAAACAGAGTCTGAGGCAGGATGAGATGAGCTTTGCTAGTGAGTTTTACAAATACTTACTGATAGGAATGGGGGGACTTGAGAATCTTGGGTTCTGTTTCAGGCTCTGAGAGGAAAGTGCTCAAGTGGACAAGAGTCCCTGCCTACTATCCACCAACGTCCCCTTCTTTCCTGTCCCTTCCAAGCTGCTTCTGTCCCCATCCTGTCTGCAAAATCCCAGTGCCTTGTCTCAGACCCATTCTCTACCTATCCATTCCCAATTTCTACTTGTCAGACTTTCACTTTTCTCAGTATATACTTCTAGTGGTACTTGAACTAGCTCTTACACTTGTAAGTATGGGCAGTGGTGGCAGACTGAGTTCCTCAGAGCTAATTCACTCTGCAAGGAGTTATTTCTAGGGGTGCACTAAGATATTGGTCAGATCGGCACGAATAAAAGCAGAAATGGTATTGGCTTTTTTTGGTTGTTATAGTCGATAATTATTAGGAGTGCACCGATAAAGATATTTTGGGCCGATACCGTTGGCCGATTATTAACATGCTGTATTGACTGATATTGATCTGATTGCCGATATGCAGCCCGGCAGCTTGGAGAGCAGTGTCTGGCTGATAAGTCTGTTGGTCGCGGGTGTCCCGTTCTGTTGGGGGAGGAGGGCGTTGTAGCTCCCACCTCTGCACACAGCCCTGGAGGAGGCATGGAGGACATGTGCCCCTTGGATTTGTGCGTGGGGCACGGGTGGTCTTCTGCTGCAGGCTGGGGCAGGGGGTGACACCAGGCTCTTCCCAGCGGGAGGGGTTAGCTTGGGGTGCGCTTGGAGTGGGAGGTGACGGTGTTGGGAGGAGGTCTATGGTGAAATCTGGGGTGGCTATAGCCCCCTTCCCCCTGTAGCTACCCCTCCCAACACCACTGTTACTGCCTGCCCCGCCCCCCCGCCCCCCCCTTGTGCCCCTGGATGAGCAGCTCACGTCTCCATCCCACAGCCTGCCCTGCCCCACCCTAGCTGGGCAGTGTCAGCCTCAGCCTTCCTCACTGTTGGGGCATCTACTTGCCTCCCCCCATCCCTTGCCCCCAACAGACTTACTAGCTGGACACTGCTCTCCAAGCTGCCTGGCTGGCCACATGCATGATGCAGCTGCGCCCATGCACGTGGCATTTATCAGCAGCATTATTGGCCACATCACCCAAAGAAAGGAGATTGCAGATGATGTCAAGTTTCTTTTCATCAGTGCCGATACAATATGGACTGATGTATCAGTGCAACTCTAATATTTATAGCCTTGTGCCTGGAGCACCCTGGTGAGCATAGTCTGGTCCTTGCGCCCTGCCACTAATCTGAGCCTAGGTCAGACTACAGGTCCCAAGAGCAGAGTGAGGGGGAGGGGGTGCTGCGCTTAGCAACAAAGGGAAAATTACCAGCTCCTGCTTCTGCCATGGCAATACTGCACGTGCAGCAGCTACCTGAGCACTGGGGCTGCCACGGAGACGGGCTGCGCATGGGTCGGGTAAGGCACCGCACAAGGAACATTGCACTCTTCTGAGCACTGAACACCTTTTCAAAAGTGTCTTTTCCCTGGTGGCCGCAGGAGCTCGGCTGCATGGGGCCTACTGATCATGGGGCAGCAGCGTGCTTTGTGGCTCCAAATGTTCCCACCACCGCTGTTCCTGCGAGGGTCCACCCCACCCACCCAGGACAGCAGCGTGGGGCTGCAGTTGGGAGCCATGGGCAAGGGGGCGATGTGCGTGGGAATAAGGCAGTCGCTGCCTTCCTCATCTTAGGCCAGAGCAGGCAGGAGGTGCGCGCGCCTGTGTGTTTATAAATCAAAACAAACAGAAAAGGGTTTATTTATGTCAGTAGCTTAAAATGCCTTGCACTATTACTAAATAACAGTTATCAGATTGGTATTCACCGATATGGTTGATTAATCATTGGCGCTCAGTATTGGCCAAAAAAATCTTCATTGGTGCACCCCTAGTTATTTCTGTCTGCAGATCTTACAGATCCTCACCTGTATCCCCCTCTGTCTCTATGGCCGCATCCAGATGAGCGCAGCTGTGCAGTATGGGGCACTGCAGACACGTCTGCAGTGCCACATACCGCATGTTCAGGTATTCTCTGTGTTGGAAAAAAAAAAAAGTGCAAAAAAAAAAGTGGAGTGATGCCTGTGGGGGCAGTATGTGCTGCTCAAAACTGGAGCCAGGCTGGCTGGAGCCACACTCTGGCTGCTGGCCAGGCTCCGAGAGACCGAATCACTGCTGCTGTAGCCCTGGGAGGACCCCAGGTAAGGCTGCTGGGGCCAGCCCAGTGCTGGCCCAAGCCTCCCCTACCCCACCTGGGGTAGTTTTCCACGTGCCAGAGGCTGCATGGCACAGGCCTTGCCTGGGGACAACTAGCTGTAGCACAGAGTGCACCGCTGCTTGTTGTCCCCAGGGAAACAAATGTTCATGCTTATGTGGATGCAGCCTATATATTCAATCAGTCGTTCTTTCTGCAGTTCTTGGTATAGGCTGTCACACTTTCAGCTTCCCTTTCTGGCTTCTTGTCCCAGTCTTTCTTTCATTAGTCCCAGTTCTTCTCCCATGTCCCATGTTTTTCGGATATCTCTTTCCTTCTCTTTTTCTGCTTCCCCTTTCATAGTTTTTCCTGATCCCAGTTTCTCTTTTTCTCTAAAGGTCTGTGTCTGCTTCAGTGTTTCTCCCAGCAAAGTAGTTCCCTTACTATGTCCTAACGCCAGTCTGCACTGTCCCATCCATCCCAGTTTTGTCTAACCAGCCCTAGTCTCACAAGATTCCTGTCCCTCTTACTCCCTTCCTCCCAGTCCTGCTTTTTTGGTCTTAGCATTGGAATTGGACAGCTTTTTTCTGCAAAGTGCCTGCAGGGGTTTTAGAGAGCACAGGAGAAATAGCTGCTCCAGGTCAGGAGCCAGGACTGACAGCAGAGAACAGGAATTACAGGAGAAGTCCAGGTTTGCCCCGCTAGCCCTGGATTTGAATACGATCAGTTGTTTTGTGGGGATGGAGAATTCATAGTTCAGTCGCATGTAAAAACGGACAGGCTGGGACCTAATCATAGATTCATAGACTGTTAGGGGCTGATCATCGGGTCCAGCCCCCCTGCTATAGGCAGGAAGACAACTGGGGTCAAGTGACCCCAGCGAGGTGACTGTCCAATCTCTGTTTTTGAAAGCCTCCAGAGGTGACTGTACCACCTCTGGAGGGAGTTTATTCCACTGGAAGGATGGTATATGTGGAGATTTTCAGTGCTCAAATCTAAGTCTCTATGAGCATGTGCAAATTGATATACACCCATCTTGCCCTACCTCGCAGCTTAAATTGTGGCCAGATTTGAGTGGATTTTACAACAGTTTTCCTTAGCTTTATTCTTAGAAATGCCTTCACTGTTTTGGCTGAAATTATAATTAAAAAACAAATTGGCTTGAAGCATGGGTCCAGCAAGAGAAATTTTAGAACAAGCGGTTAAAATTTGGCAAAACTACAAGCAACTGAATAGAATTTCAGTGGGAAATAGCAAGCAGCCCTAATAGCAGTACTACTAGGCGTGCTTGTAATATGCAAGTGCCACGCATGGTGAAAATTGTTAATTGTTTGAATTTTTATTCAAGAACAAGTCCATGCAAATCATCTGTCCTTATTCCTGGGCAGTGATACCACGTTCACCGAGTGTTGCATCATGTCTCCTGAAAATTTATTCAATTACTTTTTGCCTTCTGTGTTTGTGTGTATGTATTTAAAACGGTTGTTACTGTGTTCTGATCTGAAGTGACTAGTTTGGCTTTATCAGTTGCAGAAGTGCTTTTGATCTGAGAAATACTGGTATTCTGTCATGCACATGGCAATATGTCATCAGTGATTTCAAGATTTGGAATTGGTAATGAACAATTACATTACAGATGCCTGTGCCATTTAAAGAGTTAATATCTTAAGTGCATTTTTGTATGTATTCAAATCTCAGTGTTAGTTTCTGATCTAGTTATAGAAAAAAAAAAAACCTAGCACCAGAGTTCTGGCAACTGGTTTTTGTGTGCGTTTGTTTGAGATTAGAAATCCTCCATGACAGTAAAAACAACACTGAAAGAAAACTAACTCCCCTCATAATTTCTGTCCTTTTTCCCTCCCTCCCCAAACTAACCAGACTTGGTGAGGGAAGACATTTAAAAAAAAATACGTTGTATACACATTATTCTTCATATTGGAGATCTGAAAATGTTGTACTGCATGTTGCTTTTAATGTAAAGTTTTAGCTTCTATATAAAAGGGGAATTGTGGAAAGTGGGGTTTAAGAACATGGTTGGTAGTCCATAACTGCTCAACATTTTCACTCACCGTTTTTAGCTCATTGTTCCACTTCTCGGTGGGACCTTCCTACCTACTCCGTTTGGTTCCTTTTGGTGCAACCTTCTCACTACGTTTGATTCCTAGAATCGTAGGGTTGGGAGGGACCTCAAATCATGTAGTCCAGTGTCTCAACTCATGGGTGATGACCCAAAAGTGGGCCACAAGAATATATGAAAGGGTTGCGAGCAAACTTTACAAATGGATCCATTTTGCATACATTTTTGAAAAAACTGACACTACTTGTGCTTTACCATATGTTAATGCTGTGCATACTAATAAACAGGGACCTGTTTTTTCTGTTTGCTGTGGAAAAACATGTATTTTCTCTTTTAAAGAGCTGTAGTAGAATTACAGCCTGGCACACAAGTAGCTGGCTGTGGGAGAAGGTGAGGGCAGTGTAGGCCCCTCCACTACCCCCACCCCGCCTCCCCCCATTACGTCTTGCACTGCTGATGGTGCAGTTGGTGCAGGGGTCCCAGTGGCAGCACAGCAGCAGTGGCAATAACAAGTTTCACTGCCTTGCTCTGCACTCCTGCTCCAGGTCCTGCCTGCTGGGCCATGGAGGGGGGTCTTGCTTGTGCCAGTCCAGCCAGGCTGCAGTGCCATGCCTGCTGTGGGTGCACAAATCTGGGGGAGCATATCCCCCCATGCCCCCCACACCCACCCGTGCCCGACACCCTGGGGGGCTGGGGGCTTGGGGGGGGGGCAGCAGGTTGTGAGAGAGGGCACCAGCAGGGCTGGGGGGGGGGTGACTGTGGGTTGTGAGTGAGGGGCACCAGCAGGGCCAGGGGGCTGTTTTCTACTTAAACTATTTACTGGGTCAGGACTGACCATCGATGTTTGCAAATGGGTCCTGGTGGAAAAAAGGTTGAGAACTACTGATCTAGTCCAGCCTCCTACATGAATGCAGGATGTGCTGTTTCTGTATCATCCCAGGCAAATGTCTAGCCAGCCTTTTCTTGAAAATCTCCAGTAAAGGAGAGTCCACAACTTCTTTGGGCAGCTTGTTTCCCTTTCCTGTGGTTCTGACAGTAAGGAAGTTTCTTTATTTAATCTAAATCAGTTTTGCTGTAATCATGTCAGTCTTTTGTTGCTCTGTGCTGCTTTGTATCATGCCCTTTCTGTCAAGGGAGAACAGTTGTTGTCCCTCTCCTTTATGGCAACCTTTCAAATATTTAAAAACTGTTACCATGCCTCCTGCCCTCTCTTTAGTCTCTCTTTCATCAAACTAAACATACCAGTTAAGCAAAACTCTCTGCATTTTTTAAAAGTGAGGGTCAGGAGAAATCCAGCATCAAAATCTGTGTGTTATCCCTCATTTTCACATTCAGTTAAAACGGAAAAAAAAAAGGATGCCAACTCTTGTTTCTGCAGTCTAACATTTGCATCCCTAAAATGAAGTTAGTTAAAACAAGAAATGTTCAAACTGGGGCCAGTTGGGGATTTACTTGTTGTTGAAAGATGGTTTCATTTGTAAAATACTTGCATTTTTTGATCTGCCAGGGTGTCGTCATTGGTAGTCTCTAGCAGTCGAGGATGATTGTCTTCCATGATTGTCTTCTCTGTGGGTCCAAAGATGGCTGACAAGGCCAGTCTGGGATCAACAGGTTCTATTCAGCTGGCCAGGATGTGCTATGGTGAAGAAATGCTGGTGGTAAATTGCTGCTGCAATGGAGACAACAGGGAGAAACCTTTCCTAGAGCTTGGTCATTTCATAAGATTTCATATAGTTAGAAGCTGCATCATAGTTTCTGTAATTTCAGAATCCCCCAGTCTGAAACCGATTGTGTACATCCTATAGGTAATGTGCTAGGCAGCAAATGTAATAGATACTTTTCAAGCCTTTGGAACTTAATTTTCCTTTCTGCTCTTCATTGTTGTCACTTTTTTCCCTTACCCTACCCCTCTCTCCCTCTCTCTCTTATGCCCTTATTTTGGTACATGTGCAGCAGTAGTAACACCTCAAATATTTTACCATTTAATCATGACTGTTCAGCAGTGGAGACAAAGATGACCTGGTGGGGGAGGGGAGGAAGAATATTGGAATGGAATAATGATCCTGATTTCTTGACTCCACTCTTAATCTCTTAATTTGTCCTGTGTGTTATGCATAGATTTGTAAAGGTTAGGCAGCGGAGAGTGATCATTACCCAGGAACAAGGGACAAACCACCACCATGTATGTATCAGGATGAAGAGAAGTTGGATACATGGATGGGAACTTACATAGATGGGACTTTTAATGACTGCAGCTATGGGAATGTTCTCTTTTGAATAAAAAGAGCAGAAGTGATAAAGAAGAATTGGCTGCAGATCTAGACTGGGGAGAAAGTGGGGAACAGATTTTTTCATCATGCCTGTCCCTCAACCTAGGGCATACTTCATTTAAGTTAAATGCATCTACAGTGAGAAAAAATTCTGTAGTAACATGTTGGACATCCATATAAAGTTTCTTTTCTTTTTCACACTCTATACATCTTGGATTTCAGAACTGAGCTGTTATCTGCTCTGAAATGTTCCCAGTGAACAAGGTCTGAAAATTAGAATTTAGTTGCTAATGTTATGAATGATGCATATGGCTGCATAATATTGGGTTCATTCTTCCATAGCTAGATTTGTTTTGCTGTGTAAAATCTGTTTATAAACAGGTGGGAGTTGTAAGACACAGGTAGGAAGGTATGCTATGTAAGAAGGTACTACAGGTTTCCCTCGACTTATGCGGTACATGTGTTCCTGGAGAATGGCGCATAAATTGAATTTGCATAAAGCAAATCCACTTTATAATATAAGAAATAGAGGTAGGTTCCCATGGCAGTGAGGGAGGGAGTGAGGCTGGGACTAGGGAAAGGGTGTGGGGAGGGGTGCCGCATCCGGGGCTGCACAAGGGAATAAAGCAGAAGGAACAGAGTGGTACTCACCCCAGCCCCTGCTGCAGCGGCCCTGGGGGCACCCAACACCAGCTGCCTGCACCAGGGCACAGTGCAGCCCAGGAACTGGGGTGAATGGGAACAAGCAGAGCCTTGGGTGGCACAGCTTGTCCACACTCACCTTGGCTGCTGCTGCAGTGGCCCTGGGAGTGGCTGGTGCCATCAGCGGTGGGAACTGTCAGTGGATTGGGGGGGATGCCTCTTGCTGCTCTGCGCCGCCTGGGAGGGCTGCGAGCTCGGGGGCTATGCTGGGTTCTTCCTGGAGGGTGCATGTGCTCAGATCTACATGCGGGACAACAGCAGGCTGCTGCTGCAGGCTGGGGCCAGTGGCGGCACTGGTATCTTCTTGGCGCTTGGGGCAGGCCGTGGGGGGACAGGCGGAGCATGGTGTAGCCCATCGGCAGCAGGCAGCTGGTGTTGGCCGCTCCTGGGACTGCTGCAGCAGGGGCTGGGGCGAATGGGGCCCCGGCCTTTCCCCCCCCGACTTACCTGCATAGGCGGGGGGCACCTATGTTGATCGCATAAGAGCGAGTTTACCTCACATATAATGAATTATGGGTCTAAAAATGCTCAGCACATAAAAGCAGTTTGCATATACAGAACCCACATATATCAAGGGAAACCTGTATTTTCATTAGAGGTGCATTGATATAAGATTTTCTTGGCCGATACTGATGGCAGTAAGTCTGTTGGGGGAAGGGGGAGAGGAAGGAAAAAGGTATTATGGGGGCAGATTGAGGCCCCCATAGTGAGGGAGGGAGTGGGGCAGGAGCAGGCGCTGCCCAGTCAGGGCGAATGTGACTCTGGGTTGGCCGCAGGGCAGAACCTTGGGTGGTTCGTCCAGGTAGAGCACGGAAGTGGGGTAGCTCCATGCCACTGTGCACACCCCTGGAGGAGGCATGGGGGGACATGTGTCCCCCTAATTTGTGCACAGGGCAAGGGAGGGCTGCCGGCTTGGAGCCAGGGGCTGTGCCAGCCTTTTCCCGTGGGGGAGAAGCTGTGTCAGGACTGCACATGGGGCAGGTGGTGGTGTCACTGGGAGGGGGGCTACAGGGAATTTTGGGGTGGCTCTAGTGGGGAGCCACCCCCCCCATACCTTGTGGATCATCCACCATGATCAACCTAGGTAGAAGTTTTAATCTACTGCACAGTGCTTTTGCTCCAAATTTCTGTATATCATCACATGTATATTTTCAGGAACTCTTTTTAGCTCCTTGCTGTCAATGATTTTTTGTGTAGAGTAAAATCTGGAGCTTCTGGGACCTTTAAGACATCCTATAGAATGTAGTTATTTACCTGCTGTGGTGGTACTAGGTATGTGGAGACTGAATCTTACTGCCTTGCCTATTGACTGCTAATTTAGGTCAAGTGAGAAGGTTTCAGCTCTTGTGGCCTCAGTTCTGGAAATTGTTGCCTTGGGATGGTGATTCACTTCTGAATATGCTGCTAAACGAAAGCCTGCATTTTTGCCAGTATCTTGGAATTGAACTTTTCTTTCTCACATTACTGCTGCTTGGCTTCATGCCATCCTGTTGCCATTGCCAACTCATTTTCTTGCCATATCACTAATTCTGTCACATGTAAGCACACTTTTTAAAAAGAGGTTTTTAAGCTTTTGTTTAGCAGCTCAGGTCAGGTTTGTATTTTTCTTGGCTTTGCTTCCCTAGCATGCAGCCCAAATGTTCTCCTAAAAGTGAACCTGCTCATGGACCAGATGTTCTGTTGGGAATCTGATGAGTGCAATTTTCGGATCTTACAAATTTAGATGCATAAAAATAATTATGAAAGAAACGAGACCAGAGCACACGTAGTTAATGTATTGTAGTATAATGTCTTGTTATATAACTAAATCTAGAAGTGTCTACAGCTGTGATGCTTGTAGTATAACTACAGTTTCAGTTTCTACAGTTGTGATGCTTGATTAAAGAAATATGGATTCTCCCCGCAGATTGGTTAATATCCTTAGTGCATCTCTGGTTCTTCAATTTGTGTAAACTTAGTGTTATTTTACAAACTCCATTTTTCCCCCTCATTGGCCACTGTGACCAGGTTATGGGTCTCCCCATTCACTTTGTAAAGTATCAGGGTCCTGAAAGGTAGAATTGAACTGCCATAATTATTTCAAATAAATTAAGTGTCTACTTGGTCCATCTAGCCCTGATATGGTCTCTGACAATGGCAAGTAGTTTGCACTTTAGAGATGCTTTTGAGGGGGAGCATATGAATGGAGCATTCCTAGTGTAATCTTTAATGCTTAACAAAAAGTAACATGCAACATTAATGAAAGCTTCGTTTCTTTTACTGCAGATGGGCAGGTTTGAATCAGTTTTCAATGTTTCTGTTTTTCAAATACCCATGTATTCTTTTGGTCTGGAACTTTTAGAAGCATTTAGAGAGCAGCTTCTTATTGACCCATATAGTTCTTTGTTTACTTCCAGGACTGGAGAAAATTTGTAGTGAAAGCAGAATTAGTGTTAACATCAGAGATCCAAAACAATATATTTTATGTCGTTTTGATGACATGCTTATCACTGATATTTGAATACCTTGTAGTATATTAAATAATGTGACTGACATTTTGTCAAGAATTTATCTTATTCTGTCTGCAGGGAGAGAGGAGTCTCTTACAGAGTGTGTTTTACTTTGGAATTTAAAAAAATGTATATATGTACGTTTCTATACGTTTGTTAAAGGCAGCGCATGAAAGAAGAGCACCTTGCCCTTAGCAGTGTGGGACTGCTAGAGACACAAAGGAAAGATTAAAATGATTTTATGTAGGTATGCACCAATAAAGATTTTTTTGGCCGATACCGATGGCCGAATATTAACGAGTCATTTTTGTAGCTTGACCATGAGAGAAGCTTTGAAAATCTGTCATGATGACTGTAAGAGATAAGCAAAAAGGCATCTTGCAGGGTAACCTGTGCATCTCCCATTTTGGAGAGAGGGAATTTGTATAGTTTGAAGATTTAGGGTTGATAGCATTGAGAGTATTTGTTGGCATTGAACTACAAGACGTGTGTATGGCTTACTTTAGTTATGCATGGTAGTATACATACCTTTTAGTCAGTTAATTTGAATTAGTTCATTTGAAAAATATTATATGCAAAATATAGATTTCAGTATGAAGTCTGAATATATTTTTAAACTGGAAACGCTTCCAGTGTCTTGTAAAGAGTATGTTTAAAAAAAGAAACATAGTATAGGATGGACAAAAATTTAAGATGTGCAGTGGTCTGGATTGTATTCTGAGTAGTTTCTTGCTGTCTCGAATAGCACTGCTGAATTGCTTTCTCCAAACAAAGTTAACAGAATTGGAGCGCAATTGCAGTTCTTATAGCTAGGGAAGGGATCGCCTCAAAGTAGTTTACAAGCATTTACATTTGAGATTGAGATCCCCAAAGACCTTAAGCTTATTGCAGTTCTGGAGCAGCAAAAGTAGGGAACTTTTCCGCTACTGCTAGCTGAAGTATTGTGGAGCAAATACATTAACTAGTTCTGAAAAGCTAATTGAAATCTGGAAAAGAATGCAGAGGTATTAAAGTAAAACAGGTCAGAGTAGTTCAGCAAGGATTGGCTCTGGTAACCAGTAGTAGGAGGGTATTCCTACTTTTAGGAATGTTTGTATTAAATGTTTCAGTCCTGTGTTTTGCACCTGATGTGAAGGTGGAGTGTGCAGGAGGACCCAGTAGAACTGCATGTTACAGTGTAGCTCCCAACAAAAGAATAGCAGGACTACCATTGGAAAGGGATCTTGTTCAGTTTGTGATAAGTTAGAGATGTTGGTTATGGGAGGGAAATTTGGAGAGGGTCTATTGTTTACTTATCATACCGAAGACTCATTTGTATTTTTACTTGCCACATTGTTATCATCTAGTAACAAGCAACTAAACGCAAGAATTATAAATATTTTTATCATACATTTTGCACAGAGCCACACCTGTGCACAAGGATGTTTGTTTCCAGTATCTATTAAAATAGGAATTACAGTATTTATTAAATACAATATATGTATTTGTTATCATGAGAGTCCAGAATTTATGAATCAGTTGCTCTCAAATAGTTCATTAGATCAAATAATGATGGTCCTTCACCTAACATAAAGCAGGGGTGGCCAACCTGCAGCATGGATACCACAAGTGGCACAGGCATCCTGTGTGTGATCCATGGCAGATTGGAGGGGACAAGCAGCACAGTGCCAGATAAGGGAGGAAGCAGAATAGCAAATTGGACAGGGAGCACAGGGAAAGAAATAGAAAGCAGGGCAGCAGATGAGGCAGTGAACATAGGGCTAGGAACAGAAAGCAGAGAAATATGCATAGAGGAAGGGGATCTGAGTGGCACTTGGGGAGGTTGCAGGGCTAATTTGTGGCACATCTGTCAAAATGGTTGGTCTTGACTTGTATGAAGAAAGCTACTGCTAAGCTAAGATTTGTTTAGTTCAAGATGTGTATTCTCATTATATGTTTTGTTAGGAAAGTGGCAGAAGGAGCACTCCCTGCCTCATAAACTGGTGTTTCTTCTGCCCATTTAAACTCCATTGATTTTCATGACTGTACTTTACTATCTGTTTCATTCTGCTATTGACCATTAATATATTTTTAAAAGTGTATTGTGTATCCAGAAATGTGTGCTGCTTTTAGAAACAGCTTTATCACATTAAATATGAGTTTAAAAGTATTCCTGTAAGTGTGAGAAGCTCACAGGTTTGTGAGATTTTTTTTTTATGAGCAAAAAGTATTCAAGAAATGGGTGCAAGAGAAACCAACAGTTTCAAGAGGCTCCCTATTTGTTAAAGTATGGCCCACAACAACCAGATCAAGTCTTTGTGCTTAAATATAATTAAACAGTCCTTGGACAGAAGAGCTGACAGTCTAGGTAAAAAGTGAGAGAAAGTATTGGTAAGCCAAACTTGATAATTCAGGTATTTTTCTCGTATGTCTGCATGAGTGTCAACTTATCTTTCCAAAAGAAAAAGTATTGGAAAAGTTTTCCTAATAGTTATGTTGGTATGCGTAGTAAATTTCAAGCTGAGTCGTTTATGGGCTATGATATGCTAGCAGAAAGGATTTTATAAACCTATTGTAAGAAAGCTGTAGTTAGAAGGCCAGCATCATACAAACATGAAAGAAAACTGAAATACAGTATCAGAAGATGAAACCATTATGCTTGGAAAGAAACTTAAGATAAAAGCTACCCTTCCGTTCACGATGTGGGGCCACTGCTCCCCTGCTGCCATGTTTCTGGACCCTGGGGGAGCATTGTGGCCTGGATAATAGGGTTCTGTGGGTCAGGGTTGAGCACCCCCCCCCCTCCTGAATGTTCTCATTCAGGATTCCGTTCACGATGTGGGGCCACTGCTCCCCGTCTGCCATGTTTCTGGACCCTGGGGGAGCATTGTGGCCTGGATAATAGGGTTCTGTGGGTCAGGGTTGAGCACCCCCCCCCTCCCCCCATTCAGGAGAACAAATTTTCAACACCCTTTTCCTGAAAAGTAAGGTTTGAACACGTGATTAAACAATATAGGAATGATCTTAGATCTTTTAGCATGCTAGTCTGAGGTTAGGCAGAGTAGGGTAGGGTGGCATCTTGGGGTGCGTCCAGACATGTGTGGACGTTTGGTTCCATGGGAACAAGTAGTGGCGGGGGAACCTTGGCCGGCCTTGGCAAGAGTAGGGGCGGTGCCCCTTGCCCTGCCATTACTTGTCCCCGGAGAATGCCCATACCACATGTGCTTTGATGTGTGCATGTGACAAGTGCTCTGGGTAGGCAAGGAGAGGCTGTGGCCAGCACTGGGCTGACCCCAGAAGCCTTACCTGGGGTCATGGGGACCTCCTGGGGCTGTAGCTACAGCAATTCTGCTGAGTGGAGCCTGGCCGGCAGTGGTGCATGGCTCCAGCCAGCCCGGCTCTGCTTTTCATCAGCATACACTGGCCAAGCATGCATTGCTTCAGGGTTTTTTCAGGGTTTTTTTCCTGTGGTTTTGTTGTTTGCTGTTGTTGTTTTTAACTCCTGAATATCCAGGGGTCAGAAAAACCCTGGCAAAGTGCACACTTGGCCACTGTGGCCTTTCAGTGTGGAGAACACCAGACTGTGCAGTATATGGTGCTGCAAACATGTTTGCGGTGCCACACCATGCGACTGCTTGTCTGGATGCACCCTTGGAGTCTAAGTAGTTAGAAGCAGGATCCTTTGTAGGCAGCAACCTACATTGTCAGATACTAAGAAGGAATGCTGTATCCATTCATAGCATCTGGCAGAGGAAGTTGTTGCCTGTGAAAGCTTATGCCGTTTCTGAACCAAGAATGTTTTTAGGGGACCTATAACATCTTTACTTCGGAGTTTCCCCATGTTGTCAATTATGATATTTTTAAAAAGAAACTTCATTTTGGTATGTCACAGAAGCAGCAGCATTATTGCTAATAGGTCAATTCTTGCTAAACTAGTTATTTTCCTGCAAGACTGCCAAAACTGTTGTTACACGTGGGCAGCTGAATGCTTGGTTGAAAAAAAACCACACACTTTAAAAGAACTTCTGGTAACAGTAGTGGTTACTTTCAGTCCTTGTACAAACTAAGATTGTATACTGGGAAAGAAGACTTGTTTTGTGTCTTGGTGTTGTTTTTATTCTTTCAGCGAAGTTCTTGATAGGTGAATCTGCAGCCAAAGACACAACATAATGTTCTGTGACACTTCCAGCGTGTTTTATGGGGCAGTGGGAAACAAGAGCACTATTATCAGTGGCTTCCATAGCTAAATCTGCTGGTCTGTTGTGCCTGCAGTATACTTATTTGCAAATTTTAATAGTGTCACAAGAAAGATGAAGACAAATTAAAAGAAGAACAGAGGCCACTGTGTCCACACTAACAGAAAAGTCAGCTGGGATCTTGTACTGTAATACTCCCATTGTGAACAAAATAGACCTACAGAGATCAGAGGAGCATCAGGGAGCCAAAAACGTACAGGACAAAGTTTATTAAATTCTTGCATAGTAAAGATATATGTAGCGCTTTTATAGTTCATTCAATAGAGGAATTGTTAATGTTAAGTTAGTATTTAAATTAAGTACATAAGTAAATAATGCAAACCTTTTTCTGCTTGTTATTGGAGTTGACCTTGCTTTGTTGTTTTTGAAGATGCAAATACAATTGTTCCTCACACTTGTGCACCCACACACCTCAAAACCTAAATCTGATTCTGAGTTTGACGTTAAAAATATACATGTTCTGAGTCTCTTTAAATGAAAAATCTGAGCATTCCTTCACGAACATGCCATTATCCATCATTGAAACAATTGTCTTTTATCCAGCATGAAAGTTAATGAAACTAAAAGATTTTGTAGAAACATGTTAATTTTTGACACATCTGCATTTTCCAGAAGAAAAACATTCCTTCAGAAAATTCTTGACCAGCTTTAGCAAAGAGTCTTGAGTTCTGTTACTAGTCCTATCACTGATTTTTCTTTGCAACTTGGTCTAAACTACTTGTTTCCCCTTCTTTCCATAATCTGTACTGTTCAGAATATAAGCTCTTAGTTAGGAGCTGCCTGCCTGTCACTGTGTGTCTAGTGTGATGTGGCTCCAGTAGTAGTTGTGGTCTTTAGGGGCTTCTCCCATGCAAATAATAATGGGTGTAAAGAACATGTCTTGGAATGTTATGGCTGAGTCTTGCTGAACCTGTATAAGATCATTTCTCCTACCCGACAATGCAGAATCTAGAAAACTGCATCAATTCTGTGTGGGTAGTGTGGATAAACTCAATCTTGATGCTTCAGTTGCTCAACACTAGCAGCTGAAACGCAACCAGCTGGATGCTCCAGTGCATTGAAAGCATAAATGTTTTCTTTAATGCTTTATATTTGAAATGCAGTGGCCAAGAGTCTGCGTTTATTTCTTGTACTATACTAATGAGGAGTGAAATGACATTGTTGCCTTGATTACCGGAGCTATCTAAGCAAGATTCTTAATTTGATGAGTAGAGTAGTTAAATAGTTTCTGAGCAGTGCTAGTTTAGGTTAAGTCTGCGAAGCACAAAATTAGCAGATTAATTTACAGGGGGAAGACACTGTACTGGTGCTCCATTCTTTCAGTATAGGTTGTATAAAAGTTCTGTGATAGTGAATGAGAAGTAACTTTTTAGAGTAAATTTCCAGAAAATTTTAAGTAAAATTTGCAAATGGAGCCGATCCAGTAGTTAACCTGGAACAAGCAAAGTAATTTTCCAGTATAAATCATTCTCTGTGCAAAAGTAGAGTACTAAAAATAATCCAGTTCCTCTGTCTGAATGACTAAATATCCATACGTGTAGGAAGGTGGCAGCGTTTGAAGCCATGATGGTCCAGAAAATGTGCAAAGCAAGGGCTTTTTTCCATGTCTTTTTATTGGATTAACTATATAGTTGAGTGAGATATTAGACAAGCTTTCAGGAACAAAGTTCCTTTCTTCATGTCCCGTAAACATCCATCAGTGATTTCTAGAGGTGCACCGATACGTCGGTCCCATATCAGATCAGCACCAATATAGGGAAAATTAAAAGTATCATAAATTGGCTTTTTTTTGCCCCATGTGACTGATAAATGCCCTGTGCGTGCACTCAGCCGCAGCATGCACAGGGCCAGGAGTGCAGCCTGGCAGCTTGAAGACCAGCATCTGGCTGGTAAGTCTGATCTGCAGTCCCCCACCCCCATAGCCCCGCTGTCTGCCCTGAGAGCAGCACAGCCTGGCCCAGCCCCTGCCAGGAAGAACCTGACACAGCCCTAGCCTCAGCCCACAGTGTCATCTTGCCATGCCATGCCACGCCTCACCTCACCTCGCCCCACCCCACCCCACCCCATGCAGATCTGGGAGCACATACCCTCCCAGGATGCGGGGCAGGAGCCACGGCCCCTGGATGAGCTGTGGCTCCATCTTGTGCCCCGCCCTGGCTGAGCAGCACCTGCCTCAGCCCTACTCCGTCTGTCACCACAAGAGCCTCAACCTGTCTCTTTCCACCCCCCCCATGCCCCTTCTCTTCCCCTGTTCCTTTCCCAACACCAGACTTATCAGCCCAATGCTGGTCTTCAAGCTGCCTGGCTGCATATTGGAATCAGATTGGTATCAGCTGATATGGCTCCTTAAAAATCAGCCATTGTTATCAGCGAAAAAATCCTCTATTGGTGCACCCCTAGTGATTTCTAGTGCGAGCTATTAGACCACACATCTTGTTGGTTTTATAGGTTAAGCTCATTGCACAAACGAGGGTTCTTTTCATACCTCTGCTTTTCCCCCTACAAGTTTTGTGCATGCCACCTTCCCTTCTCCCTTCTATTTTAAGGACCTCCTGCAATCTAACTATCCCCTTCCTTTGGTGCCAGGAGCAATATGTGCTCCAATTCTTCTTTCTTCTGCATATCTGTAGGACTATATGGCCCTTCAGTTTTTCCTCTACCATATATCTGAAGTTCTGGGTTTATCTTGTATGTATTCCTCTCCCCAGGCCATTGACTATTCTTCTATAATAAGGGCTCCTTGTCTTCCTGCTTCCTTGGGTTCTGTGTGCCTCTTTTTTTTTTTTTAAGCAGGGCCTCTGGTTACAGCTCTGTTTCCACCTGCCTGCTGTTTTATCTATAGACAGTTGCAAGAGGTGCTTAAAGAAGTTGGTCTGTAACCAAGATGTGAGGGGTTGCATTTGTCCCCCATCTACCTTTTGCAGTTTTCTGGCTTGTACTGAAACCAGCTAGGGTTTGTCTCTTAAAATCATAGAAAAGTAGGGCTGGAAAGGACCTCAGGAAGTCATTTAGTCTAATAGTGTTCTAGGCAGGATCATTTTTGACTGAACCATCCCATTCAAAGGTTCGTTTAATCTGCTCTTAAAAACTTCCAAGGATGGAGATTCTACAACCACCTGATAGCTTGTTCGAATGCTTAAATACCCTCACAGCAAGAACATTCTTCCAAATATGCAACTTAAGTTCCCCTTGCTACAGTTTAAGATGTTTGTTTCTTGTCTTGTCACCTGCAGTCGCAATGAATAGATGGCCAGAATGTTCACTGAAACTTTGGACTTGATTGGATTCAGCGTTTATAAGCCATTGCATTATAGAAAACAAACTGCTATCAAATTCAGTATTAATCTTCTATGCCCAAGGGACTGTCCAGTTAAAATCTACAGTAAAATTTTGTTGCTCAAATTAGAAAGTATTGGAAATATTCTGTGGCAAATATGTTTGTCATAGAATGACTAATTTAAAATTATTTTCCATAGGTGCAATGGATGAGCTTCATAGCCTGGACCCAAGAAGACAAGAATTGTTAGAGGCCAGATTTACAGGAGTAGTGAGTGGCAGCACTGGTAGTACTGGAAGTTGCAGTGTTGGAGCTAAAGTAAGTAAAATTGGGCAAAGACTTAACCTTGTCTTTTGAAATAATAATGTGCTGATTTACGTGTATTCTACGTTTGCATGGTGCATAGAATCACAAGAATGGATGGCTTGAAAGGACCTCAAGACTAGTCTTGAGGCAAGATAAGTATACCTAGGTCATCCCTGACAGATGTTTGTCTAAAACAGATGTTGACAGCCTATGGCCTCTGGGCTGGATCTAGCCTGCAGAGGCATTTAATCTGACCTACAGATATGGAGCTTTAGAGGCATTCAGCTGTAGGGGACTTTGACTGAATGTGAGAAAAGCCATAGCATTGGCAGGTGCTTTCTCTGTGCTGCCCTGGGGGAAGCAGTGGCAGCAGCTGGGTTGTAGCATCCACTCCTAGTGCGTGCCTCTGACCTGAATGGGATCACTCTGGCCAACAGCCTAAAAAGGTTGCTGACTGCTGGTCTAAAACCCACTCTTAAGAACTGCCAATAAAGGGTGTACCATGGCGTCCCTAGGCAGCTTGTTCCAGTAGTTAATATCTTTTATAGACTTTTTTTTCTTCCCCTAAATATCAAACCTAAGTCACCTTTGCTGCAGAGTCTGTTCTTGTCATACCCTAATGGACATGGCAAATAATTAATCAATATCCTTTTAAGACTTAGTATCCTGTTTTCCCTTAATTTTTTTTATACTAAGCCAATTTCTTTTTCCTGGATAGCAAAGTTAGGCTGACTGGTCTGTAATTCTTAGGATCCTCCATTTTCCCTTCCTTTTAAAGACAGTCCAGTGTTTGTTCTAGTCTGGGTGCCTGGGACTTCCCCTGTCATTTATGAGTTTTTAAAGAGAAATCAAAGATTTTTTTGACTGTCTGTCTTGGTAGGTTGCTCTTTTTTGCCATTTATTTCTTTGTGTTCCTCTTTTGATATTTCTAGAATATTTCTGTATTGGCTTTTTTTTTACCCCTTGCTGGTTTGAACTCATTTAGGCCCTTAGCAGACATTACATTTAAAATGTGGTTAACCATTTAATCATGTCTTAAATAGTAACCCACTATGTGTTCAGGCAATTAATGGTGCAACAAAATGAGAAACCAGCCACAAAATTATTCCACAAAATGTGTAATTTTTGTGGTTGGATTTCACTGTGCCTTGAAATGAACATGTGGCAGGGTTTCTGCCATGCAGCCTGATGCCTGCTGAATGCTTGCTGGTTTCAGGGTGCTGAGTTGAGGTGTTGAACAGAGAAATATCCTTAATTATGCAAATAGAGTTGTTAATCCCAATTAAAGGATTCCACTGTGAAAGAGCCTCAACCCTCACTAACCATAAGCCTGCTGCCTGGCTCTAGTTAGCAGAATATTATTAATTAGTGCCCTTATGCCAACACAAGATAGAGGAGTAACAACAACAACTATATTCAACAACAAACAATATATGCCACAATAGCACCCCAATATTAACAATAACAAATATCAATGCCAATGGTAGATCCAACTGAGGGTGCTAGAGAGCAATAGCTCTCACCAGCAGCGAACATTCACTGCAGACAACACCACTTATGTAAATCCACATGCTACAGAGGTATTGGTTCCCCCCCGGACCCTCACTCTGCATGCATACCCTCAAACATATGGAGAAGAGCTTTGGCCTCCCAGGCCTTCACTCATGCTTGTGTGGGCTAGTCACTCTCTCTAGCTCAACCAGCCCAATGATCTTCTGCCACTCTCTCACCAAACATACAAGGTACAATCACATGCTGGACCATGTTGGTCTCTGGCCTCCCAGGCCCTCCAGCCACAGCACTCCAAGCACACGCTCACCAGCACCCACATGCAAGGAGCCCATTCATTCCACAGGAAATGATTCCCTGCTATTGGACTATGCCACGGCTCTTGGCTACTCTGGGCCCTCTTGCCTCAGGCACTCCAGGCACACTCATGCACACAGGGAACACACTCATTCTGCAGGAGAGACGGATCCCTCAGATCTGGTCCCTTTTATAACTTTTAATTGGACCATATTTCTAAACCAGTCAAACTCATAGGGGCTGTCAGTCATTTCTCCAACCAACAGATGCACTTGGCAGTCATAACTTGAATACACCTTTATCACTCTTTCAAGCTTTATCCAGTCATGGTACCAATCACCTTAGGTGTGCTTTCATGTCTTTTGCAACTTTGGTGCCAAATCTGTTTATCACCTCTGTGCCAACTGAGCATGCTCAAAGTTCAGAAAGAAGGATACAGTTCAGTAGTTCAGGCTTTCTGGAGCCTTCTTGAACCAAACACTGCTAAGTACACGCAACTTTTAAGCACAAGGCTAGAGATGCTGAGGCTTATAGGCTAACAGAGGGGAGCTTATCAGTTGTGCCAGGTCATGGGAAGCTGTGGGGCTCCTCATGACCAAGAATCCGGGTTTTCCATTTGCTGCTGAAAAACATTGTTTTTTTTTTCCGTTAAAGGAGAAAAATGTAGGAAACCACTTAATTTTTAGGGCTGGGGGAGAGGGAGGAGAATAATGATAGGTAGGGGGCACCACATACACATGTGCACGTGCACATATGTATGCGGCATCCAGGCAGCATGGTGGGGAGCAGTTGCCCACAGGTAAGTATGGGAGGGGGAATAGGCAATGAGTTGAGCAGGCATGGGGGAGGCAGGGGTACAAATCCCTGTCACAGTGCCCCCCCCCACCCCCCACCCCCGGTCGGATTTCTGCTCCCATAGTGGGCATGGGGCTGCAGGCTGGCCAAACCAGCCCAGTGGGCAGGACCTGGCAGAGCCAGGCGGCAAGACTTGCTGCTTCCACTGCCAGAACCACTGTGCCAGCTGTGCTGCCAGCAGTGCAAGGAGTAACAGATGGGGGGGTGGGAGCTGTGCTTCCCTCACTTTCTCCCATCACTAGCTGCTTGCACACTGGGCTGCAGCTTTTCCGTTGTGGGGTGGGGGGGGCAGTGCAGGCAGACTGAGGGGAGTGTCAGCAGTGACTAGCCCGTGGCAGCACAGTAGAATGACAGCTCACTGCTCAAGCAGCTGGCAGCAGGAGGACATAAGGGCAACATTTTCTTTCCACCCCTGGTCCATTACTCCTTCCCTGCTGCAACACTGCCAGCAGTGCAGGAGGGTTGTTGCCCCACTCTGCCCTCCCGTGCCGGGTCCTGGCCACTGGGCCATGGAGAAGACTCCTGCCTGTGCTAGTCTGGCCAGGCTGCAGCCCCGTGCCCTGCTGTAAGCACACAAATATGGGGGAGCAAATGCCCCTCTATGTCTGCCTGACGTGTTGTCTTTGGTTGGGCACCCCCCTCTACCCCTATGCTGGGGGTGGAGGGTGTTGGCTTAAAAACGGTATTTAAAGGTCTGTTTTTTGGGAATTGGCTTATAGATATAGGTATATGCATTATAAGGGTTCAAGATAAACAACAGGGGTTAAATGGATTTCTAAAGAGCTTGGGAGACTCACTCAGCTTCTCATGGCCCTGAAAGCAGATGGGCTGTCTAGCACAGCAAGGCCAGTGGATGGACACAGCCTGAGAGATGAAGTGGGCATGCCATAACATGAGATCACAGCCTTCAAGGCAGACGTGTTGTCTAACACAAGGACATAGCCTGGGAACCAAAGAAGTATGTACCATACTGTCCCATAACACAAGATAAGTGACACTAGCTACAAGGCCCCAGAGCAACAGGGGAGCTGAGTCCCAGTTTTGGCAGAACAGACGAAATTAAGAGAAGGCCTAGAAGGCTACATGGACATGCGACCATACAGAGGAACCAACCAGAGAGCCACGGATGAAGAGTCATCAAGGGGGAAGGAGAATACAAAAGCAGAGACTTGAGATTTAACAAAGAGTCCCTTCCTGTCCTTCCTTGTCCCTCCCTGTCCTGCTTCCTGAGAGGGGTCCCCATCCCTGTCCCCATCCCCTGGGAATGGTCCCCGGGACCACCATGGACCGAGGGCATACCAGCAGCCCATCTCATGCACCCCACTGGAGGGGGACTGTGGGCCTCGGCATCCCACCTCCAGACTGCTGACACCTAAGAGAAAGAGCCTCAGAGTAGAGCCTGCATCCTGACCAGATGTATTTTGACTCTGATGACAGCCCTAGGATGGGTAAATATAGAATTGTTTGATTGTTTGTATTACTTTTTTGTTATCACTCTGTATCAATAAATCTGCCTGTTATCAACTGGCAGATGTTGTGATTAGTCTGAGGGATGTGCTCACCCAGAACAAAGGTATAGAGGCTGGATCCAAATTCAGTGCAGTGGGCTGGGCATGAGGAGCACCAGCAGAGACTGCAGTGGGCTGGGTAGGAAGGGCACCAGCAGGGCTGCGGGAGATGTGAGGGTCTGTGGGACAGGATTGAGGGGCACCACCAGAGACAGGGAGCTGTGGGTTGGGAGTGCAGGGACCCACGATCAGCTCATTGCTGGTCCCAGGACTACCTTGGCATGTCAGACTGGCTCTAGTGTGGTTGTTGGGCTGGGATTTACTGTCAGCTGAAGGTTGGTCCCAGCTCCAGAATTGCACTAGAGGCTTAAACCAACTCCAGTATGGTCTCAATCATCAGCTGACTGTTGGTCCCTGCCCTGGGACTGCATAGTTCATGCTGGGCTGTGGGTACCCGCTTTCAACTTTAATGATCCTGGACTCCCTTGCACTGGGAAGTAGTAATGGTATTATGAAGATCTCATCCCAATCTCCAAATCATGTGTGCTAACATGCATACGTGGCACGGCAGGAAGTGTGACTGTTAGGATCCGGCATCAAATCCCATTGCACCTTTAAATGAACATGTCAGGGACCTTGAATCTTAACCTTTCTGAGTTGATGTTCACCCTTGCTCATGTGTATTTGTAATCACTTTTTCTGTAATTTTTTTTTTATTTTTAGGTTGCTGTAGAACATCTTTCTTCTATACTGTGATAATTTGCATTGTGCATTTAATACGGTTTCTTCAGTAGCTTCAAGTTCTCCTATGCTTTTTCCCCCTCTTAGAATTTCTTCCCAAGATGTCCTATCTATGCAGTTCCATGAGTAGGTGTCTACCCAACTCAAGTAGGCAGCCATCCAGTTCGCAGGGAGATTGTGGGGCTGGCCGCCATTTTTGCAGGCTGATTGTGGTGGGATGCTGAGGGCTGTCCATCATGCAGCCCTGCCC
>NW_005841968.1:3315973-3344607 GCF_000455745.1 Alligator sinensis | reverse complement strand
CAAAGCCTTGGCTGGGATGATCCAGTTGAGGATAGTCCTACTGTGATCAGTGGATTGAACTATGTGACCTCCTGAGGTCCTTTCTAGTTATAATTTTTTATGATTCTTTGACATTCAGAAATATTGATGTATGATGTACTCTGTTTACTTCCTTTCTGATCTTTGTTTTTACCCCATAAGAAATATTTATTAACTAATGTGTTTCAACAGGAACTATTCTCAATGACCTCAAAGGCAAAATATGTGTCCCCAGAGAGAGATGTCCATGCATGTTTCAAGGCAAAGTCTATGCAACTGGAGAGACCTACTCTGTTCCTTGCCAAAACTGGTACTGTTTTCATCTGTTAATGCAACAGATGCATTTATTATGGAGCAATGCTAAGTTGCATTATGTTGTCCTTTTATTTCCTGTTCTTAATATTTCATTTAACTGAATATATACTTACCCTAAGCTTGAGATATGAACATCAAAAATGTTGTTCATTCACTGTAAAGAAGCTCAATCAGAACTGAACTTGATGTAATTATGACTGTGGTTGGGGGTCTTCTGCAGAGAGTGAACTCAAAACCTTAGAGTCTAAAAAAGCATAATGCTCTCTTGCTTGGTGTAAAGAACTCAACCTGTTCTCCTGGAGACAGTAACTTATTCAAATCATTCTCTGTATGATTTAGCTCAGGAATGGGTGAAATATGGCCCATAGGCTAGATCTGGCCTGCCAGACAATTTCATCTGGTCCATGGGCACCCACCAACTAATTGTACCCTGATCAGCTCACATGCCTCATTCACACCTTTGTGCATGGAAGGGTCCAGCCCAGCCAGTGCACAGTTTCTGGGCAGGTATGCTGCTGCCACTGCTTCAGCTGCTGGGGAGCTGCTTGCCTTCCCCAGTGTTCAGTGGCTTCTCCTCCTGTCCCTCCTGTAGTGCTCACTCTAGGCAGCAGTTAGGGAAGCATCAGGGGTGGGGAAGGGCTAGCTGCAGCTGGGCAGGAGCATGGGGCTGGTAGGACTGCAGAGCTAGGGCCCAGGGGAGGGAAGCAAGGAGGTCAGAGACCAGGTGGACAAGTTGTGGGTGTGAGGGAAAGCAGAGGGGGGTGAGGGAGAGTGGGGAAGGGCGTTTGTGATCTCCCACGCACTCTCCCCCCCCCCCCCCCCCGTGCACACCCCCCCCCCCCCCCCCCCCCCCACAGTGTACAGTCCCTGTTGCTGGTGGCAGCAGCAGGTGGTGGGTGCCTAGGGCACTCGTGGCCTACACAGATGCTGCCACCAAGTGGTGTGTAGCTCCAGCCAGCGCTGCACTTGGTGGCAAGGAGCGCAGCCAAGCTGGCCTGCCTCTATCACGTGGGGCTCTGTGTGGCGCATGTGCAGCTCCCAACATGCGCACGCCACCGATGGAAGCCACTCGAAGGAGAAAGCTATCTTCGCTGCTCTCTGCCATGCAGGTCCCAGACTCTGGCGGAAGTGGAGGGGAGCCCCAACCCCTGCTTCCCAGCAGAGTCCTGGGACCTGTACGGCAGGGAGCAGCGAAGACAGTAGGCTCCATTGTGTGGGACTTTCCCTGGGTGGCGCACAATTGCCAAAAGCAGCATGTACATTGTGCAGAGCCCTGTGCAGTAGAGGTGGGCCAGCCTGGCTGCACTCCTTGCCACCATGTCCAGCACCAGCCGGAGCTGTGCAGTGCCAGGAGGCAGCACTTGGGGGGGGGGGGGGGAGGCTTGGGGGGGGGGGGGGAGAGTGTGTGGTGGGGTCCGCACCCCCCCTACCCTCCCTCCCACCCTACAAACGCCACACCCCCTCACCCTGCCTGACAACCGCCCACATATACACCCCCAGCATACCCTATTGCCCCCCAAAACAGCCACAACCCCTCATAACTCCCACCACACACCCCACCATACACACACAGCCACACTCCACAACTCCCATACACAATATACAAGAGGAAGACTTTCTTTTGGAGTTATTATGCAATCACCTCTACATACACGATGCAAACACAAATCATGACACAAATAGTTTTTGTAATAAAATTAAAGCATGTTTGACTTTTAGTATATGATTTATTTTCTGATTCCAAGATGGCAACCTTCCCCTCCCAAATGGAGTACTTGGGGGAAGGGGGAGCAAGGGGAGGGACTTCTAGTGGCAAAGGTCAGGGGTTAAAGGCGGGACTTCTGGTCCCCAGATGGTGAGCAGGGGGCAGGACACCTGTCAAGGGGTGGGGCTACCCTTGCGGCCCTAAACAGCTCACCAAAACTCGTTAAGCAGACCTCCAGCCAAAATAATTGCCCACCCCTGATATACACACACTAATTTCATATCATCTGAATTACTGGTATGCCTGTAAATCTTGTCACCTAAAAAATTTTTCCCCTTGTTACCTACTGAGTAATTTTTAAAACAATTCCTTATAAATCCATGTCACCATAGAGTTAAAAAATTCTTTACAATTTCTTGTGTAAGGGGAAAATGAACACTCATTAAATGTGCCAAAGTATCATCTTCATGTATCTAAGTGTTGTTTGTTTGATCACAGTCAGGTATGAGCTACAGGATCTGTTTCTATTTCCCTGCCTTCTGCTGCAGACATTAATAGCCTTCCTGGTTCCACATGGTGCCCATTTGAATCATAGGAGGTTTTTCTGAAACTCATCCCTTTTACTCTATGAATTGCTTCCACTTTAACTAGCATGCTATGATTTTGCTCATGGGGGTTTCTTTGAGTTTGCTGTTCCATTGAACACACATCCTCTCAGTGGACCCCAATCAAAGCAGCCACATTTCTCCTGCTTACGCACCAATAATTTCCTGTTTCATTAGTCTGGTGCAACAATGCAAACATCCTTCCCCCTTGCCCCATTTGCACCAAAATCAGATCACATTAGCTAATAAAGAACTATCTACATGAGTATGGTCAGTAGGATTTAACCTTAGACAGATGAATAACTCGAGTACCTAATGACAAAAGGGAATAGGGAGATCACGTCGGAAGGAAAATAGTCCTTTACTGTAGCCTGCGATGTACCGGTAACTAGTAGCAATGGGATGAAATTAAGCAAATAGAAATATAAGCTGCATGGAAGCAAAAACATTCTAAGTGCAAGATAAATCAGGCTGCAGAATAATGAGAGCAATACAAGAAGCAATCTTTGAGCATATTTAAAGCAGAACAAAACCCTAGTTTCCCACTAATGCTTCATACTTCTGATGAAGAAAACAAATGTTTAAGTATGTACAAAAAGTCTCCTAAAATCGCAAGCAGCCATTTGGTAATTACCAAAGGTAATGACTGTAATTATGCTGCACTATTTATTTGATTACCAGTGCCTCATTTTCTGGTAGGTCAGATCCTAATCCATGTGAGCCACCATTCATCCATACTTTTAAGTTCTTTACATTCACACTCTGCAGTTTTGGGGATCTATTAATAACCTGCACAAATACAATGATATACAATGCAGTGATAGTTTCTTCCCAATGCTTTCAGGGTGAAATGTACCATTTTCAGTGACCAGCCAGTATCATGCCAAATTTTATTCATTCCTGTTCTGCACTCATGTTTTTCTTCATCTTTGCTTGATAGGTATTTGCCAGCCATTATAGTGAGCCTTGAGCAGAATCATGGTTATGATGACCTCCTAACTCTGGGCTTTATCTTTCTGAAAAACACAACTCAGAACGTTTCCTGTTCCGTTTTGTCACCACATTTTAGAAATGTTCTACGGTGCAGACATTGATGCATAGCCGGGTAAATTTCCACCAGTCAAATATTTGCTGCTGTCTGCTTGGGTATTCATTTATGTCTCTAATCTTTAGTTACTCTCCCAGGGCACGAGATTCATGGGCCCAGTATAGTAAACACTTAATTTTTAGGCACCCTGCTGTCTAGGGGAATTCATAGCTCTATGTTAATTCACATCTTTATGGTAGACAGGGTTCTTTGGGTAAATCTGATCTCTTTTATTAGACCAACTCAAATAGCTGGAAAAGTTCTTTTTAGCAAGTTTTTCCAACTATTTGAGTTAGTCTAATAAAAGATATCATAATTAAATATAACAATATAATAAATATAATAATAATAATAATACAAAATAAAATAAAATAATAAAAGAGATCAGATTTACTGAAATAACCTTGTCTGCTTATGTCCTTAGACCAATGGTTCCCAACCATTTTTTCCACGCCCTGCTGCTGGGAGTGGAGTGTGGTCGCAGTGGCCTGGGGGCGGGAGAGCTCCCGGCATGTGGCATAGCTTGTCTTTTCTGTGCAGCACCACCGGCATTGCCCTCGCGACCCTCATTTGGGTCGTGACCCAGAGTTGGGAACCGCTGCCTTAAACCAACATGGCTACAACCTACATCCCTAAGTTAGGCACCTGGTATCCTTGTACAATGCAGAGGGATATCTGAGTGCCTAAGGGCAAGATTAACCAGCATGCCATTCAAGGAGCAGCCTAAGCTAGGCAGCAGGAAATGCTGACAAAAGGTGGATGGCTTTAATTGGAGACAATTAGACATATTTACATTACTGTGGCAGCCTGCTCTGCCAAGCCATTCCCTCCCTGGCCCAATAAATACTTAATTATTTAAGCAAAGTGGAAGAGCTTGAAGAGGACGGAGCACAAAAAGACCCTCTCCGGAATACCTGACACCCTAGTCATTAGGGTATCCTCCTTTATTCAAATCCTGCTCTCAGCTAGACAGAGTTGGGTTTGAACCTGAGTCTCATGCAAGGGAGCACTCAGCATCCTGGGTTGTAAATTAGAAGGGGGAGGAAAGCACCACTTCTTCCTGGCTGTGTTTTAGAAGCCATTAATTTCAATAGGGTCTGAGTCAGGGGAGCTCCCCTGTATCTCATGGATGAAATTCTTCCCTGAATTATGCTCCTGTGCCACTCACTTGCTCACCAGACGGCCTTGGGGTCTTTTTCTAAAACTAAGCCCTTTAACTACTCTTCTCTAATTGCAACTGCATTATCCAAAGGTATTTTCTAAAAGCTCTCATGCATACAGTGTAGTTTGGGTTTAACAAGCCATGTAGATGTAATTCAGCAAGCCCAGAGAGGTTGAAAGACTGAATTCTCAAGTGAGCTGGCTACAGGGATAGAAGGAGCGAGAACGGATCATGTTCAAAAAGAGTCAGGGATTTCAAATGAAGAAAAAGACACTAAGGAGATTGTGATAAAGACTCAAAAATATGGATGATTTTGCTAGGAAACATCCTAGCATTGTGAGACTTGGGTTACAATCCCCTGACAAAGACAGTTGGCATACCCTTAGATAATTTACCGAACCACACTTTCCATATCTGTAAACAGATGGAAATCATCTTTCCCCATCTCACATGGGTTTCCTGGACATGCATCAGTCAAAGTCAAACCACTCTGAGCATCTTGAGTGAAAACTAGCATAGAATTTCAAAAACAGCTGATGACTTGGGTCACATCCGACCACTTTACATCAGGAATATGGTGAAGAAGTGCTAGTTACATAAGTATTATTATAATACATTATTGCTATTATTATTCTGAGCTTCAGAAATGTATCCACATTCTCAACTGCTTATCTCAACTACACTGAACTCTTTGAAGTCTGCTTAACATTAATATTTTCCTGCTTAACTGCAGAGGTCTTCAAAGACAGCTGTGAACTCAGGAGGGTGGGGGGAGGAGGAGAATGACCATGCTGAGTTCTTCCTCTACTTTTTAACGGTCACCAGATTTCAACAAATTAGCATTGCAAGATTCAGTACAACTCGAGAGTTTAAATTTCGTAACTTGAAATTCTAATGTCGCTTCTCTGTACTCTGTATCTGCATTTCAAATTGCACTTACCAAGTACTTGCAGTTCCTCTTCAGAACAGGTTATTAATCTGACACAGGGTTTTGCAATATTTTTGCATTCCAATTCTTACATAATGTATAGCAGATGTGAAATTTGCCGGACCCTGTATCTCTCATTAGTACTCTTTTCAGCGTTAGAAAATGTATACAGCATTCTTTCTTTGGCGGGATCATTAGCTAACATGTCAAGGAAAACAATTCTGAGGCCATCTGCCATCTTCTCTGGTAACTACATTCCTGTTTGATTCCCTTCCCATTCTCTCTGCCCACATTTTCCCAAAGATACCTTTAGAGTCTTTATTTCTGTTTGTAAATAGAATGTACTTTGTTGTTCAATTTAATCAGCTAAATTATGGTGTGTTAAAATAATAGTGTGTACTTCCAGAGCATCTCAGAAAGCATTAAGACAGTGGGAGTCTTTCCATTAAAATAAATGGACTTTGGTGGAGGCCCTAAATCAGTTCCATGTTCAGCGTTCTTCATTTACAAGTCAAAACATGATTTACTCATTGCTAAAAGCTTAGTCCAAGATCTAAAAAAAAAAAAAAAAATCAGGCTTTATCATTTCCATCTTTAAGGTCACTGACAATAATAAAAATTCTGCAGTCATTGTTTAATAAAGTAGAATTCAGATGACAATTTACTGAGTTACTGAGCTATCATCCAATAAGTTTGTATCTTCCAGAACTATATAATTTCTTCAGCGTTAAGAAGAGCAAAGCCTTTTTCTTTCTCAGCACAGTACACAAATTGGAAATAAAAGAAGAATAGATATGATGACTAGACAAACTTCCATCAAAACTGATTTTCAGAGGATTTTTAAAATATTTTTTTTTCATGAAATTGTCCATTTTCTGGGAGGGAAAAGCAATTTTCCAATGGATTGCCAAACAAAATTGAATATTTCAGTCACCCCCCTCCCAGCCCTACTTATCTCCCACCCTCCCCCCACCCCACCTAAGAAAGTAAGGATTTGGAAGTGTTGTTCTGGTGCTTCTGAGTACCTACAGCTCAGATGCCTTGTTGCCCCCCATTCTTCCCCAGGAGCTATGCTCTCAGACTAGACAACATGGATAGCCACATGGTTAAGAACTGAGGGAGGTCAGATAACTAGAAAAGGAAAACATTGTGCCCATCTTTAAGAAGAGGAAGAAAGAGTATTTGGGGAACTATAGAGCAGCCAGCTTGACCACTATACCTGGGAAGACCATGGAGCAGGTTCTCAAGGAATTCATTGTGAAACACCTAGAGGAAAATAAGGTGATCAGCAACAGCCAGCATGGATTCACCAAGTGCCTGGCTGGAGTCACACCTGACTGACATGATTTCCTTCTATGATAAAGTGATAGTCTCTGTGGATGAGAGGAAAGCAGTGGAACGTGGTATACCTTGATTTTAGCAAGGCTTTTGACAGGGTCTCCAAAGACATGCTCATTAATAAACTAAGGAAATACAGACTAGAGGAAAGTCCTGTAAGGTGGATACATAACTGCTTGGATCATTGTAGTCAGCAAGCAGACCTCAATGGCTCAATGTCTAGCTGGGAGGAGGTATTAAGTGGGGTTCCCTAGGGGTCTATTCTGGGTCCAATATTGTTCAATGTCTTCATTAATGATTTGGATAACAGAATTGAGTGAACACTTAGCAGATTTGTGGATGACACCAAACTGGGTGGAATCACATACTTCAGGGGGCAGGCCTAGGATCCACAATGACTGGGACGGTCTAGAGAAATGGTTCATAATCAGCCAGGTAAGATTCACCCGGGGACGTGCAATATCCCGCAGTCAGGACAAAATAACCACAAATACACAAACACAGACTGGGGAATGACTGGCTAAGTTGCAGTACTGCAGGATCTGGGGGCTACAATAGACCATAAGATGAATATGAGCTAACAGTGTACTCTTGTCGCCAAAACAAAACAAAACAAAAAGCCAATGGTATACTGTGTTATATTAATGAGAGTGTCACTTGTAAATCAAGGGAAGTTATTTGTCCTGTCTATTCAGCACTGGTGAGGCTTCACCTGGAGTATTGTGTCCAGTTTTGAGTCCCACCCATTAAGAAGAATGGAGACAGTTTGGAAAGAGTCTGATGCAAGGCAACAAAAGTGATTAGGAGCCTGGGAGCAAGGCTTATGAGGAAACACTAAAAGAACAAGGGTTATTTAGCTTGGAGAAGAGAAGACTAAGGGGAAATCTGATGATAGTCTTCAAATGCCTGAAAGGTGATTATAGAGAGGATGGAGCAACTCATTTGGGGAGCGCAGGAATGGGGAAAGGGCATCTCCTGCCACTGCGTGCACTCCCAGGTGAGCATGGGGCATCTGTGAGCAGGGCGAGGGCAGGCTGCCACTGTGGGCTTTGCCCCAGGTGCCAAACTTCATTGCTACAGCACTGTCAAGCAGCCCAGGCCCGCTAGTCTCAAGCGGCCAAATAGGCCCTTTTGGCCTGGCAGTGCCCCTGCAGGGCACCTATAGCCTGAAGGGCAAATTGTGTGGCTCCATTCCTCCCCTACACCACAACCCAAGCCTTGCAGGTGTTACCACTTCAGCTGGTTACATTTCTTTAGTCCCTCACGGGACTCTCAGATCCTCTGGGTCCCTCTGTACTCTGGGTCTTCAGACCCCTAGGCCTTCATGCAGTCCTTTTCTGAGCTGGGGAACCCTTTGTACCATGCTCAGCCTCCTGTCTGGACTGGTGGGCTCAGTTTCCTTCTTCCAACCCTCCTCTGGGCTGGGGAACCCTCTGTGCCCTGAGCTCCCTCCTTTGGGCTGGCAGGCTCTATTCCCTTTGCCCTCTATCCCACTCCGCCCTTTCTCTGGGCTGGGGAAATCTCTATGGGCCTTGAGCCTGTCTCCAGCAGAGCTCAAAGCTTGTAACTTGAACAATAATATCAACATAAAACACGGGCCCCTTGCCTACAAAAGCCCTTTCTTCTCTGCCCCAGGCAATACTCTTTGTTTCCCAAGCTTGCACAGTCTTTCTGCTTCCCCTACTTTCTTAGGTCCTTCAAGAGCCCTCCTGCAGAGAATGCCTCTCCTCAGGCTCCCAGGGATGGGCACCCTGACCAGCTCAGGCACCGGGCTTATTTAGCCCCAGCCTGGTCCTCTTCAGTCCAAGTGAGCCTGCAATCAGCCCCAACATCACCTGGAAGCTGCCTCTCAGGCAGCTTTTCCCCTTGAAGAGGCAGACACACCACAGTGCCCTGCTACAATATGAAACTTCTCTGAGCATCTTTTTTTTTGTAGTGCTTTGCTGCTTCCTCTCCCTGAATCTGCCCTCTCTCTTCTGGTTTCCTATTACGGATTATATAGGAAACACACTCCTGTCCACATCCAT
Source organism: Alligator sinensis (assembly GCF_000455745.1). Taxonomy (NCBI): domain Eukaryota; kingdom Metazoa; phylum Chordata; order Crocodylia; family Alligatoridae; genus Alligator; species Alligator sinensis. The sequence goes on along the minus strand of NW_005841968.1, from coordinate 3,335,422 downwards.
CCTGCAAAGCTGTTCAAGTTTCACCACATGTCTCCTAGGAATTTTCTGGATGCGTAATTTTAAAATTAATTAGCCAAATGTATGACTATGCTGTCTTACTTGTAAATATCAAATAGTAACGTAAATGAAACATATGCCACAGCTTTTGAACTGAATAGCAGATGGCAAAATTGTGATTCACTCAGGCTGAACACAAGAAGTGGCTGGAAATTCTCCACTGAAATGTTGTTGGGTTTGGGCTTGGGGTTTGTTTGTTTTTTTAAATAAAAATACAGTTTTCACAAAAAAAAATTGAAACTGTCCATGGAAAAAGTTTAATTTTGAGAAAACATTTCGATTTTCCATTTTAGAATATCGAAACAATATATTATGGCTAGTCAACGTGAGTCAAAATGCTTCATTCGAGCTCACTTGGACATTAGTTTATGTCCTCCAAGCTTCCAGAATATTCCAAAGTGTTTTCAGAGTAAGTGAATTTATTGTGGGAGTCACATGACCATCATACACCATGGATTATGTAATCCAACCAAAGAAGAATGGGATATGAGGTGTGTGAACTATTGCTCTCACAAGGCACCATGGGAGATGCAAAGAGACTCAGATTAGTGATGGACAAAACCAAAAGGATTGTTTTAATCTGGTTAGAAGATCCAGGGCAAAAGTTTCCTTGCAAATCCTGACTTCCAGCCAGCTCTATACTCCAGTACCCGGTAAAAAAGTGGTGGAGTCTCCCTCTACATGCCCTCAGCGCATGACTGGCTGCCTTTCTGTAAGATATGCTTTAGTCAAACACCAGCTATTTAGTTCAATGGAGGGATAACTGTGTGCAACTAAAATGTCGGTTACAGTCCCTCTGACCTTAAAATCTAAGATGGCAAATACATACTAAAAGCCCATACAATTTAATAAATTGTGCCTACTCCTATACTTTAGCTAGTCTTAAAAAAGTTATGGATTCACGTGCTGAAAATGTCAGCATTTCCAGTGGCCAGGAAATGGCCTGTTTCTGTGCCTAGTTTCTCTGTCACAATATTTTGTATGTGGCTTGGACTATAACTATAGTGACATACAGCAGGCATTATGACAAGTTTTCCAAGCCAGGTGACCTTGAGATCTAAAACTGTTTAGCTGGTCAGCCAACAGCAAGCTGAAGGAATCAGCATCACTTGGCAGTGCTCAGCTTGTCTAGTAACTTACAATTACTCTATCAAAGTCTAATTATGGATCCAGAAATCTATGGGGCAAGAAGAGAAATTGGAACTTTTATTTTATTGTGGTTTAATTGGTGACACTCCATGATTTTGTAATTTATGAATAAACCTCAATAATCTGCAGATTCCAGCCATTTCAAAACCTGCTTCGAGTCTGTCACATACAGCTATGTTCTCTTTCTTCCCGAGAAATGTATGCTTCTTGTGGGCACATTTCCCTGGAAACCCAATGTCTTTCAGAAGTATTCACATGTATTTCTAATTTCTCATTAGCTCCCTCTTTTCAGACTGAAGTAGATATGCCACTACTGTCACAATGGGCAAACAATGCCACTTCAAGCCTTTCCTCTTTCCAATCCATAAAAGTACAAGAAAAGAACTTTCCACCTTTATTCACTCTAATTTTCAGCAACTTATGTAGAAGCTTAACTTTCCTATAGGGTTTAACTACTTCATTTTATTTTTTCCCCCCGCTTGGATACCACATTGTGTTTTGAATAAGACAGACTCTGAAAAGTAATTTTGTGAATTGAAAAATGTTATCCACAAACTTGTCTGTTCCCTTTTATACTTGGACTTTATCATCTCTCTCTGCTATAAGACAGCACTCCAAAGTTCAAGCAAAGGGTTCCTATTCAAGTTCTTAAGAATAACTTCCATTTCATGTTAGCTCCCACTTCTTACTATCATAGTACAGAAGAAAAGGTTTGGTCCATTTTACCGACAACCAATTATTCTCTTAACAATAGGCTGATCATAAAATGAGTCAAGTCTGTGTTCTTGCTCATTTCTCCTGTGCATAGCTTTTATTTTTTGGAATTCTTCATTCTGAGAAGTTAGAAAGTTAAAAAGATAAGTCCTTCGCAAGCATTACAAAAACCTCACTAGCACTGGACAATAATGTAAAGCCGCCTACTTGTGAAGGAAATGGATTGAAAAAAAAATAAACAGAGGCTAGATTTGTTGGCATCCATATAGGAAGCTATCCAAACTACCGCCTTCTGATATTAGTGTAAACCAGCTACCATGGCTTGCCAAAGTACAAAAATGTCAAATTTTGGTCATACTAAAAAAACCCCAGACTCTCCAAAGAGGAAAACTTAGTAATGACTGTCATTGAACCACGGTTTATCACAAACAATGAAACCTAGCCCGCTCATCAACAGGATTGCCAACCCAAGAAATTTTTTTTTTTTTTTTTACTGACACTGCACATTTTTTACTGACAGAACATTTTTATGGTAATTTTCTTCTTCTTTTTTTTTTTTACTGAAAGTAAAAATAAGAAAGAATCTTGGGTTGACAACTCTGTTTTATACCCTGCTGCCTCCACTGCAGGGGTTACTCATACCTTACCCTGACAACCCTGACTGCATCGCACCCCCAGAGCCCACATCTCAGCCTGACTCCCACTGGTCCTGCTCCTCCTGTGCTGGCACAGACCCCCAGCCACTGCCTCTCCCCCTCCCAGCCAACAGCTATGTCCTGGCCACAGGGCACCTAATACCTGTACCTTTGATGCATGCAGGTATAGGGACCCGGTGGCAGCAGAATATTGTTAAGAGAATAGTGCTAGCGGGGTGTCTAGCAGGAGTACAAAGCCTTGAGGAGCTCTGTGCATGCAGAGTACTGTGCTTCACCTCAGCTAGCAGGTAGTGTTGCTGTGCTCCAAATATCTTCCAACACTGCTGGAGCTTAAAGCTGCAGTGGCTCCATGTTTTTACAGAAGGCAAAATGTTGTTATGGATGTTTATAGACAGACGCTTTTAGGGTGATCTTTTATGGGGTGTTGGCAACCCTCCCCATCAAGAACATGCACTTGAAGTATCCAGACTATAGCAACCATGAAGTACTGTGGCAGCTTGTAAGCACAGATCAAATATACCATCCTTACTGGTGTTATTTAAAATAGGGTGTCATTTTATATATTTTCCCAGCCATTCTGCTGCTGGTTCATTGAATTTGTCACTCAGGTAGAGTAATGCTTATGAATATGTGGTGGCATATAATAGCATGTTTCCTTCAGAAGAATACAGATGGTCTGCAGGGGTCAGGAATAAAATGGAATAACCTGAAAATGGTTCGACTCTTATTAAAACTGAAAAGGCAGATGAATTGTACAAATAAATCCTGTAGCATTTCACAGAAATATTAGCATATTTTATAGTTTATTTTCTAAACTGGCTTGCTCATCAAGTATTTGCATAACTATACTATAAAAAATTATTATGCATTAATTTACATTAATGCTCCCACTATGATTATTCTTTCACAGCTAGTTCCCTTCACTGGAAAGGCTTTACAGATCAGCTCCATGAATCACTATAGGGCCTCCTAAGAGCAGATGCTTCACTTTCAGTCAATGGGAATTTTGCACGTGCATGAAATAAAGTGCATGCCATCTTGGCTAACCCCAGTGACTGAATGACAGACCTCAAGAGCTAAAGGCATAAGCTATTACAGCTGGAGTTAATTGAACAGGTTCTCTAGCTGAGAGCTGTAGCAGACTCATATCCTGTGTAGACTGAGCACAGAGGAGGGCATATTATATTCACTGACCAGAGGGTTACAATATCACAAGCTAATGCCAAATAACAGTTTAAGGTAAGACATGCAAGGCATTCCCTTATCCCCTGAGGACATACAGAGTATTTAAGCAGTGAGAAATTAAGTCCCCATCTTGGAACCTGGTGAGAGCATTACAGTTATCACTGCTGCTCTTATGAAATGTACAGTAAAACTCTTAATCATGGGTCAGAATAAACTAGTAGAGACCTGATATCTGCTGCCTAAGTCCAACTTAGTGCAAACATTTAAGTGGGTGTGTGGTTATGTTCATATGTGTAGTCCCATTGGCTGGAAACATCTTGGTTTCCAGGTTCAGGGACAAGGCTGCTTAATACTACTTTGGAAAACAAAACGTTACCCCATTCACCTGTAGGAAGCATGCCTCAACTTCCTACTCAAACAACTCCTCCCCATTGAAAATAAGAGGTATTATGCCTGAGAAAGAGGTTCAGAACTTAGCCAGCAATACACCAATTTCAGTGTTTCTCCCACAAAGTACTTTTCTAAAACTCATGAGCATTTCACTCATTCCAGAGGATTTTACCCAGTTTACCCCAGTGCTTTGTGGCAGAGTGACAAACAGCTGCCTAGTCGCATCCCGATTTCAGTACTGGCTCAGACAGCATGGATATCCACTTCCCAATTTAAGATCAAAAGAAAAGGCCAGAGAAATAATTTGTTCACTTCTACACTGTAAGTTTTGCTAGAAATACCTTTTCAGAAGAGAACACTATCGATTCTAGAGAAAGGAGCACAGCAGTATAACACTGTGTAGCCTCCCCCTGCCTGCATTTCAAGGACAATGAGAAATAGGTTGGCCCCAGGCTGACCTCAATACTGAAGGCTCAGAGGCTAACGTGAACAATCTTATAACTGGGAACCACCCAAGCAAATACAACAAAGGGCCTAGAGTGAAGAAGATCAAAACCCACTCACAAATACAAACCCATTGCTTCTCCTAATGCAGTGGTTCTCAGCCTTCTTAAAATCAAGGCACCCCTGGACAGGCTCAAGGCACCCCTTGGAAAATGCCAGCGCTCAGTTTTCACTCTTCTTAATTTGCCTACAGAGAAATAACAGAGCAGTTTTGCTATTGCAAAGAACTCAGACAGCCCACACTGAATTCCTGATTGAAATCCTTGGGTTTCTCTTGTGAATCATGTTTGCAAACCTAACAGTGCTAAGATTGTGTGACATCCGGCAGCAACCTTGAAAGGATCTCAATGCACCCCAGGATGAGAATTACTGTCCTGAGAATCACAGTCCTAATAATACTTCAGTTCATTCACAGAAGGGACAATCCTCTGGATATCCTCTGTGAGATGCTGACTGCCCTCTTCTCTGCCTGGAGCTAGTGCTCACCACCCTTCAGGATTCGCTCCTGTGCAACCTGAGAGCAGGAGACTCTGGCCCCTGGAATATTATCTGGGAAGCTACTGCTTAATTGAATTCAATTGAGAACATGCTGTTTTATTTTCATATAAGTCAACCACATCTAAAAAAATTTCTTCAAGAACAACAAAGAATTAGGAAGGACCCTAGAATGATTGCTGCATCCTTCAAATGACCCAGACAAAAAAAGTCATCTCTCCTTATTGCCCATATTTGTAAACATGTTTAGGCATTGCATTTTGGCAACAACAAACCTATCAAAACACTACAAGGAATTGTGTACTGCAAAGACAGCATTATTATTTGCATTATGACAGTGCCTAGAAAGTAGGGCTGTGTGAAGCTTCGAGTGCTGATTCGATTCAAAGGAGATTCAGCCCGATTCAGAGGCCAAATCTCCACATCTGAATCAAATCAGGAGACTGATAAAAGGGTCCAAATTGATTTCAGGTTCTCTGAATCGATTCAGAAAAGATTTGGAGAGCTTCAGAGATTCGGGCAGTCCCTGCTTCCCACCACAGGGAGCTGGACCTGGACTCTGCCAGTAAGTGGAGGGGGGTGAAGGATGGGGAAGGGGGACCATGGGGAGGACCCCCACCAGGCCCCATCCCCTGCCTGCTCCCCCAGCTCTCCTGAGCACCCTCTGACCCCCACCCACTCTCCCAGCCCTGTCAACAGCTTCTCCACCTGGCCCTAGCACCCTGGCTCTTTAAAAAAAAAAAAAAAGCCCTGCACTCACAAGATGCTGCAGCGGCCGTCAGGGCTTCTGGGGGCTCACGGTAGAGCCCCCCTTCACAGCACGGGGCAGTAGGGATTGCTGCTCCCTGCCCCACCCCCACCTGGCAGCATCTGGTAAGTTCTGGGCTTTTTTTTTTTCTTTTTGTTTTTTTTTTTTTTTAAAAGAGCCTGGATGCTGGGGCCAGGAGAGGCAGCCATTGACGGGGCTGGGAGAGCAGGCAGGAAACGGGGCCTGTTTGATTTGGAGATTTAGCTGATTCGGCAGCAGCTGAACCTCCGAATTCAGTCCAGATTGATTCGGGACAGTGATTCGAATCACTGAATTGAATCACTGTCCCCCGAGTCAGCCTAATCTGAATCCGAAGCAAATACTAGCCACTTCGCACAGGCCTACTAGAAACCCTAATGAGATTGTTTCTCCACTGTGGCTAGGTACTGTACAAATGCCTACACAGAAACAGCCCCTCCCCTGAAGAATTTACTGTCTGAAGAGACAAGACTGACAAAGTATGGGAGGAAAACAGGCAATGAGAAGTGAAATGGCATTTCCAAGGTAATGGTAGAACCCAGGTTTCCCAAGATTCACTCCAGTCTCCTACCCACTAAATAACACTACCCTGCTTTACACAGTCAGGGAAGTGAGTGAAACCATCCCTCTCTCTGACGTCATTTTTGGTAACTGTTATAAATACAAAGCCCACTTGTGACCCCCCACTGACATCTCATTTATCTTCACAGAAACCAATCTGGATTGATTGTTTAAAAGCTTCTTCCAGGAAAAAGAATGGTAGAGAGAGAATAATTCAGAAGGATGAGGATAAAGAGAAATTTTATCTCAACTCATGCAAAGGGGGCAGAGAGGGCAAGAAAGAAACCCCCTCTCTCATGATTAGCTGAACAGAACCTTGCTTTAGTCCACTGGGTGTCTTAGACTCTAGCTACTTTGCCAACCACCAGTCTGGTTATGACAGGCTGGTGGTTGGCAAAGCAGCTAGAGTCTAAGACACCCGATGGACTAATACAAGGTGCTATTCAGCACGTTTAATTTAAATTTAGGTACAATCATGCGAGAGAGGGTTTCTTTCTTCTATACGGTAGAGCTAACAACTGGGTATGTTTTAGTGTACAGTATTTTAGCTCTACCTTATAGAAGGCCTTTAACTAGTCACGCAGTAAGTTGAGGGAAGGGGGTTGACAGGTTTTCTACAAATACCACCCAAGATTAAAGATTCGTAACTATATGGCTTCTGTCAGCAAAACTGTAGCACCGTTGACAATAATGGAATGAGATAGAATCATGCAACGAGACTTCCCACTGCCAACTAAAACTTTAAAGGAAAAATTAAAAAAAAAGAAATGGGGTTGGCAAGGAAGAGCAGAGCTGAGAACAGCATATGGCAAGTGATCCAAATGCTGTAAGTTCTTCTGTGGCTTCAATAATTTTAAATCATCCTTGGACATTTTTACAGCTAGAAACATAACAGCTTTTAAATAAGCCAATCTACCCACTCTCACAAAGCTTAGCACAACGTAAACCATGAATGGTGAACTCTCTGCTTTCCTTGAACCTATTAGTGAAGTTTCTCTGGTATTTAATACTGTATGAGTCTGAGTGGAAACATTTCCTTTCTATCACGTATCTTTGGAGAAAAACCATGATTGGCTCAGATTTCAGGATATCAGTGAATTCTTGCATGCAAATTAAAGTGAAATTACGTTTTATTCAGAAGTGCTGCTTCCAGCCCCAAGGATTGCTAAGAAAACCTTAAGTCTGTGAACTGAGTACATGCAGAGGTGTCTTTTGAAACCTGTAGATAGTATTCAGCTCACTGTTGTTAATGCTGACATTTGGAGATAACATTTTAAACACCAATGTGGTTAATTAATTTACATTGTTAGTATGGAAAATACAGCAAATGTACGTATATTAAAAGCCCCAATATCTCCAATGCTTTTTTATTGTCAAATGCTCCGATTCTCTTCTCCCTAAATCTCTAGCTTCACCTTGGCAACATGGACAAGGCATTGCAAATTGCACACGCAAAAGTCTGTGCTACACTGTAAACAGTAAAAGCAAAAACACTAAATATTTAATATCAAAATATCTTGCATTAAATAAAGCCCTCATTGCATATTTAATTCAAGGAAAAGTTTCTGGAGTCCTTCAAACTGGTGTGCTAAAGAAAGCAGAAAATCTTGTCTTGGGGCACCTATACATGTGCTAGACACCTGCTCCAACTTGTTTCAATTAGCAAGCTCCAGTGGCCTCCACCTGATGTGTATTCAGCTTCCCCGTGTTTCAAAATGGCAGTGGAGGTGCTTTGACTAAAGCTTGTTGAATAAGCTTCAATTAAAGCACCCCCACCACCATTTTGAACTGTGGGACCCTACATACACGTGACATTATGGGGACTTTAATTAGAGCAGCTGTCAGAGCTACTGCAGAGTTCAGAGCCGCTCTCACAGCTGTTCTAATTAAAGCACTCCCCCTTCCACCCTGAACATGTGTAATGATGCTCTTCGATTTTAAGCCCTGCTTGCATTGAAGCCAATTCTTACTTAAATCAACTGAAAGTTTCTCATTGACTTCAACCCAAACAAGAGAAAAAGGTATGTTTTAAGCTTTCTGTATGTGTTTAGTTAAACACCTTGTTCAGTCATGGATGGCCAAAGAAATACTGAAATTTAAAAAAAAAATATATCACTGCAGGACTTTGTTTGCTGTAAGACTGGTATGTGGTTGTTGCCGTACTGGTCCAGGAAACGTATTTCCCAACTATAAATTGGTCTGCTAAAAGATATCACCGAAAAGGTCTTTGTTCTCATACATGTGTTCTTTGTCGTGCCTGTTCCCGCAGAAGCAGACCTTCTTAAGAATTTGGGTATATGCAAATTAAATGCTGTTGAATGTCTGCATATTAGAAGACAAATAGTGGCCATCAGAGAGTCTTACCGTACAAACAAAGGCTGGTTTTATGCTGGATTTTCATGTCCCGACTGGTTTCTTTGGGTAATGCTAAAGTCAAGCCTGGCTGTTACGGAAACATTTTTAGAAGAAATATACTTTATTTGGCTTAAGTGACATTGCTGCTCTCTGTTGTATTCCTTTGTCTGGAGAGATACCCAAGAAATGTTAGAGTGCCACTTTCTTTAATACACGACTCAGGAAAATCCCTGTGCATTGCAGCATATCCGTTACAATAGCACATGCAGTCAATTGATACAGCCTCCCACAATACACAGCATAATTTACCTTAGGAATATATATATTACAGCCAAAACGGGGTTTCTGATTCAGCAGCTAAGTTTCTGCCTGCCCAATACCTTGAGTCTCAATTTCAGGTATTCTGGATATGTGAAGCTCCCCCTGGTTTCACATGGATTTGTGGGTGCTCATTACTTCTGAAAAGCTGCCCCTGGCTGTATCAAGATGGGCCTCAAAAACAGAGGTCATTTATGAAAACCGTGATTTCCCCATATAGTCAAATACCTGGTGCATTTTCATTTCATGCATTAATCAAGGATTCCAAGACGAGGAAACAGAAGTGAGAGACTTATCCCTTCATTCTACTATTGGAAGAAAGAATAAAGCTGCACGATAAATTTGCCTGCACAGCCCTGCAAATCCAAAGATGCTACTTATTCATTATTGTGTTTGAACAGTGGTCCCATTGTGAACCACCTCCAGGGCACTGGAGCAGGCATGGGTTGCAGAATCAGGCCCTGGCAACCGGTGGGGTCTCACTTCAGCAGTAAAGCATTTTGCAGTATTCAGCTGCACTGAGAATTGAGAGGATACTGCAATCTTCAGTATCAGCAGGCACCATCATAAAATATGCTCTACCTCTCGACTTCTCTAAGGGTGCAAAGACTTGTGGCTCTCTGGTGGTACTGGTCCAGAGATTGCTAGGCTTGGACAGCTCAAATCCATGGACTGTAATTAGAACTTGAATTATGTACATGTTTTGGACAAATCATGTTACTCCCTAAAATAGTGAGAGAGAAATTCTGATGCCTTTACCAAAGTTGTATGAGGCCCTTGTCTGCAAGCAGCTCCACTGAGTTCACTGGAAGCAACTCCCAATAAAAGGTAAACCCCTTTAACTTTTAAGGTCATTCACAACAGGGCTGTAGTTTGGGGAGAAGTACTTTTGGTAATGCTAAGAAATCCAAGCTAATGGAGTTCAGACAGTTGAAATGTGTTAGGTTGGGGACATGTAAAGGACTGGAGGTTCATGAAATCTGTTGCATAGCTTGCACTTCCTCAAAGCATTTTATGTTTAGCAAAATTCCAAAATTCTAACTATAACTTACATAAATCTGTTATTTCCATTCGGTTTAATAAAATGCCTCGCTAACGTCATTAAGAATAGCTCCTGCTGGAGAAATGTACTTGCTGGCAGCATGTGGTATATGAAAAACATTGGTTGCATTGTAAAGGCCAGGTATTTTGCATTTTACGTGATCGGAAACCAGTCTATACCTTTAACAGAAGTTCAGCATGCAAAACCGGTCTATACCCATAACAGAACAAAAGTTCAGCGCACAGACTGGTTTAAAAATGGCAGAACCTGGTCTAAGATTTTTCCCACCACCAAAGGATGAATGTGGGCTCTGTTCACTACTGACTGAAACTACACCACTTCCAGAAAACTGTGCAACTGAAATTAATTCCACCTCAGGCTTTTTGAATGTTTTAACAAACTTCTCTAAGAGATGTTAAATATTAGTAAAGGCCGGCAACAGACAAACTCATATTCTCACAAGAAAAGCATAAACCAAAAATAAAATAGATCAGAAGTGTCTGCAATATATGGTGAACATAAAGACAGCAACTGAATAATAGCAGAATGGGTTTCTTCTAAATGGCCTAAGTATCACGGCTACTACTTCTTGGTAATATTGCAGTGGCCAGTGACAGAGGTCCTCCCACCAATCTGAGCAATCATGACAAGCAATATTAGCAGCAGGTCATTTGATTGGCTGGCCTCTCTAACCCTGCAGATGAATCTCGATTGGCTTGCTATTTGAAGAACAGTCTACTAAATAGCGGTAGTTGTACAAGCCAGGACATTTTGTTCTAGGATATGACAAAGTGTTCTCCTATCTGCCAAGCTGTGTACTGGAACAATAACTAGCAGAGAGTGTTTGAGAATCATTTTAGATGAAGTCTTCAGTTGGCTTTTGCAAAATGCTTTGTGTACTTTGGGGGACCGTGAAAAACCAATAAAATTGTTACAGTAGTAGTCCGTGACTTCATTTTTTTTAAATGGAAAGTTGTTGTATTGCCACTAGTACTTTACTATTCCAGTTTTCTTGGCACTAGAAATTGTACTGCTGTAACCATTCGATGGGTATCTATCTAATTTATATGCTGCCCTTCCCAACAAAGCAACAAATGCTCGAGGGAGCTTACAATAAAAAAAACAGACTAACTTTAAGACAGGAGAGCACTATGAGAACAAACATAGCTTAAAAGGGAACTAGAATATTAAGGTAAAACCTCCCTAAATACCATCCCAACCTAGCTTTGTTTGGTAAATGCCTGCCCAAATAGGAAGGTATTGGATCGCTTCTGAAAGTTGTCCAGTCTCTGTCTCTAGCTATTCAGACCCATCCAGGAGGTCTAATTGAATCTTGAATATTAATAGGATGAGGCAAGTGGCCAGTGTGTCCCAACTTGGCTGGTTAGGATAAAACATAATTGCTCTCACTAGACACCTACTTGTGCAAGATCCTAAGGGCTTTAATACCTTGGTGATTATGCTGCTGTTCGTATTGATCCCGGGGGTTATTCAGAATACACAGCACTGCACACGTATAGGCCCAGTAGAAGTTACAGTGGTTAGATTGGTGATTAAAACTGATTTTATGGCTAGATCAATGTGTTTTGTAATCTTCCTGCTTTGTTTCACATGAAAAACAGAATGATCGCCTGAACATTTCTGCCTGTTCTATATTGCTATTTCAACTTTTACCACCTGTGTGTAGCAATGGACTTTTATTTGACTTTTTTTTTCAATTTGTTCCTAATAGGTTTAAACTGCTTTCTTATTTTTAACCCTATTGGCCTTGAATAGTTCACAGATACCTTTAGCTTCCTTTATCAGCTACCTACATTCTTTTTATTTTGTCATTAATGCATCGCAGTTTACTTCCCCTCCCCCCCATGATGTTTTTTCACCACTTCTGCATCTCCTTTTAACCAAAATAACTTTGGCTTAGCATGATTTTTTGAGCATCAAGTAAAGATTTTTTTTATTTTCCAAATAATTTCCAGCCTTCATTAACACTTTCTTATCACATATTCCAATTATTTCTACCAGCAGTGGTTCTGAGTTTGGGAAAACTGACTCTGTTAGAGATCCAAATGTACATATTACTGGTTGATACACAAAGTAAAGATAAGTAGATCACGATTACTGATATTCAGGCAACTGCTAATTTTTAGGCTAGTGATTGGCATGACAGTAAGCACAAGTACAAGGCCCAATATTGAGTTACTTTGTGTGAAGTGCAAGACTGTGTTAAGAAATTGTTTTTAGAAACTTGAAGGAGGTTTTTATTGACCATATAAGATGTCCAGAAAAGGTCTCCCAAGATTAAGTCATCCAAGAAACACAGAATTTGAGGTTCAAAAATTCTGAATCATTTGACTCTGTAACATGTGACAGTGCCTTAAATGTAAAGTGTCAAGCCCTTTCACTTTTTCCCCTTTTAGCCTAACATAGGTTGAAACCACTGGGTGTCTGTACATGTGCTCCAGGGTGGGCTGGGCATTTATACACATGCTGCTCTAATTAAAGTGCCTGCAGCATCACATGTGTTCAGTGTCCCGCACTTCATTGAACAAGCTTTGGTTAAAGCGCTCCCACTGCAAGACCACTGAATACATGTGATGCAGAGGCTGCTGGAGTGCACTAATTAGCATGCTCCAGCAGACTCACAGCAGACCCAATTAATCAAGTCTACTCCAATGCATGCCAATTAGCACAGGTCAGAGCAGAGGTCCATCATGTGTATAAGTGCCCACTGATTTTTACCAATCGGATATATGACCCACCTCGCCACATTTCACCAGTACCATATCACATTTACTTCCTTACAGTGGTGTACTTGGTAGCTGTGTTGGTCTGAGACAAAAAGACATACAAAAAACTAGAACTCTGGGTTCCAAAATGATACTTTTTATTAAATCATTGGAAATGGCAAGAAAATTGTCCTTTTCTGCAAGCTTTCGGGAATCAAAGTCCCTTCGTCAGGCTCTGGGAAAAGTGTAGATGGTACAAGATGGTAAAAAGTCCCCATAGGTCAGAAATAAACTTCATGGGTCAAAGACAAAGACACTCTCATGGACCCAGAGGGACAGACTTGCATCTTCAGCTCCCTCTGTGCAAAAATGAAGTTTACTTTCGACCTACGGGGACTTTTTACCATCTTGTACCATCTACGCTTTTCCCAGAGCCTGACGAAGGGACTTTGATTCCCGAAAGCTTGCAGAAAAGGACAATTTTCTTGCCATTTCCAGTTGGTCTAATAACAGGTATCATTCATACATTTGGGAGTTTGTATTGTGACTGCTCTGTTATCGCTCAATCTGCATGCTTAGTTTAACGCCCTCTTACCTGGCCTAGCTAATCCACTACTAAAAGACAGAGGCTGAAAAAACCATATAACCACTTCCCTTTCCACATTACACACATTAATGGTTCACAAAACCCAGACCTTCTTACCTACATCACTTCCATAACCAACTTTTCAACTCCAGGATCCTCCAGCTTCTTTCTTCCTTCTTTTAAAGAACAGAAAAAGTTGCTGAGAAATAATGTGGGTGTCCTTGCCTTCAGCTCTATTCCTAGATCCCCAAGATGCTAACAGTAGTGTCTATGTGGATTGCCAGGAAAGAGGTCTCTATTGCCACCCTCTGAATCTTGATATCCTCCACCTTTGCTCCTGGAAAACAGCAAAACTGCCCTGCTAACCTTCTGCCCCTTGCAGAATGCCCTATTAGCTCTATTCTAGTAAGAGTCCCTTAGGATGGCTGTCTGTGTTTGACTCCTAGGAGAGCTGCCTGTGGTTGCTGGCCAGTTAAGACTGTCCTCTTGGACTTGTCTGTCGTCCAACTGCTTTGAGCTGGACAGCAGATCTCAGTTCTTCCCTCTGCTCTCTGCAAGGCTTTTCCTCTGCTTGGTTCTTACTGGCTGTTCTCTTTGGATATCTTATTTGGCAATGACTTGATACCTCCAGCTGTGAAAATCTCTTTCACATGTTTCTGTTGGTGACAGAATGGTCTGAATGGTGACACATTCCATCTTCTTCCTCAGCTTGAAAACACTGGAGGACTGCTAGTGTAGGTCCAATATGTAAAGAGGTCAAAGGGGTGACTGGGAGAGAGCAGTTAGTTTATCATCAATCCCAGGTGAAAAACATACAAGGGTCAATTTGAGACCCTGGGAATGAAGAGCTGGAGGTTAACAGATGCTAATGCTAAGGCTGCATGACCTCCGAGAAAGTAGGTCTTGTCCAAAACAGCCATTCACTTGACTATTTTTGCCACATGGATTTTTCCAAAGCATTTGATTTAGCATCATATAACATTTTTTTTTAATTGCATGGAACTAATACGGCACAAATTATACAGATAAAGAAAACTAGCTGACAGACTTCAACACCATTCAAAATGGGGAAATAGCGAGTCTTGAGTGGGGATCTTTCTAGTGGAGTGTCCAAGAGATGAGTTTTTGCTCCAGTACTATTAAATATCTCTCTCAAACATTGAGACAAACGTAAAATCTCTAGTGGTAAAGTTTGTAGGTGATGCAAAGATTGATGGTGGTAAATTATGAGGAAGTGACTTATTCAGGGGTGGTGCTAGGGAGGGACTTGGGGGGGCTATGGCCACCCTAAAGTTCACCTTAGCACCCCCATAGCCACCCCTCCCAGTGCTGCCCCTGTCCAAGCCCCCTGTCTCTCCCCTGGGACGCTGCCATCGCCCACCCTACATAGCTGAGCCCTCCTCGCTCCCGCCCACAGCCTACAGAGGTGCAGAGCTCCCAACCCAGCCTGGCCCGCAGGGCCCATCTCCTGCCTTTGTATAGCACAGCCCCCACAATTTTCTGTCTAACCCACCTCAGCTTCCCCACCAGGAAAAGGCTGGCACCGCTCCTGTACTTATTCAAAGCACTGTGAATTGCCCAGCGAAGTAATGGTAGTCCCACACAATGCATTTTATACACAGTCAACCGCTAGGTTACTTAACTGGGAATGAAGAGTGCGGGGTCACATTTACAAAATGTGAGACTGAGAAAGCTTCATGCCCGTCATGGACAACCACTTCAACATGAGCTCTCAGTGCAATTCAAGGGCAAAAAGGGCTATGCATGGATGCAATCTTTGGATATCCAGTGCTGATGCTCACACTTCAAAGGTGTAAAAATTCTGGAAAGAGTTCAAAGGAGGGCCTCAAAAATGATCGAGGGACTGAAACCAAGATTTCTGATGTGAGGCTTAATGAGCTCAACTTATCAAAGAGACATGAGAGGTGACTTGGTCTCTGTGTCAGGTAATTACATTAGGAAAACCTATTTGATAGTGCAGTGCTTTTCAGTCATGCTGACAAAGGCATAACAAGATCTCATGGCTGGAAGTTGAAGCTAAACAAATTCTCACTTGAAATAAGACAATTCACTAGCTGTGAGGTTAATTAAACATTGGAACAGTTTATTAGGGGAAATTGTGGACACGATTATGCAGCCTTCTAAAAAATGTGCTCTGAACTGGCTTCTGGGACACTTTCTACCATCCAGGTGTGTGGAGAGGTCAGGCTGGATAGTGCTCCCTTTTAGAAGTTGAATAATTTCCTATGGGGGCCAGCAGGACACAGGGTTGCCTACGCCCCCCTCCACATGCTCACAGCTCTGTAATACAACAACGAATAAATCAATCTCGTGCCTCGGGCCTCTGAAGGATCGAGGAAAAAATCTTTTTGACAACTGAGCAGATGTGTGCATGGATCTTTTCCCCTTCCTCTGAAGCATCAGAAATGATTGGCCAAGATGAAGACACAGCAGTAGTTGGGGTGAACCTGTGCTCAGAGGTGGCACAGAGAATCTTTTTTGCTTAGATAAGAGCCTGCTTTCTTCCTCGTACATGCAGGAGGCCAAACTGATCACCAGATTTGAAATTAGGAAGGAATTTTCCTTCTGGCAAAATTAGCAAGGACTTTGGATATTTTTCTTTCCTCTGCAGTGTGGACTAGCAGTCACCTGCTGAGATTTCCTGGACGTGTCTCATCTAATCACTTCCCCCTCATTGCAAAAGCCTTGTGCAGTGGCAGCACTGCAGTCTCCTCCTGTTCTCCGCTTGTGGCATAAAACAGTTTAGTCTCCCAAAGACTGAAATAGTTTAGTCTAGGAGTGGCTGACTGATATCATGCATGCCACAAGTGGCATGGGCCGTTTCTGTGCGTGGCACATGGCAACTGGGGAGGGGGCAGCCAGCACAGCAGCAGATAGGACAGGGAGCAAAAAACAGAGCAGCAGATCAGGCAGAGGAAGGGGACCTAAGTAGCACTTGGGAAAAGCATGGGGCTTGCCATATTTTTCACACATAACACACCCCCCAGCTATAACATGCACCCTGTTTTGGGAAGATGGAGTGAAGAAATGAATTTGTCTTTGAAAGTAGCAGCAAGTAATTTAATATAACAAAGAATAAATTCCTACTGTTGCTACCAGTGAAACACCAACAGCTGCAAGGGGTGGGGGAACCTGTCACTGCTCCTGACCACCTCCTTGCTGCTACTCACTCGGCCCATTAGGAACAGGTGCTCCTTAAGTGAAAGGGCAAGGGTGGTGGGAGGGGACAACCAGAACTTCTTCTGGTGCCCTAGGCAGAGCCTGTAGAAGGAAAGATGGTACCGTGATCACTGGAGGGGTGGTGCAGGGGTAGGAGGGGAGAAGATTTTAACCCTGCCTTGGCCAGTGCTCCCTGCTCTCTGAATGGGGCTGCTGTAAAGGATCAATAATCCAGCCAGGGACAGGCTGCCTGCTCTCTGACCAGGGCTGCTGTGAGCCAGATGTGAAAAATATGATAATTTGTGGCATCCCTGCCAAAAAGGTTGGCCCCACTGGTTTAGTCTATCCAAGGTCAATAAGATCAACTTAGTAGCATTTGGGAAGGGAGGGAGATTTAATGGTCTAAGTTATGCAGGTTTTTAGACTAGACAGTCTATTAGCAGGTATAAGACCCTATACATGTGCTAACGATTATTGTGAACATTTGCACTGGTGGGCAAAGAATTCCCATTTTAAGGAGAGAGAGGCTCCAAAAAGCAGCCCATTGGGATGGGGAACTCGGCCAATCCCCCTGCATTCTGCTGTTAGCTTTAATTTGATTCATTGCAAAACTTTTGTTTTGACACACTTCAGATTTGGAGTATTTTACTAACTCTTGAATTATCACCATGAACAAGCGCTGATAACTGACCCTCTATAAATAGGTGTAACATTGTTCCATGGGAGAGCCCCCATGGCCAAGTGAGATAGCAGACGGACTGGCAGAGATCTCCGATATGGGGAGGGTGATAGAATAGATGGAGCTAGAAGAAGAAGGCGAAAAAGTAGAAAGCTGCTTGTCTGGGATAAGCCACAGGAAGCATCAAATAAGAGGCTATAAAAGCATAGTGGCACACAATGCAAGACAAGATGGGCAAAAAAATAGGGTAGCGTTGGTGTAAAATGGAGTCATGATGAAAGGATAGACAGCAAAATAGGAAAGGGAGAGGGGGAAGCAGACAAAGGACCTTCCAAGCTGGGACCCTGCCCTTAATTTTTTTTTTTTTTTTTTTTTGATTACAGCAGCACCTACAGAATCCAAATATATCCACAAATAAAGAAGAAACAGCTCTATGCTAAATTTGAGATGCATGCAGACTTTTGTCTGGTACAATGTGACATGACATAAGCTTAGGAAGAAAAGCAAGGCTACAGGACAAGCCAACTGGTGGAATGAGAAGAAAAAGGAGGTATGAGAAAGTATAGAAAAGGAAAAGATGACAGTGCAGCTGGTTAAAAAAAAAAAGTTTTATTGAAAATATTTTCCCAATAGAAAATTGCTTTGAAAAATGGTGATTTTCTTTAAATTCACACCCCCTCCCCAAATTCTGGAGAGGGGAGGAGTTTGTCAAACAATAGGATAAAAAAAGTGACAATATTTTTAGGGATATTTTGAAAAAAAATATCTTCAACTTTTCTTCAAAAAAGGCTTTTATATATAAAGACAGAGAGAGAAAAAGGCAGAGATAAAGACAGAAAAGTGTCTTCTCTGTAGCCGAGTATAGGTAGCCAGCCAGATGAGAGCTCAGAACGATGAAGCCTTACACTTTGGTTTTTCCCTGAATGAGCTATTCCTCACTTTGAAGGAAAAAATTGGGCTTGATTTGCCTTCGGTTTTAGCTATTTTACTAACAGTGTGCCTATTCTTTATGAACACAAAGCAGTGAGGCTGTACTTCTAACTGCTTTGCACTGAAGACTTATTTCCTGTACTGAATTATATATTAAAACACTTCTACTTCCATACAGGTGATTAGGGTGGCAGGAGACAAAGAGGAATGCTACAGACAACCACCAGATTGACAAAGCTCCTAGGAATATGAATAAATGAGGAAAGATGGGATTGATTTGGGCCACACCAAGAGTCTGAAACATTTTATAAAGTAGAGAACGATCAAAAAGGGGTGGTGGGAATGAATGGGAACCTCTGATGAAAATAAGATGTTCAAAAAATAAGAGGTCATGGGATGAACATGGAGTTCTGGCTCTCAGCATATATTTCTAACTTGGAGGTAAGGTAACAGCAGCAAAAGGGAGAAATTGAATTCAGGAAACTCTCTGCAGCAGGAACCATCACTTTGTTCTGTGCAAGGACAGCAGCCCCCTACCTCCGCAGGTTCCTTAGCCCAAAGGATGCTACATCCTATGCATCTCCAAAGGATGATCCTATTCCTATAATGAGGGCACTTATGAGTCCAGAGGGGCTAGTAAAATTGCTTCTACACTTGAGCTGGGAAACTCTGAGTTAGTTCCTAACAGTATGTTGGTTTTTCACTAGGGGCATGTCTACATGAGAGGCTTTACTACATAGTAGACTCATCTACTGGACAGTAAGGCATCACCATGTAACTGTGCGCAGTGGCTACTATGCTGTAAATTAGTCTATGGTGCAGTTAGCTAGTACGTGTAAATACAAGTACTAAATTAACTGTGCAGTAGTTACTGCATAGTAGCACTCATGTAGACACTGACCTGGAGCAAATTTGCCACCCCGCCATCCTGGTGTTGTGCAGCGCTCAGCTCCTGCCAAGCAGCACCAGGACCGGGGAGCACTCTGCTTCCCTACTCAGCCAGGGCTTCACCAGCTGTCCCACTTGTGGGGCAGCTACCAGCAAGGCCCCAGCTGGATGGAGAATCCCTGCCCAGATGGGGGCTGGCCAGGACCTGTCCCACTGATGGGACAGCTGCCAGGGAGCCCCCGCCTGG
>NW_005841968.1:3276525-3315913 GCF_000455745.1 Alligator sinensis | reverse complement strand
CAGGGCCAGCGCCCCCACCGGGGGGATAGTTCCCTGCCAGCATCTTACTGGGTAGGGAAGCCCCTTGGACACTGGGCTGGCTAACGGTGTGTCCAGATGTGCACAGGGTGGGAAGAGATCTGCCAGCTGCAGTGGTAGCTGTCTCCCAGCCCTGTGCACATCAGAACCCCCCCCCCCCCCACCTAATTTCCATGGGGCCAGAAGACAGCTGCTGCTGTAGCTGGCAGAGCTCTCCTAGCACCATGTGCATTGGTATTGGTCCTGTGCGCTGTGCCCTGTGCCAGGTCCTGGACTAGGACCCCGGGGGAGCCTGGAGCCCCCTGGCTGCTGCAGGGAGGAGGAGCAGGGCAGGAGTGGGCTGCTCCCATTGGGAACAGATTTGCTCCCAACAGGGTGCATGTGTAGTTGTGCTCCCAGGAAAGGCTTACTGCACAGTAAGCCTGCACAGTAATGGCATATGTAGACATGCCCTAGGTGAAATAAAAACTGCCCTAAAATGCTTCTAAGGATCTAGGTTTGAGATACCCCTGGAATGAAGACCACGAATAACAACTCCACTCTTGATAGACAGTGGGACTGTAAGAATACAAATCCTTAGTAAAATGAGACTGAAATCTTCCAAGTGGGAGGGACTCATCCACTGGCAATGCATAGGGCGTGCCTGTGCACCCCTTGAGATTGGCCGCTGTCAATGCTGCTGGCAGTGCCTGCTTGCCAACCCCCTCCCTCACCGCCAACACCACCACAGCTGCCTGTAGAAGCTCCATGCTCGCCATTGCCATTCCCCCGCTGCCGACACTGTCGCCGCTGCCCCTGGGCAGTCACCGTGCCCGCCCCCCAGCCTCGGGAGGCACATGACGTTCATAGACTCCTCCAATACTATGTAACTAACTCCTGGCAAGATCTGAGAAGCACCAACTCTTCACCTACCACATCCATTTTAAAAGCCAGGCACATTTTATTGACCATCTTGTCACTAATAAAATCCACAGCATGTATTAAAATAAATGGCTTAGAGCTCCACACACAATCTCCATCTTCAGGGGAAAGAAGACAGACAGGAAGAAAGAGCAGCAAGTGACAGGTGTTAGTCATATCACTTGCTTTGCTTCTCAGAGGTGCTCAAATACCAAGGTGATGGGCATGGTATTAAGATCCAAACAATTTGTGATAGTAAAATTCCCAAATATTAGAGAATTCATCCCTATGCTGTTAGTGGCTCACTTCTGTATTATATTAAATACCATCAGTCACTTTAATTTTCCCCTTTTAAGGTTTTTTAATTCATTGAAGAAATGGATGAAGTGTTTCAAGGACATACAAGTCTGACAGACCAGCTGGATTCAACCAAACTAGGCAGATTCAGTTCAGCTGACACTTCACTTGAGATGCCCGAGTTGTGGCACTGTACGTTTTTTTGGACACATTGCAGTGCTGTAGATGTAGTGCAGGAGAGGCAAGCCAGACCGTAGTAAAGCAGTCACGAATTCTGAAAAGCTCGGTGTTGTAAGAGCACCTCTCAGGAGCGCAGGCACATAGCAGGAGAGGTCTGCCTCTTCTCTGAGCAGCTGTCCAAGGACAGACCAAGTTCCTCTGGAGCTCAGGGAAGAAAATACTTGTACTTCTAATGAATTGCCCTTGAAAGGGATTCAGTGGCTGCCCCTGAAAGTTAGTCAGTGGTCCTCCTCAAACATGGGATAAAACCTAACAGCTTAGATAGACATCCTGCCTGTTGGATTGGAAGTGTGCATTTTTTGGATTCTAATGCTCTGTACATTTTTATTTAAGGCAAAGCCTTACTAGGGTTACTATGTCAGCAATAAACTTGCATATCGCCACACTTTAAGAAATCATTT
This sequence comes from Alligator sinensis, assembly GCF_000455745.1. NCBI lineage: Eukaryota > Metazoa > Chordata > Crocodylia > Alligatoridae > Alligator > Alligator sinensis. Next base: position 3,314,057 of record NW_005841968.1, on the reverse strand, counting down.
CAAACAGCTAGTGAGGTGTTAACTGAACTGGTGCACTGAGTGGAGAGCATTCGAAATAGCATAGATGCAAATACAGAGGCATAACTGGCATGAATTTTAAAAGCTTTTAAGAGTGCCAGCTGAAATGTCTAGAATGGAACCTGGTACCCTGGATTCTTGGTTTTACCCACTGTTTTCTTTTCCCCATAGAGATTTTTCTGGTCTTGACAGAATCAGGAACCCAGCCATATCTTCTACAAAATCTGTTTCCAAGTTAATAAGGTACTGGACAAAAAATTCTTGCTTATCCCATTTAGTACCTAGTGGGTGTATTTACACACACACTTTACTAATGACCTGACTAATTAGCTCTGCAGTAAAGTGTTACCATCTACATGTGTGCCCATATTAGGGTGCAGTAAATTAATTAGCTCTAGTGTAGGATAGTACTGTCTGGGACAAATACTAGGCTATGGTGGAATCATTTAGTGTGCCAAAATGCACGTGTAGACAGTGACTGGGGCTGGCTATGGCTGGCTAGCCCTGCACTGTAGCATCCTTGCACCCCAGCCAGACTCACCACCCAATCTGGAGTCTGGGGCTGATCCCCCAGGCCTCCTGCCAGCCTAGGGCTGCTCCAGCTTAAACAGCTGCAATCCTGGGCACACACAAAGATGCTGCACCAGGGAGCAGCTAACTGTAGCACAAACTATGCCAGAGAGATGGTTTTGTCCCACTTGATGTCTATGACAGAGCTGATTCCCAGGCCTGTACCTGAACAACAAAGTCATTCCTCCTCCTTTGCCATCTTGAGCTTTCTTGTACCACACTTCCAGTGCTAGATGTGAACTGTAAGAGTTGAATTTTTAAAAAAAAATTATAAAAGTTGTCTCTAGAGGAGCCTAAGTCCCCCTGTATGGGTTTGTCAGGTAGCAACACAGTCTTTTATTGCCCTGGGGAAAACTTGCCTACAGGGCAAAACATAAATCATAAATCATCAGACAAACAAATATATCAACAGTAAAGGGTTAATTCACACTCTGTGGTCCTATCCCAGACCCTGAGAGAATACTCTGGCTTGATACTGCAGCCTCTGTCTCACAGCCTTCTCTTTCTCTCTCAGCCCTCTTCCCTTGAAACTTTTAAATTCCCCTGGGCCGGTCAATTATCCTTAGCAGCTGATCCAGTCCTCTTGGGCAGGCCTGCAATCACTTTCTTACTGCCTGCATCTGGGCTGCAGCCCCTGAGGCATGCAGCCTGCTACAGACCCAAATAGCACACATACACCTAAGTCACTTGGATACTTTTCATAGTTTCATAGTTGGTAGGGTTGGAAGGGACCTAAGCAGATCATCAAGTCCAACCCTCTGCCAGGGGCAGGAAAGAAGGCTGGGGTTAAATGACCCCAGCTAGGTGATTATCTAGCCTCCTTTTAAAGGCCCCCAGGGTAAGGGTGAGCACCACTTCCCTTGGAAGTTGGTTCCAGCCACCCTGACAGTGAAGTAGCGCCTCCTGATGTCTAGCCTGAATTTACTCTCAGTCAACTTATGGCCATTATTCCTTGTTACTCCCGGTAGTGCTTGGGGGAACAGGGACTCTCCCATTGCTTGCTGGTCCCCATTGGCAAGTTCATAGGTAGCCATCAGATCCCCTCTCAGCCTTCTCTTGTGGAAGCTGAACAGGTTCAGGTCCCTTAGCCTCTCCTCGTAGAGCCTACCCTGCTGCCCCCTGATCATGTGAGTGGCCTCCTCTGGACCCTCTCAATGTTGTCCACATCCCTCCTGAAGTGCGGCGCCCAGAACTGGACACAATACTCCAACTGTGGCCTGACCAATGTCATACAGAAGGGGAGGATCACCTCCTTGGACCTGCTCGTGATGCATCTGTGGATGCATGACAAGGTGTGGTTAGGCTTACTGACTGCGTCCCCTCATTGGCGGTCCATGTTCATCTTGGAATCAATAATGACTCCAAGAGTCTTTTCTGCCTCTGCACTGACAAGAAGGGAGTTCCCTAGCCTGTAGGTATGCTGCTGGTTCTTCCTCCCCAGGAGCAGTACCTTGCACTTGTCCATATTGACACCCATCCTATTCTCATCTGCCCAGCTCTGTAGCCTGTCCAGATCTAGTTGTAGCCTGTCCCTCTCTTCTAGCGTGCTCACTTCTCCCCACAACTTAGTGTCATCTGTGAACTTGAACAAGGTGCTTTTCACCCCCTCATCCACGTTGCCAATGAAGATATTGAACAGTGTGGGCCTGAGGACTGAGCCCTGGGGGACCCCACTGCCCACATCCCTCCAGGTCTAAAATGACCCATCCACCACTATTCTCTGGGTGCGGCCCTCCAGCCATGTTGTGACCCATCTGACTGTGTAGGCATCAACACCACAGTCACCAAATTTTTTAATGAGAACGGGGTGAGAGACTGTGTCGAAGTCCTTCATAAAGTCCAGAAACTATGTCCACCGCAACACCTGCATCCAAGGCTTTTGTGACCTGGTCATATAAGTCCACCAGGTTGGTCTGCAGGACCTGCCTCTAATGAACCCATGTTGGTTGCCCCTAAGCATAATCTCTCCTGCTGGTCACTCGCAGATGTGCTCCTGGATAATTTTCTCAAAAAGCTTCCTTAGGACTGAGGTAAAACAAACAGGCCTATAGTTTGTAATCTCATTCTTAGGGTGAATTGGTGTTATACATTACACTTAGACCATCAGTGGAAAGTGAAGCAGTGTTAAAGTTATAATGTGCTGTGAGCAGTTATATGTTAAGGGTTCACACTTTTTCTTGCCTGCACAGCTTTGACTTGCCACTTGACAGCTGGCAAGCAGAGGCATGGCTAGAAGTCAGGACAGCTGGGCTCTATCCTTGCTTGGGGAGAGGAGAAGGTGCTGGAAACTACATCCTGTGATGCTGGAGGACTGCAAATTGCAGTGGTGTAGACTGAATTTACCTGAACCTAAGCTAGATAGCACAGCTCAGAGTTAATCCTCACCTAAAGAGGTATAACTTTGCAATGCTCAAAGGGCACCTGGCACTAGTTAATGAACTTTAAGTGCAGATGCTTGTGTTTTAAATGCGCATAGTATGGTTCAAGTGTAACGTGTACCTTCACCTATGGAGCATCTAAATATAAATCTAGGAACATTTTGGCCACAGACCAGGATTCAGGAAAACACTAGTCACATTTGGCCACAGACCAGGATTCAGGAAAACACTATTAACAACAATTAATGCAGTTAATTAATTAGCTCCGGTGTAGGATAGTACTGTCTGGGACAAATACACACATTCTGGAAGTTAAACACATACTCAACTTCCTAGACTGGTGACATAGTTATGGAGGGGTATTTTCAATTCTGACAGGGGAGGTCTGAGGTAGATTTGGTTCCTGGGAAATGTGTGCATGTCTGTCTCTCAATTTACCCGCTTTAAAAATATTTTAAACAAATCTTTACTTGATGCATGTGGAATTTAGCAAACCAAGAAGACAACTTGATACAATCAATGATGAGCAAGCAGTAAATCAGCAAAAAATAAAATCAATGGTACCCACTGAAGTCCTTTCCATAATGAGGCTTTATGGAGATTTCTGTTTAGTGATTTATGTCTCTATAACAGATTGTGACAAAAGCATGGAGTCAAGACCCAGGATTTAATGTATAAAGAATGAAGTGTGTTTTTCATACCTATATTTAAGTTTGGAAGAAAATGATTGAGTGCATGACCCTAATCCATAGAGGCTTTCTGCTTTCAGTGCTCTGAATCATTTGTCCTTCAAGGATATTAAGTTTTATTTGTTAAAGTTTACTGGTGAGAGAATAAAAAGATCTAATTTATTTTCACATTTTCAAGCTCATATTTAACATTTCAGAACAGCATATAGTTTATGAAATGGAATGTATTTCAATTTCAATCAGAATTTACACAATACAGAGACCTCATTCAATGCTGCATTATGCATTTGTTTTGATACAAAACAGGAATGTAAAAAGAGGGCTTTTCCATACATTAAATTAGTTTTCTTCCTTAAAAATGTCCTCCACTTAGGTAGGGGAAAAAATCCTTATTTTCTTCCAAACTTAGTTTTACAATCTGTAGCTATAAACAAATGGGGGACAAAACTGATTTCCTTATTTCAATTCGCGGATTAAATAAAACAGTTTTAAATCCTGCATTCAAAATTAAATGTTAATATCTCTTTTAAGTGTCTGATAAAATTATTAGGTGATCGATCTTACCTAAGAGAAGCCATCCTGTGTAAGCCATATATTTGGCAGAAAACTCAAACACTTGGCAATGATTTTTGTCCTTGATAGCAACTAATGGTCTGTTGAGCCTATTTGGGGTGCATCTATGCTACATGGTATAGACCAGGTTGGTGCTTACAATATCACCTGAATGATCTTATCATTCATGCTGAAAAATCCCTAACCTGTGTTTTGGGATACCTGAAGCACAGGTAAGTATACACAAATGAAGGGTGTGGGGTCAGAGCCTGAGCTCCATTTTATTCTGGGCTCTGCAGTAAAAAGAATGCAGGCAAATATATATGGCTCAAGAGCTAATAGTCCTTCAGTGCCCTTCCCACATTTTCCCCTGAAGGTCAGTCAATTGTTGTCCTACATTTGACCAGGAAAGAATTCCAGTGTCTCCTGGGCTAGTAAAAGATATCACCCACAAAAATCCTTGCATCTCAGCACAAAGACCTGTGGTATAAGCCCTCAGACTGACAAGAAAGTTCAGGTACAGACAGGATGCCCTAACTTTCATAGGGCTCTGCTTTCTGGATGCTCACACATATGGCTGACTGGCTCGAGTGCTCATATTCAGGTGCTAAGCTAGCCTGAGCTAGCATTGCAGTGTAAACATACTCTTAATGGTTCCTTGGCTTATGGCCACTTCCAAGCTTAAGTTAAACTGCATTTTCTTTTTATTCCCACTCCATTCTTTGTGGGTGAAGTCCTCACTTTGCTGAAGTTGGTGGCTGCTGCTCGCTCAGTTCTGTTTATACAAAGCCTCCCTGTTTCTCAGAAATGACTGGAGGTGAATGATGAAGTGAATGACGAAAAAGCTATGACCCAGAGCATTGAAAGAATCCCGATTTGCTAAATATAAGTATCATTTAGTTCCAGATGTAATATTGGTACTTTGTAATAAGCTACAGTTGTAGCATTTATAGCCGTAGTTGCAGAAATTGAGCCACCTCTATAAGAACCTGCCATTAAACCTCTGGCAAACGCTGAGGATGGGTTATATCATTTCTATTACAGCAGTGCCTGCACGTCCCAGACCAGAGTTCAATTGTGCTATATAGCCATAGAGAGATAAGGTTCCTGCTCAAGCTCTAGTCTAAGGGTGGAGCAGATCGGGAAGCAGACTGTCTTTGGAAGGCAGTGGGCTACCTCACCACCTAGCACATCACACAGGGGAAGAGCTTCAGTGAGCTCTTCAGGAATGGATTTGGTCCTCCAGACCAAAGCAACCCACCACAAATGAAAGAAATAAACCAAGTCTTGCTTACTTCCTTGCAGGGATGCACTGCTGGAGCTACAACCTGCTGAGGCAGGGGTGAGAAGTAAGACAGTCACAGAAAAAGGGATGTTTCCTCCCCCCGCCCCCTAAGTGGTACAACACATCAGTGACAAGGCCATGAGAGTACCAAGGTCACCGGACTCAAAAGGTCTTGGGTGATCCTGGAAGGATTGCTTGGCTGTAAACTACTTGCATAGGACTTAGGTGCAAAAGCTGCACTGATGGTATTGCTGGTTTGGGCATAATATTCCTGTTCAAATCATGTCATGGTGCCTATTTCTATTATTATTGAATTTTTCTTCACATTCAACTGCTTCCAGGATCTTTGCATCACCCATAATGCTCACTTCTTTTTATTTGCCATTCAGAACCTCTTATTGCATCCTATTGCCTTACCATCCTGAGACATTATGAGTCCTATGTCCCTCGTCTCTCTTTTCAGACTGTATTTTCTCTGTCATCTTCAGCTCATAGTCATTTTTCACTCTTATGGTTTCTTTGAATCTTCTTGTCCTAAATATCTCCTTCATCTCGCTTCCTGGGGTCACTCAACATTTCGATTTATCAGAATTCTTGGTGGCCAAGCTTACCAATCTGAATTTCTCTTAACATAAATTGTAGCAATACAGAGCTGGAAGTGCCATAAAGAGATCGATGCATACCAGCCCAGCCGCTGGCTTCTTTACTTTTCATTCCATCTAGGAAGAGCACACACCAACTGCTGAAACTTCCTTAGCCTGACAAAGGGTTTTTGAACCCGAAAGCTTGCCTAATACTTATTTTCCAGCTATTTGGGTTGGTCTAATAAAAGATATCAGATTCACCCAAGGAACCTTGTCTGCCTATAAAGAGATCAATGTATCCACCCCCTGGACTATGGTACATACAGGTTGGAGATGATCTAGGTATCTGTCTAACCTGTTCTTAACATCTCACAATAAAAGAGGCTATACCACCTTACTTTCCAACCTTAAAGTTAGAAAGATTTTTTTCCATTATTCATCTTACCTCTTTTGTGCACCATATTTTTGTGATTTCTGCTTGCCCTACCCCTCCTGGATATGGAGGGCAACTTATAAGCTGTATGTGGCATATAGGAGGACTATTATTGTGCCCTGCTATTTTCTAGACTCCATAAATTTTCATAGAGAAGTAGGGCTGGAAGGGACCTCCATAGGTCCCCTATGCCTGAGGTATGGATCCTTCCTATCCATATCATCCTATACCAATCCACTGTCTAACTTCTTACAAAACCACACCATCAACCCTGACAACACAAGACATAACACCCTAACCTGCCCCAGGTACAGCAAGTGGACCAAGGTGGCAAATGTCCGCTGCTGTAAAGGTTGTTAATATAGACTCAATAGATTCCAAGGAGAGGTCCATGACCCCTGTTACAGAGGAAGGCACGAACCCCCAAGCTCCATGCCAATCTGACTATGGGGTAAAATTCCTTCCTGACCCCAGATGGGGCAACTAGTGTGACCCTGACTGGAGGGGTAAGACCCTCTAGCCAGGAGCCTCCGGGTTAAGCCCAAGCAGAAGCACTGCAAACATTTCATCCTTTTCACACAGGTCATGTTTTCTGAACCACTTAGGATTGTTATCTCCTCTGGACTCATGATATCCAAAACTTAACATGGTGCTCTAGTTATGGCCTCAGCAGCATTGAAGAGTGGACTGATTTCGTCCCATATTTTGCCTGCAACCATTCCTGATAATACATCACAGAATAACATTTGCCTGTGTTGCAACAGCTCACACCGACTCATATTAATAATCCCCAGACCACTTTCTGCAGTATGGCTGCCCTAGGCAGTCATTCCACAGTTTGTATTTGTACATTTGATTTCAATCCAGTGCCTTGCATCTGTCTTGAATAAATTTAATCATATTGATTTCTGACCATTTCTCCAATTTATCAGGATCATTTGGGATGTTAATCTTGCCCTTCAGTGCTTGCAATCCTCCCTGCTATAAAATCTGCAAATTCTGTAAGTGTACCCTGTATTCCATCATCCAATTCATTAAGGAAAGTGTTGAATGTTACCAGGCCCAGGACAGACCCCAGAGGGACCCCACTTCACATGTCCTCCCACTTTGATAGTTATAACTACCTAGAAAATAGATTTTTTTTTTAACTCACTGTGCACCCACCTCAGGGTGATTTCCCTCACTTTCTTATGAGAAATGTCATGTACCAAAAGCCTTAATGAAGGGAAGCAGTGTCACATCTCCTGCTCTCCCCTCGTGCAGGAGGCCAGTTACTCCGTCAAAGGAGGAAATTAAATTGGTTTGACAGGATGCATACTGGACAAATCCACACTGACTTTTTAATTACCTTATTATCCTTTAGGTGTTTACAAACTGATTGGTTAATAATTTGCTGTAGTGGCTTTCTGGGTATTGTGGTTGCACTGACTGGGCCTCCTTTTTAAGATTCAGCCACCCCACATGCTCTTCCCAAGTCTTCTGGGACCTCCCCTGTTCCCGGTGACTTCTCAAAGATAATTTCTATGGGCTAAATCCTATTTCACCTTTACACACAGGACTGACGCTTGGGTAATGACACAAGAGTAATTCTTGGCACTTTCACAGAATTTGGCAGCCCAGAAGGGAAGATACTCAGGTGGCTCAGTGAGATATACACGAGTGTCTGATGCCTCTTGAGTTGAGGGGGCACGTGCCCCCCCGACACCAGTCAGCAACTGGGGATGAGGGGTCCCTCGGCAGCCAATCCCGCTGGCTGGGGGGGCAGTTCCCCAGCAGCTGGAAGTCCCATGTCCACTTTTGCTGGCGGCCCCACTCCCCAGCTGGTGCTCGCAGGGGGGGCACTGGTGCTCTCGCCTGCCCACCTGCCCCGCTGCCCAACAGCTAAACAGGGAGTGTGGCCTGACAGGGGATGCACCAGCACTCTCAGGGGGTGCACATGCATCCCCATGCACTGCCTGCACATTGCCCCTGGTGAGATAAGTACTGCTCAGGGAGGGGACCCTGGCCATGCTCTCCAAAAATGGGGCAAAAACTATTCCACTTTATCCAATTAATAATAAATACAAGGTACAGTGGGCTAACTTCCAAAGGAGAACTGGAGGGTGCTCTGGCTGACACTTAGCCCATGGCCTGGTATTACAACACTCTTCTGAGAAGTAGGAGATGAGGGGGCCTAGAACCTAGGTCTCCTGTTCCCCGGATAAATCACCCTAACTATTAGCCTATCTGGCTAAAAGGAGGGTGATCTCTCTACCATATCCCCTCTCCCCCATGGCAGGAGATGTGTACCAAGGTGACTGTGTTCTTCCACTGGTGCAAAGGAAAAAAAAGAGCCATGAAAGTACCAACAATTGTACTCATGCAGCTATGCAAGTACCATGCTCATATATTAAACTGAAGGTGGAGGTGGCCCTAATTGTTCAGAGACTGCTTTGGCTAGCTCCCTAAATACCCTGGTGAGTACTATCAGGCCCTCCTAATGCATATGCCTTTAACTCATTAAAATAATCTTTAACCCATTCTCTCTCTATTCTGGCCAGTGCGCCCCCCCCCCCCCCCCCCCCAACCTTGTTAAAATTAATTGTATTATCAGATGACAATTAACATCTTTTGGAGGGAAAACTGAGACAAACATTAAATATTGAGCCTTCTCCATGCGCTCCATTATTTGCTTTGCTTCCAAATTAACCAATGTATTTATAATTTCCTTCCTCTTCTTTCTAACATATCGATATTCTATTTCTATTCTAATAAGTTCTATTTATGGAACATCATCTTGTCTTTTATATTTCTGCCAACTTCTTACATTTTGTGCCATCACCTTTCTGATTTTATCCCCAAATGCTTGTACTATTTCTTCATGCCCCATCTATGTTTGCTTTTGGATTAAGATGTCTTGTGAGCGTTAAACCTTGTATAGCCCTTGTAGACACTCGAAGAAAGCACTAAAAATCCACTGTTTTACAGTTCCCCCAAATGCATGATGCTGACAGCCTGGTTTTCCTGAACACAGTCCTGTGACCAGAGGAACAATTTAATTTGCAATCCTAGCCTCTGGGTAGCAGAGCATGTACCCATATTTCAGTAAAGATGCAATTCACTTAAAATTAAGTCCACAATGCTTGGCTTTTTATTTTAAAGTAGAACCAGTATGTGTGCCCATTTGCATCATAGCCAAGCATACTATAAGGGAGGAATGCAATGAGCCAAAGCCACTAGAAAAGCACTAAATAAGCTATCACTTGTGGCTTCCACATACCATTCTTATTTCAATAACACAATTGAAAATTATAAACAGCAAGCACACACAAATGTCAAATGTAATAGCACAGAATGAAGAAACAGAAACAGAAGTGTGCAATCTAATAGTTAGGCTCTGCCCTGAAGTCCTGTCCTGCCTTTTCCTACTCAGCCTGCACAGCTGTCGCCTTTCAATAGTGCCACGTATTACCATCAACCTATTTGTCCTTTCGATCAAACTGACAGTAATTTAGCTTGCTTGCTATGCAGCTGCAGCAATTTGGGCCCTGCTTTCCCAGACATTCTCGTGGCAGCTGCATTTCAGGCTGACTGCAGCACACCTGCAGAAAGACTGCAGTCCATAGGGTGCAGCGCAGGGTCGTAGAGATTATGGCTGAAGTGGAACAGTAGCCTTAGGAGAGTGTTGGCATTAAGATGACCATAAGATGTTCATAAGGTTGGGATGTAAACTGGCATTATATGGTTAATGCTGCCCCGACCTTGCAAAAAGGAACTTAGCTTTACAAAGTTCATCTGTCCATGGTTCAGTGCATCTTGCAAGCCTAAAGCAGAACCAGTCTATCAGCTGCCATTTGTTTCTAGGGCACAGAAACAAACGCCTTGAACCCTCAGCAATGTCACACAAATGCCTTGAGCAAGGCAGCGATACACAAAGGGCTATAAACCAGAACACATTTGCTGCCCACCTCTTGGATTATGAGTTAAATACTTCCTGCTGCAAAGTACCCCTTCTCTCCCACCCCCCGCTCTAACTCTTTGCTATGGCAGATATGCTCTGTACCGGCCGGCTGGCATGCAGGGACACAAGAGGCAAGACCATGATTCCCCTGGGGGGTTTGGGGGAGATTTTCGGCCAGAGCGCCAAACTCATAAGTTATACCTCTGGTGGTATCTAAGCATTCCAGCCATTGCGTTGAGCTCGTGTGGCTCACTCCATTCTGCGCTCACTTCTTTCTCCCTAAAGCTACATGCTCTATTTACTTTCTCTGTGGCAATTTTCCATTGCTGCTGAACCAGGATACTTTGGGCCAAAGCCAGCCATGGGGTAAGCAGCTTCAGGCTGCTGTTGATTTCCGTGGGTGTTCTAATCGCTTACTTCGATAGTTCTTTGTTTCACCTTCGAATGACTTGTTGGGGGATTTGGTTCTTTTGTTTTGTGTTCCTATCCTTTTGCAGAAGGAGAAAACAGGTACATTTGTTCCGTTTAGGAAAGTCCAGCTTTTGCCAGAACTTAAGAAACATCTGCCAGCTTTTGGCAATTAGCAGAGGGTTGTGTCTTTTGTTGCAATGCTCCTTAGGGACATTTTAATAGAATTGTCTGAAACTGTTGAATAACAATTGGATGCTGAGTAAGATGGTTTGAAAAAGAGAGAAAGGCTCATGTTGCCTTCTGAGGAATGGCTGATAGGAGAGAGGAAAGGGGCCAGAAATCTCTGTCCTAATTTTTTTTTGTTTTAATGGGGGAGTGGGCTTGAAAGACACACTGGTTGGGATCTTCCAAGCCAATGGGCACCTGATACACTTCAAGGGTCAGCCCCACTCTGCTGCCCTCAGGCTCCCCATTAGCCAAGAACCCACCTCCTCCCTCTGTGGGTGACCTGCTGGCACAAAGCAGAAATTCATTTTGTTTCTTAGAAGAACGACCCTTGCCTTGCCCTTGTGAACCTGCTGGGACCCACAGAGGATGTTTTGTGAGGTTGGAGGAAGAGGAATCTCCTCCCCACAAATGCAAGTTATTTCTACATGAGGGACAGAGGAATCTAGTGCAGAGCTGGTAACTTTACCTCTCTGAACTGCACGAGGAATATGGCGAGAAAAGGCAAAGCCTCTATCCTTGAAAACAGGGCAAGGGCACCAGCACCCTACATCCCAAAAGGGAGGCATGGTCTTACTTGCCTCCTGTGTCCCTGCACACCAGCCTGCTGGTGCAGAGCATATCTACCATAGCCAAGAGTTGGAGCAGTGGGTTTGGGGGGGGGGGGGGGGGGGGGATGAAGGGTACTTTGCAGGAGGAAGAATTTGACCCATGCTTCAGGAGACAATTCAGGAGATGATCCCCCACTGTTAACACACTGCTTTGTTACTGTTCACTATAAAGTTACATATACATCTATATCTGTATTGCCCCTTGGTAACCAAATAAATGGCCTTGGCACTGATCGGTTATATATGTACGTGTATATAACCATGTATTTGACTATCAGTGGCCAAACTGCTCAGAGGGACAGATCTTTTACATTGTGTTCACCCACAGACTCAGTTGATCCCAAAATGAATTCTCCATTGCCTTGCACCTTGCTCAGCCATTCAAAATGGCAACACTGTCTAGTCTACATTGATGCTAACACCTGCCCAAGGCACGATGCATCTGACAATGATGGGCCTACTCTAGTCAAAGAAAGCAAAGAACTCGATATTTTCCAACTGAACGCAGCCCAAGGTAAGGGACTGGAATGCAGAGGGGGAACAGGTTATCATATAAACATGCAATTATTTCATGTAGTACAGACAGAATAGACTTTGAGGGAATTAAGGAAAATTCCTTTGGTTGGAGTTCATTCCCTGGGTAACATTTTTTCTCCCCTGAGAATCCTTTCAGGCACATTATTCATCACTTCAGAGCACAAGCCTCAGCAGCTGAATCTTTGGGGATTTTGGCCGATTCAATTGTCTGCGTAGAAACAGTGCACTGACACCTGTTTGGAATCGCTGCCTTTGCGAACCATTTCACTGCCGCATGACAGTCTTGACCCCATGCATTGCTCCAAAGTGGGGGCCACATGATGTGTTTATTAGTATTAATTCTTATTGAGGGCTTGGTTCTTCAAGATGATTAACACCCACCAAAGCCACTGGGAGATAGGGAGGCCACAGATTCACCAAGGGCAAGGTCAGAGCACTAGTCAGGGCTATCTATCTTCTGTATTATGCAACTACTCCTCCAAAAGTAGAAACTTTAATTCCAGTCCTTAGCAATCTGTATAACTTTCAGCATGTCGCCCAGCCTATTAATTTCCGCTGAGAGCTCGATTCCGCCAAACAAAGCATTTCCTGATCTTTCATTAACAATCAAGTGGGAATTGTACTTCAAAGGAGAGTACTTTAAAAAGGTACAATGAATATTTACCCGCATTAATATAGATGCAGTTGGGTTTAGTAAAAGGGAGAGTGGGACATGGGAAACAGAGACAAGTTTATCAACCTGACTGAAAGATGCTCGTGCAGTCATTGCATCCAAACCCATTCAAATCCTTCCAATGTCCACTGGCACATCTTCATTCCCTATATCACTTCCGCGCTACACCATGAGTACCCCATACTGAACCATGCTCCCTTTTTACAGGGCTCCTCTATCATGCGACCTGCATATGAACTCTGTTCATCAAATTTACTGTCTTAAAAATGGCAAAAATCGTAATGCTTTACTCGCCCTTTTCATTTGCTTTGTCTGTTTAGATTGTCAGCTCTTTGGCACAAGGGCAATCGTTCTTGGTAGCACTTGGCACAGTGAACCTCAAACCAGTTCTGATCTTTGGGGGTTACCACCATGTAAATGTTAAGTAATGATGATAAACAGCAGGAACACCACACTTACACTGCTGAATATGAGAGTCTCTATACAGAGTCCCCATAGAGTTATTAACCAATGACTACACTGTCTTAGAAATGCAAAATAATCTTTAACCTAGACTACCCTTTCAGTGTAGATAAGTCCTAGAAACAATAAATTAAGTGACAAGTGATAGAGAAAGCATTCTTTGATATGGTGCTGCCAGCCTCCAGCTGTGCAAGGAGATGGCTGCTGACTACATTCGAGAAGTGTGAGATTACAAGGCAATATGTATCCCGGGTTGTATTAACAGGAATGTCACTTGCAAATTGAGGGAATTGATTCTGCTGCTCAATTCAGCATTGGTGAGGCCTCACTTGGAGTACTGTGTCCAGTGTTGCACCCCATACTCAAAAAAATCAGGGACAGATTACAAAGAGTCCAGCAGAGAGCGACAAAAATGATTAGAGGTCTAGAAAGCATGATTTATGAGGAAAGGCTGAAAAACTAGGTTTATTTAGTCCAGGGGGAAAAAAAAGACTACGGGAGGGATTTAATAACAGCCTTCAAATATATACGCGGAAATTACAGAGGGGATGGAGATAGGCATTGATCTGTGGCTGAACAAGACTGGAAGCAATGGCTTCAAGCTGCAGCAGAGGAAATTTAAATTGGAGATTAGGAAGAACTTTCTGACTATAAGAGCAGTCAGGCACTGGAATAGGGGACGTAGAGAGGTTGTGGAATCTCCATGCCTGGACATTTTCAAGAATAGGTTAGACAGATGCTTGACTAGGGTGGCTTAGTCAGGGATGATCCTGCCTTGCAACCCCACTTTCCTATGATTTCATAGATGTTAAGGCTGGAAGGGACCTTGCAAGATCATCGGGTCCAGCCCCCTGCCCAAAGGGCAGGCAGTCAGTAGGGTCAAATGATCCCAGCAAAATAGGCATCCAAGCATTTTTAAAGGAATCCAGAGTAGGTGCCTGCACCACCTCTGGGGGGAGCTTATTCCAGGCCCTGGGGTCTCGGATAGTGAAGAAGTTTTTCCTTATGTCTAGCCTAAAATGGCCTTCCAAGAGTTTGTGACCATTGGACCTAGTCTTCCCATGGGGTGCTCTGGTGAATAGTCATTCTCCCAGTTCCCAGTGCACACCCTTATATATTTCTAGGATGTCACCAAGTCACCGCTGAGCCTACGCTTCTCCCGGCTGAAGAGTGCCAGGTCTCTCAACCTCTCCTCATAAGGCCTGCCTTCCTGTCCTCTAATCATTCACATGCCTCTCCTCTGGACTCTCTTAAGCTTCTCCACATCCTTTCTGAAATGCGGCGCCCAGAACTGGACACAGTATTCCAGCTGTGGTCTCACCAAGGCCAAGTAAAGTGGGAGGATGACTTACCGGGTCTTGTTTGAGATGCATCAGAAGATGCAAGCCAGAGTTTTGTTTGGTTTGCCAGCTGCAGCATTGCATTGGTGGCTCATGTTCATCTTGTGGTCAGTCATGACCCCAAGTCTTTTTTGGATGCAGTGCTAGCTAGTGTAGCACTACTGAGGCTATAAGTGTGGTGTGGGTGCTTTTTCTCCCAAGGTGGAGCACCTTGCATTTCTCGGTGTTGAATGCCATCATGTTTTGATATGTCCACCTTGTAAGTCTGTTGAGCTCGGCCTGGATTGCCAGCCTATCCTTTAGGGTGGCTGCACTTCCTCATAATTTGGTGTCATCAGCAAACTTAGCTAGCCTGTTTGTAACACCTGAGTCCAGATCATTTATAAACACATTGAAGAGTACAGGTCAAAGAACAGAGCTCTGGGGGACACCACTGGTTACAGTGCACCAAGTTGATTTGGTTCCATTGACTATCACTCTCTGGGTCCATCCATGGAGCCAGTTCCCCAGCCATTGGACCGTGAACTTGTCTAGGCTACAATTCCCCAATTTTTCCATGAGGACATCATGGGACACCAGGTCAAAGGCTTTCTTGAACTCCAAGAATATGATATCCACCTCTTCTCCTTTGTCCAGGTGATGCGTCACCTGGTCATAGAAGGAGATCAGGTTGGTCAGACGAGATCTACCCGCCATGAAGCTGTGTTGGCTCTCTCTCAGAATATTGCCTCTGTTAGGATATTGGTAATGGTTTCTTTAATGATTTTTTCCAGGATCTTTCTAGGGATTGAGGTCAAACTAACTGGCCTGTAGTTACTTGGATCGTCCCTTCTCCCTTTCTTGAAGATAGGTACCACACTGGCCCTCTTCCAATCGTCAGGCACCTCGCCCAAGCACCACAAGTTCTCAAATATCCTCACCATAGGCTGTGCTAAATGTCAGCTGGTTCCTTTAGCACTCTTGGGTGCATTGCATCCAGGATGGCTGAATTTGTGGATGTTCAGCCTCTTAAGATGTTCCCTTACAAGATCAGTGGTAATGGTAGGCACAGGGTCTCCCTTGCCCTGGTGATCCTGCCTTTTGTCAGGCAGAGTGATCCTGCTGGGCTGATGGAAGACCAACAGGAAGTAGGTCATTAACAAGATTGACTTTTCCTGAGTGGGGATCTCATCTTCCTAATGGAATCTCATCTTCTCTGTCTGGATGCCTTTGGGGCTAAAGAATTGCTCAGCATTGTCAGCCCATCAACTAATACACATATCTCCCAAGTCTCTTATTCTTTGTTTTCTGCATTCTACCTTTTAAAATCAGTTATGTCTTTTTTCAAAAGCTGCCCAGTCTGGACCGAAGAGAGTTTCCTTTCATAAAGTTAAACACTTACATTTAACACAGTCCTTTCATTTTGTCAAGCCTTTGATGTCGACTGTGCCTGGTGAACAAAGAGCTGTGTCATGCTCCTCTTTACAGGTATGTTGGAATTAGAATTTTCTCTGCCTTGATTAGATTAATTATTTCTTTAAAGTCCCACAAAGATATGCTCATTCTACATACTACTTCTAAGGATAAAATGGCTCGTCTGATCTTCTGGATGAACCTGGGAGCAATGTATTGTCTAATTCTCATTAGAGCAGCATACAAGATTGTAACTATTGCAGGATGATTATCCCTGCACATACAATTTATGGGTCCAGTCCTACCAGTGCCTGCAACACAAAGGGTACATCTAATCATACAACTGCTTAGAGGTGGGTTTACTCTAGAGTAAATTACACCCACACCAGGCAGGTGTCTACTCATGCAGGGAAGCAGGAGCAGATTTTCTGCTCACCGTGGCAGTCACTCTTGCCCGCGCTGGCCCCCTGCAGCAGCCAGGGGGACCTCTAGGTTCCCCCTGGGTGCTAGCCCAGGGGTGGCAGGGAGCATGGGGCCAGGAGACAGCTGTCTCCTGGCAGGAGCTGGAACATTGCCCCCATGTCCCCTGGAGCTGCCTACTGCTAGGGTGGGCTCCAGTGGCACAGTCTGGGCATGGGACAATGTCCCTCTGTCCCAGCAGCAGGGACCTCCCAGTCCCCACTCTGCAATCACAACAGAGGCTGAGATATTATCTTCAATCCTGTGATTATGGAGTGGGGGCTGAGAGCTCCCTGCTGCCAGGGAAAGGGGACATTGTCCCTGCCTGGGCTCTGGTGGCAGAGCCTGTCCCGGCCACAGGCAGCTGGCTGACTGGGAGGCAATTTGCTCCCTGTAAGCCATCTACATGTGCCATACTGCACAGTAATTACTCCCAAGTAAATTTGCTACTTGTATTTACCGGTAGCAAATTTACTTGTGATTAGAGCAAAATTATTGTACAGTAAGTGTCTGCATATGTAAATAGTGACACTTACTGCACAGTAATTTGCTCTAATCTTGAGTAAAGCACCTCATGTAGACGTGCCCAAAGTTATCAAACCCGTCAAATTTGTTATAATAGCATATGAAGGTCCTAGCCAAAATCAGGTCCCCATTGTTCCAGTCATCATAAAACAGTACAGTTGCACCAAAGAACATCCGAGGCTTCAATCCTGCCACCTAGTGCATATAGCTGGACTCTAAGCCTACAGAAGTGAAAAAACCTGCTCATGAAGTACTAGGAATATAACTCAGACAAACACCTGCTCCTTTTTAGTATGCCAACCTGCCTCTCCAGACTGCCCTGGCGAGTACTTGCCTACAGGTCAGGTACTATATTCATGTCATCCCACTGTAATTGGAATTCCTTGTGTCATTTCATTTCCCAAGAATTTGCTATCACTATATGTGAGACCAACTCAGTCAGTATTTCATTCAGGTACCTGTCCTGTCTGGATAGATCTTCAGGAGACCTGTCACTGCTAGCATAAGTGGAGCTCAGATGAATGATGAACATTTAGTTTGAACTGACTGGCTGATGCTATTGAACTGTTCTGCTTTGGGTAGGGACACATAATCAAACCGAAGAGAGTTAGTTGGGGACAGGAACTTACCAGCCATCAGCTGCTTTGTAGTATCTGTTGGTAGTATCCGTGCATGCTCCTGCCCTGTGCTATGCAAAACACAAACTGCAATAATTTACCACTCTTTCATTTCAGGGCTATATTTGTCTAATTTGTTGAAACTGCTGTGGAAAGTTTATTGGTTTTTTAAATTCTGGCATTTTGGACTCTAGTGATTCTTGATTGCCTACCAAGACACTTCTCCAATGAAACATTTCCTTTAGTGCCAGAGACATTACAACTGCTGGCAATGATGACCAGGGAAAAGAGAAATTTCAGGTTCGTTTACCCACCCTACTAAAATATAGTTAATGTGACTATATTTATGCTGGACCTTTCAAAACTATGATTGTTACTATTCACATGTGAATTTCTTCTGGCATAAATTCCTACTGTCCATTTTCTAATACATTTTGGGTGCCATAAAAAACAATAAGAAATAACAGTCTTAAAAATGTTGCTTTATGTATACTCATGTTAACGCTCCTGTCTTTTATAGAGGAAGACCTTCTTGTATCTTCTAATTTTTCTCAGGTATTGTATTGCTCCTTCACTCTACTTCATACAGTGGCAACTTGAGTAGGTTTTCATCTGCATTTCTAACACATCTGTGTGTGAGCACGGTCAACCTTTATTGCTTTTATCCTTCATACACAGCCTTTAAAACTGATTTGTAGGGGGGGCGTAGTTGTGTTTGTTTTCTCGTTTCTCTTCAACTTCTGTTTCTCCCTATGGGGGTCTCTAACCAACCTAACTCATCTCTTTCTTATTTCATTATGTGATTTTTCTCAGGTTTTTTTTTTTTTTTTTTTTTTTTGCAGTACAGTCTGCTACTGATTTGTTGAAACCCAGCAAAGCACTAGTTGTGATGAAATTTGCTTCAGGAAAGGTTTTTTCAGGACTTGGGGGGTGGGGGGGGGGGTCTCTGTCCAAAGAGAAAAACCTTAGAACAGTGAAAAGTTACAACAGATAAGGGGAGCCCAGGTTCAAATTCGTGCTCTGCCTGGTCTCCCAGTGGTTACCTGACCAAAAGCCTAATTTCCTATAGCTGGGACATACAGACTCCAATCCAGCAAGCTCACAGCTATGCTTATATTGCTCCATATGGGCATTGGGTCTGCCTACACAAACTGGCTTGCACATTTGCAGGCACAGATCATCCTGCCTTTTCTCACCCCAAGATTAGTGCGTACTGATTGGAGACTACACTTGACAGGAGGGGTGGGCAAAATGTGGCCTGTGGGCCAGATGCGGCTTGCCAGGCTATTCTATAAAGCCCACGGGGGCCCTGAGAAATTTAGAAAATTAATATTTCTCTGCCCCTTGCTGCCTGTCATGCGGCCCTCGATGGCTTGCCACAACTCAGTAAGCAGCCCTCCGTCCAAAATAATTGCCCGTCCCTGCTTTACAGCCATTCAGGGGGTGGTAGAGAATGTAGCAGTTCACTTATAATGTGGGACTTTTCACTGGGAACTAATACCCATCATGCTTTGGAATCAGCACTAGCATCTGGGTGGAAATGATGACCTAGAAAGTCTTCTATGACCAGGGAACCTGTCACTCTACATGAGTGGGCACCATATCTGTTCCTCATATAGTGTTGAACACCTCACGCTATTTAAAAGGCAATCAGGACTCATAGTAGAGATGATATCTTTTATCAGACCAACACCGTTGATCTAATAAAAGATATCATCTCTACTACAAGTCCTGATTGCCTTTTCCTCTAGCCCAATATGGGTACAACCTGGATACTTCACACTATTTAATGTATTTATCCTCCCTGTAAGGTAGGAAAGAACTATTATTATATCTGAGGCATAGAGAGGCTGAATAAATTGACAAAGATCACATGGGATGTACACAGCAAAGACAAATTTGAACCTAGAGCACTGTCCTGGTTCGTAGGAGACTAACTACTGGACCATCTTTCCTCTTCCCTCAGAGTTACCTACCTGAGGGATCCCCTCTCTTCCCATGACACAACTGAATTGCATATAAAAGATGGGGCAACCATCAGGGTGAGCTCTGCCATGCCTCTGGATTGCAACTTCTTGGTCAAAAGTAACGTACATGTAATGAGCTACTAGGTGCTTTGCAGGAATCTTGTATGTGGCAGACTTAGAGGAAAGGTGACAATGTGTATATGGGGGAGAGATTTTATGTTGTTTTGACTTATTGCCTGGCTGGCTGTTGCGCATGCATGATTATTTAATGCTTGTGGCTGAATGAGCTAATTTGTTACCTATCTATGATTATTTAAGCTTAACTAAATGCTTGGAGGTCTAGAGCTTTTGAGCGAGGAATTTTTTGTTTGTTTACATCAAACGACAAAAATAGTTTATTACTTACATGTTTTCTGCAAATTTCCATTAGCTGACATCAACCATCTCAGTCTACACATTTTTGTCTTTTCGAATAGTCTCCTTTGCTTACAGTTTTACAAGGGAGTTCCTATTTTATAGCATTTAAAAATGTTGCACTGCACCCCAACTTCCCTGGGAATACGCACATTTAAAATGAATTTTAAAAATGTACTTGCGTGATGCTGAGCCCTTTGTCATAAAACATCTCATGTTTAGTTGATAATATGCGAGCTAGGCATTGTACTAACTGAAGTGTGATAACCGAGGATTATTCTAGGTGAAGGGGACGATGCAAGATGGGCAACAGAGAACAACTGTCCCTGGCAGGTATATAGGCAAGATGTGCTGACCACTCTCTCAGAATTGGGGAATCAGGAAATCAACTCAGGAATTCAACTCCAACCTGTAATATTTTCAAAATAACCCGTGTCCCTGTGATACTTAAGTGACAGTGATTCAGGCTGCAGGTGTTCTGGGATTTATGACAGGAAATATTCAGAGCTATTTAATTTTAGCCTACATCCAGGACTTCATTGCATAAATCCTGCGCTAATCTCTTCTTTGTCAGAAATTAGACTCACGAGAACCTATCTGAGCAACGTGGCTTATCAGCAGCAAGGACTGGTTATTATTTAGCTCTTAGAGGGCGTTGAGCAACCTCCAACACAACTCTGTGGAGTCTAACGTACACAGGGTCGGACAAATCAGTTGATTCAAAGCCATGGTAAGTGGTTGGTACTGGATTGCCCTCTCGCAAACTCTTGTCATTTGACTCGTAGTGTCTAAAATTAAAACTCGTGGCATTGAAGAAGCTCATTACTCAGTGCTTTATGTGGCACATTCATCACAAACGTTAGCTTTTCATCCTCAGGGAAATTCCTTATCACAAATCTGAAAAAAAAAAAAAAGGGCTACATTGCACCTGGCTCTCGTGCAGACGACACAATGGAAGCAGACTAAGAGCCAGTCACAATCCTAGGGTCCCTGCACTCAGCAGAGTGGTTAATCTGTTCCTCTACTTAACCCCAGGGACATACAATGAAGAAGAGATGGGGTCTTAACCAGGGAACCTGGTTTTCCTGGATTAAAAAAAAAAAAATTGAAAATTCTCTCATAAAAAAAGAAGAAAAAAAAAAAAAAATCACAAATTCTCCGATAAAACCCCAAAAATCCGTGATTAAAATGAAACATCACTATATAGATACACATATCAATTGAACACAATATTTTATTGATATATTTACAATCTTAAAGCAATATGGAAGTCTGCCAGTGCCTCAACCACTCTAATAAAAGAAATCCAAAGTACCTATACATTTTGGTATTTGATTTTGGTTCTTTTATCATGCAAAAAAATCAGAGCTCCCCCTGCCCCTTAGCTCACCAGGATGCAAGTCCAGACCCCTCACTCCCAAGCCACAGCCCCCCTGGCCCTGCTGGTGCTTGTCACTCCCTCCCACAGCCCCCTGCCCTGCTGCTGCCCCTTACCCTCCACCCATGGCCCCCTGCCTGCCCCCAGCCCTGCTGGAGGGGGGCCCCCACGGCCACAGTCATGGGGCCAGGGGCCCAGATCTGCAGCCCTCTGCCCCGCACAGGAGCTCTTGAGACCTGGCTGCTGCTTGTAGGAGGCTGCTGCAGCCTGAGCAGGAAGCCTGGCTCCCCCTCCTCCATGGGCAGCAAGACCGGAGCAGAGCCCATGAGGGCCTGTGGGGAGTGGGGAAATTTGAAAACTCTGTGTTTTCTTGGGTAAAGGGGAGAAAAAAAAACCCCAACAAAAAAACGATTTTTTTCCCCCATTTTTCCATTGGAAACAGAAAATCTAGATCCCTGGTCATAACCCACCATGCCATGGCTGGCTTCGGGATCAGAGTGTGGACACCAGGGAGAACAAAAGCATCACAGCAGGGCTTTGGGACAGAAAAGCCTGACTGATAGCTTAACGAGGAACAATCCCTTTACCAGCTTCCCTAGGACAGGTTGGTACCACACTATTCCCAACACTGGTTTCAGCCTTCAGGGTATGTTCCATAGCTCTCCGAGTTGCTATTATTCCCCGACCCCAAGACCTCACCCAAAATAGAGAAATATTGGTCTTCCAGCACAATGTTGCTTCAGTATTAGTTTAGTATTATTTATTTATCACTGCTGCAGTCAGTGGCCATTTACTTGCTGCAGCAGCCTTTTCCTATCACTGACTCCCATATGAGCCAACTGTACCAGAAAAGAAAGCATGAATGCATCTGAGCTTCACCCATGCACTTGGTACCTTTGTTGGCAGTGCAGTGGTTAATTTGTATAGCGCTGAGGAGAGTCAAAGTGCTTTACAACAAGATCATCATGTATAATGCCCTAAATTTAGGTTTTTAATTGAGTCTTGCAAATTCTACTTGCCCACTCATCTGGGACAAGTAATTATTTTTGATGGACGAGTAAAATGTCATTAGCTTTTTCATTCCACTAAAGCTGGGAGATTAGACTTTGTGGCTCAGCTGCTGAGTTTCCGTGACTGTTTTGCAAGGCTGAATGAATAAATAGGTTTAGTCTTGTTTTAAAAACTGCGCACACTATTTGTCATGATTTGTAAAACCATAGCCCCTCACAAAATAGGAAGCACTTTATACAGACAACAACAGTGAACTACAGATAAGCAGCCTCTTACATAGCTATAGTCTCTCCCTTTGACTCTGTTGTTAATGAGGGGCCAGACACCAATCTGAAACTCTACTGATCCCAGAGATTTCTAGATTCTGGTAATCCACTAAATAATTCACTACAGATACGCTTACAAGATCTGCTGTATGAGGGCATAGACAGATGAAACAATTATACCAAGTTAAAAAATGTATATGGAAGGGGGTGTCTTATAGTAGATTTATTTTAACTCAGTAACATGGGTCCATTTGCCCCTACCCTAAATAAAATAGACCTTCTGCTTATTCTTCCCCCTTGTTCTCCATAGCCCATGAGGTCTGAATCAGGCCTCCCTGCAATGTCAGTGTTTCTCTACCAGGGTGATGTAGCACCTTGGGGTGCTTTGGGATCCTCTCAAGGGTGCCATGCAATGTCAGCACTCTTAGGTGTGCAAACATGATTCACAAGATAAACCCAGAGTTTTCAAATAGGAATCCATGGTGTAAGAAACATTCTGACCTGCTGTGGTCTTTCTGAATTCTTTGCAAAGGAATAATTGCTCTATTCTTTTTCTATACTCAAAATAAGTGTGAAAACGAAGAGTCGGCATTTTCTGAGGGGTGCCTTGAGTCTAAAAAAGTTGAGAACCCCTGGTCTAAATAGTATGTATAAGCTCTTCCACCTCCAATCATATCTCCCTTCCCCCGATTTCCTTATTTCCGTGGTCACTGCATCAGTGCCTAGTGCCTCCAGCAATGTGTCTGCTCGAGTAAGACTGCTGTGTACAACAAGTCATCAAAGCGCCATGGCACACAGCTGAGGGAAGACCTTAGCCCTTCTCTTTGAAGGGGTGCTGCCAGTGGTGAAAGGTCGCTTGTGAAGAGGAGAGGGATTTCGAATTCACATTGGTCCTCCCTTCTCATAAAAGGCATGCAGGTTGAAAAAGCCCCTCACATCTTTTCAACGAGAACCTTGGGCTTGAGGAGTCCTGAAGAGCTTCAGTGCCAAGGACAGTGCCGAGACCTTGAAGAGGGGAGAGGATCGCAAGTGTGTGAA
The DNA here is from genome assembly GCF_000455745.1 of Alligator sinensis. Lineage (NCBI taxonomy): Eukaryota > Metazoa > Chordata > Crocodylia > Alligatoridae > Alligator > Alligator sinensis. The sequence continues at coordinate 3,290,282 of NW_005841968.1, read as the reverse complement.
GCAGTCGAGAAAAATCTAGGCAAGTTCTCTACCTTTCAGCACAGCGCTCTCTCTCTCCCCCCTCCCCACCCCCTACCCCTAATTCTGCCAGGTTTCCATTGTAATAAAAACTCTGTAGCTTTCCAAACTCAAACACTTACAACAACCTGGACTTGAACTGGAAGCAAGCTTAAATTAAATTAGTCAGCATGAGCCATCAATGACACAGGTGTGCATTACCTCAAACAACCATGTACACATCTTCCACAGCAAACACCAAGCCTTAATACAGCTTCAGGGCTAGATCTTCACTATCAAACAGTGTTAGTATGACTATGTCGCATTTAGGACTGGGGGAAAAATATCCCATAGGTTTAACTGACATATGTATAGCTGCAAAAATGCCCATTGAAATGCAATTGAGACAAACAAAAGATTTCTTCTGCCAGTGCAGCTGATATCACTTGAGGCCCATCACACAGGACACTTAGCACATATTTCATCTGAGTAGTAAGCATTGTTGTGCCATATTAAAAGCTAGAACATGCTCAGAGCAGTAGCACTGTAATGGCTACTATGATCTCAGCCTACCCTGCACAGGGCTGGAGGCAGCTGTGCCCCCTACCCTCCTTCAACCCCCAATACCGACCCCAGAACCAGGTGCCACAGTTTCACATCCATCCACGAGGATGTATAAAACCCCCATGTCCGGAGCCCATGCCCTCCCCACCATGTGCCCCTGGCATGTCAGTGCGAGCTGGATATCTACTACTAGTGATGGGCAGAGGGAAGCATGGGGTGCCAAGCCTGGGACAGTGTACTGCTCTTGCGGCTGGATCTGTGGGGTGAGCCAGGCCTCTGCCACGGGTAGAGAGAGAGAGAGAGAGAGAGAGACAGGGGCTGGTTCAAGACTCTGGTGAGGTGCCAGGCTGGGACCAAGAATCAGCAAGCTGTGCTTATATGATCTCTGTGCAGCAGTCCAACAAAAGCTGAACACCTGTTACCGAATACCATCTGGATAGACACTACTGCTACAAAAAAATCTAACTTTGCTACACTGTGTTGGCACTTAGCATGTGTTTTACTGCTTGAATATGCAGGCGCTCATGTTTTAAGTGCATTTAACACGGGGTAAGCAAAATCCACCTGCCAACTGATTCTGTTCAGCCCATGGATAAGTTTAGAGTAGACCTGCTCATTAGCATATTAATAAGCTATTTTGACAAGTGTGGAAACACCACGAAGGACTGAGAACCAAGCTCCCCTGAGCACTGGGGGTCACAGCCGAGCAGCAGGTGGACATGGGCCACTCCTCTGCAGATCTGGTGCTGGTGGGATGCTTCTCTCCGCCATCTGCTGCTGCGCCTGCATGACTTTGCCACTCTCAGGGTGCCCAGGGCTGCTATGTTGCGCTCTGGATGGCAGCAGCAGACACGATGCACCTGGCACAGCCTGGCATCACCTAGCCTCGCTCCACAGTGGGCAGCATGGCACAGCCCACAGCAGGTCAGTGGTGGCGCAGCCAGCATGGGGAATACAGGGGACACAGGTATGATGATGTACGGAAAACTGGTTATGGTGTTTATATGATAAAGTTTATACTATAAATGCCATAACAATTTTTAAGTATAGCTGTTGTTAAACACCATTCATTTTCAACAGCTCACCAAAACTTAAGTGGCCCTCCAGCCCAAATAATTGCTCATCCCTGGGTTAACACATCCTAAATGTAGCATGCGCATTGGTTGGACTCTGTTGGCACAAGAACCCCTTTGGCTGGCATCAGCTGCAACTCTGCTAGAGAGCTTTGCTGGGAGACTGCAAAGCCTTTGTATCACTGGGTGCAGACAGAAGTACTAATGGCCAAGTTTCCAAGCTAAACACACTTAGAAACATTTCATAAAAGAAGTGTTTCAGCCATGGGATGCATGCTCCTTCACTGTTCCTATCTGGAAAATTTCAGCATTCTTTAGCTTCAGCTAAGGGGTGCTAAACCAGGCTGTCGTGGCCTGCAGCTCTGCTCATTGCTCCTCTCTCTTCCTTCCCTCCTAGGGATGGGAGGTGGAGAGGGAAAAACAGAGGTAAAAGGAGGCAGCAGGGCTTCCTGGCTCCACTACAAGGAGTCTGAAACTTCAATGCCAAGGAAGGGGTAAAGCCCAGCTCTGGTGGCAGTGGGGATCCCTACAGAGAGTCCCAGTGGGGACCCAACAGGCAGGCTCTCCACGATCTCCCATTTCCCCCTTCCAATGCTCCAAGAGATGGGAGACAGCTGTTATTCACATGCATTGCTCCCTTCTCACCTAGTCTAAGGGATTTGGGAAACAAAGAATCACAGAGCCCAGGTATTTTACCATGATTTACAGGGAGAAACTGTGACACCATTTAATAGCTCCAAAACCTGTAGCCTGAAAGTAACTAGAAACTCAGGAGGCTAAAAATATATGAAGCAAAATTAAAAGGTACATCATCAGATGACAAAGTAACATGGTTATCTGGCAGACTATCACCAAAAATTTAGATGCCAGTTAATACTAGCAATAAAAGCTGAGTTGCAGTAGCATGATTTACTCTAAGCGAGAATGGTTTTGCACATATACAGAATGTGGGTTTTAAAACATTTTCCAAACGAGCTGTTCTGAACTGAACAGCAACACTTCAGAGCCTCCTCTCTGCCCCCCAAAATATTAACACAACTTCTCTAACTTCAGCCCGATTTCATTGGGACAGCTCTCGGAGAAAAACAGCAGTTGGGCTATTGACACTTTGGAAGCAAATGATCTTGAATGCTCGTGGATCACTATGCTAAGCAGTGGTTTTCAAGCTTCCTAAAGTCACGAGACCCTTTGTGTCACTTCTTCTGCCCTAGAACATCCCCACCCAGGCTCCCCTGCTCTGGCTCCATGGGTTGTCTGAGCTGACACGGAGCCAGACAATCCAGCTGCCTAGGGCTATCATATTTCCAATTTCAAAAAAAAGGACACCTGTGGGTGGGGCAGAGCAGAGGAGGAAGGGGTATATGATTGGGGGTGGGGGTGTGTGTAGTGATATGCCCCCTGCACCCCCAGCTCTGCTGGTGCCCCACTCTCTCGACCCGCAGCCTCCTGCCCCCACAGCCCTGCCAGTGCTTTGCAATCCTAACCGGCAGCCTCCTGCTCTCTCCCAGTGCTGCTGCCCAAGCAGCTTCCTCACACACACACACACACACACACACACACACACACACACACACACACACAAGCAGGTGCCAGGGCCTGTGCACAGAGCATGTGGACCCCTGGCAGCCAGTCAGCTTCCCCTGCTGCCCACAGCCCCAAGCAAAAGTAGAGGCAAAGCAAAAACCTGGACATCTGCTTGCATTTTAAAAACCTGCCTAGACGGAGGACAAGGGGCCAAAAAAGAGGACATGTCCAGGAAAATCCAGATGTATGGTAACCTTAATCCAGCCTGGCAATAGGGGCAGACCACCTCCCAGCCCACTCCACCATTACCCCCACTGTCTTTGCAGAGGCCCTGACGACCTGTCCCAGGGCCCCGGGTTCCACGGAACAGCTTGAAAACCACTGCTCTACGAGATAAAGCACAAGCAGGAGTGGCAGTGTGTAGCAGGCTCCAGGTGGTAAACTGCACAAGAAAACAAGACGGCCAGCTTCTTAATCATCTATTTCTGATGCACAGGAGAAAAAAGCTACAGCGTCATGTTTCAATCAAAGCGATGCGGTGCCCATACCAAGATGTCCTCAGAATTTCTGTAAATCTCAGATGACAAGTTCCTTAAAGTGTTTCATCCAACACAGAAGAAGACTACATTGGATCTCATTTGGGCAGATAAAGACTAGCTGATCATAGTTAAAAACCAGCGGTTGCCTAGATGCTTAGTCATGACTTGATTATATTTGTTACATACAAACAAAATATAAGACCAAAGCAAATTACATTACACACAAACATGCAGGCGTGCGCACACAGATGCACACTCCATGCTTTAAGAGTCAATTCCTCAAAGCTAAACACAATTACAAGTCATATTAGCAAGGGACCAGAATGTAAACATAAGCTTATTTTAAGTCTAAGCTGGTTAAGAATTTTATACTAAATGTCCAAAAATCCAGAACCCTAAAATCAGGACTTCAGGGTGGGGAATGAAGGGGGAAGGAGGAGTGTAAAGAGCTACAAAAACTATCCACATAAGGAAGGGGAAATTGTTAGCAATGAATACAAATTAGAAGCTAGGTTTTACAGAAAGTTACCAAGAACCACCAAAAGGACACAGAGAGAAATGAATGGCCACGAGAAGTAAGAAGGAACCTGAGAGATCGCAATTACAGCTCACTGGCAAATTTGACAGCGCTTTTTTGTCAGAAAACTGACAAAGAAAATGGATCTGAAACCTTCTGAGAGTTAGTTTCAGTGCATTTAGGGAACCTTTTTTCCCCACAGCTATCTAAATCTTTTATTTTGACATTTTTGCAACAAAAATCCTGTTTTCTGGGTTGAAATTACTTTTCACTTAAAAAATTAGTCTAAAATTAATGCACTATTTTTTTTTTTTTAAAAGCCAACTGTTGTTAAAATAAGCCATCTTCAAATTAGTGGAAGAAATTGTTTCAGCTCATCCCAAAGAGCATCCCCCCCACCATCTTGGGGGAGAAAAAAGAAATAAATGTTGACTCTCACGATTTTGGATAAAACATTTCTTTTAAAATCTGAAACACATTAATGAGATAGGGTTAGAGCTAGAAGGATAAAAGTTCCCCCAACAATAGCATTGGTTCATCACTAGATAAAATGGAAGAATTGTCAGTAATAGGAGTGTAGGGACATGGGACTGAAGAGGCTGTTTGAGTCACTGAGTTCAGTCCCCTATATTTACAGACACTTGTTAACCAAAGGAACTCCCCAAAGCACCACTGCAAAACCTCACCCACAACTACAAGGCACAATATCTGAAACACCCAGAACATATCATGCAATGCCTTTGGTAGGGGAGGTGAGGGTACTGCCAATCCCAGCCCCTGCAGAGACAGATCAGTTATGGGTCACAACATCCTCAGAAGAGCCTATAAAAAGGATTATGCCCCACACTATAAAAGAAAGCAAGAAATCCCCCATAGTCAGTGCCAGTTTGACCAAGGGAAAAAATTCCCTTTTGATCCCAGATTTGAGAATCAGTATGACCCTGAATGGAAGAGAAAAGCTCTCTAGCCAGGAACCCTCGGGCTTTCTAAGTACCACCACCCCAGCACAGACCTACAGCCTTAGCCATAGCCAACATCCCAGTGCCCAAAAGGCAGAAGTAACTGGCCAATATTTTGCCTTTATACCCAAGATAAAGCAGCATGTTATACTCACATCATATATTGGTGATGGTGAAACACTTCCCATTCCCACACCACCTCAGGAGACTGCTAAGCAGCAACTACTAAGGGTCTTGTTACATGGTAATTTTGGGCAGCTCTTGTAATTCTTAACACCTGGATTGTCTGCACAGGAACACCTGAAACTGGTTTAAGCACTCATTAGGTGGCTCCAAGTTGCATTATGGTGTAGCCATTCCCCACCTACATCCCTTCCCATGCTGGCCCCGATTGGGCCCACTTCTCTCCCCAGCACCCCAAATCCTCACTTACTATTCCTCCCAACACTTATTTGTGGCTGTCTGGCTGTCTGTCTTGGGGGAGCAGACAGGGCTCAGCCCAGAGAAAAGCAGCATCCCAGCAGTGGAGGCTGGACAGCAGGTTAACCCTTCTCTGCCTACTCACTTGAGACAGACAGCCAGGCAGCTACATGTAGGTGGGGTGGGGAAGCCAAAGGGACAGAGGGCAACTGGTGGAGCACTGGCGGGGCAAGGGAAATCCTGGAATGGGATGGGTGGGTAATTTTACCTTTTAGTCCTCCAGGTCCCTGTTGGCCTCAATGTGCGACTGCTCCAAACTGGAGCTAGTGCTAACACCCATCAGCATGTGCACGGCTAACAGTGTAAGGTGCAACAAGGCCTTAAGTCAGACAGCTCCAAGTTAGCAAGTCAGTTAACATCACTAATTTAGTGGGATCTTCAGTTTCTTTTTCATTGTAAACAGCTTCTTAAGCTGCCCTCGTCATTGTAGTTTGTGGGTGCCTCCAGAGGGATATTTAGCAATAAGACCAACACTTGTAACGTGTAGCTCTTTCTCCCTGTTATTCCTCCCTCACCAGGCAAACTGTGTGTGCAGTTTAGTGCTTGACTTTGGGGGTTATACTATACTATACTATACTATACTATACTATACTATACTTCCAAAGGCAAGGCTGAAAGAGTGCTCTTTGCACCTGGAGCAACAAATAGAATCACTGCCCATTTGCCAAATCAGGCATTTGGGCAGCATGATTTCTTGGGGCATGGGGGAGATGTTCAGAGGCCTTAATGAAAATCATTGCCATTAATCCTCAGAGAGATATGCACCTCACTGCCATTTTTACCCATTTAAAAAAGAGAGAAGGAAAAGATTTTTCAGTCTTTACCAAGCTTGCTACCTTATCACAGTACTTCTTAATAATAAGATGCAATGAATGACACTGTTAATATGATTCATATAAAAATATTCACTGCAAATCCACTGTTTGGAAAATTACTGAATGTCTGCTGTCTGGAAACATTGTTGAAAGAAAGGGATTTTCCTTGGCTTCTCCTTCATAATGACTCTCTCTATGTCATATCACAGTTGCCAGCTGAACAAGGGTTTCTGTATTCATGTACACTTTTCCAGTTTGTTTAATTTCAGTTCCGAAAGCCATTAGCTTTCATGTTCCTTTCACCTTCTCCAAACCACTAAGCACATCTTTGTTTTGACTCACCAAGGTAAATCCATTCAACCATACTTGATCCAGGGAATTTATCATATAGCTGGAGGCTGTAATTTGAGGCATCCTCAGAACACTAAAAAAGCACCAATATTTTATATGATCATTCATTTTCCTGCAAGTGAAAATAATATCCATACAAATACCCATTTTTTTCTGTAATAACCTGATAGCCTTTTTCTATCCAACCAAACACAGCTGTCACAGTGGCATCAATGGCTTAAATGGTATGCAAGCATCTTTGAATAAAAAACGCTCTTAAGGAACCAGTGTAATCATTTTAAGATCAAAGCAGGACCTTATTCATCACCAGAGTACATCCCAAACAAGTCACTAATACAGGGACTAGCTTATGGGCAGCGCACCAGACTTTGACAAAGCACTAAAGAAAGAGATCATTAGCTAGCTGGCACCATAAATCTTGGATGTCTAATTTTCAAACCACTGACAAATTATCTCCATAAAAATGACTAAATTTTTCAGATAGTATAATTTCCCAAGGTCTAGCAGTAAAACAGAAAGAATCATAGCAGGCGCCCCAAATGCTAGGGTATGATTTACCAGAGAACGTTTAACAAAATGATGACATCCCTGACCCAGATGATTGCATGTCTGTAACAAGCAAATGTTTTATGCTACCAGGAAGAAGCTGAGTTTTGGGAGTTAGCAAGCGGGGCAGTAGTGATCATAAGGCAAGTGGAGGACATAGTCCTGCTGGCACTGAAGTCAATGGCAACGTCAATGGCACCCAAGTCAACTTCAGTGGGTGTAGTACCAGTACCATCATCTCTAACATGAATGAACGAAAAATGGGTGTGCTAACAAATCCTGCTGGTTAAGAGGGACAGCTATGGAATAACAAGAAAAGCTAGCAGAGATTTTTATCTATTTTTTTCTAGACAAGAATGAAATCTTCAACCCACTGCAGTCAACAGGAGGTTTGCCACTAATTTCAAAAGGATCCCATGTGTTCGCCCTGTTGTAGTTTACTCAAGAATGTATTTGTGAATCCTTAAATGCAATGATTTTTAACATAACGTATATAATAATAATGATAATGAGTATTGTGATAATGATGTAAAATCATATGATAATGATAATATGTAATAAGTGATGATAATATGTAATGATAATGATAATAATAAGTAAAATAAAAAAAAATCAGGGCTGGTTTACAAATAAGACAAGAAAAGATCAAAAGGGCTAAATTGATTAGATACTTTCAGTTTCAGTAACTAATTTAACCAGCTCAGACAACATTATTCTAACCAAGTTGTCTCTATTCACTGTTATATTTTTGTGGAAACCCAAAACTGCCTACAGAGGTATATTAATTAGTTGGAAAATGCTTGCATTTCTAGGCATATTTCACTAGCTTTTTCAAGTAAGGAAAATATGTTTTAAATATTTTCTAAAGGCTTAAATCTCTGTTATCAGCTAGTCTGTATTTCTCTAGCTCCCTTCTGTTTCACTTATCTTAATAATGCATTGTGTGGACAAATGCCACCAAGTGACTGAAAGCATGTATAAGCCTTTGTGGATGCTCACTGAAATGCCCTATTATAAAGTGTGATGACAATTAGTTTATAACAGTAGATGAAACAAGATATGAACATCATCAGTTTCTCCTCTCTTGCAAAATAATTTCTCCAGACATCATTGATTCAAAAAAAAGCTACAGGCTAAACCAAGAAAAATTCTTGGTTGGTTTTATTTGCCTTCATCCTAAGAATTTACTCAGATTATGAATCACTGGAAAATTCCTTGACCTAAAATGTTATTAATCCCAGAACAGATTAGGTAGATGATACCCTGCTCTCAGTGAATGGAGGGTGAACAGCAAGAATATTGTTTTCTCTGCAAACAAACCTGTATGTAAGTCATTTCTGTTCATAAGAACAGGTCTTATATGTTCATCTTTCTTTGCAATTAAGGGTTTTTCTGAACAAGATATGATTGATCATTTGCTCTGTTCACAGAAGCACTGGTCCTCTGACGTGGTCATTTTTAATAACTCATGCATTATTAGTTTGCTGCTGCTCTGCATAGATATACAATCCCCTCTCCTCCACCCATGGTTGTCTTTTTCTAAATTAAAACCTCAATCCTTCAACCTTCCCTTGTAGGTTGTGCTTTCTAAGACTTGGATCATTCTTGTTGCTCTCCTTTACACTCTCCCCAAATTTGTGTGCATCTTACCTAAAGTATGCTGAAGCCTCTCCTGCACCAAGTAAAGGAAAAGAATTACCCACTGCGCGCGTCTACACGTGGTGCTACCTTGCCACAGAAACATGCTACAGCGATGTAGCATCCGCTGGCAAAAACTGTGATGCTGTCATAGCAACCCGCTCCCTCAGTGTAGCGCTTTGCTATGGTGACATAGCGGCTACAATAACTGCGCACTATGGGCTGTTAGTGCACCATCATTTACTACTTCCTTTTGGAACAACGGTGCCATAGGAACCCATGTAGATGCGCCCACCAAGTCCTACCTATGTGTTAGTATTTCCCAAAAGGATGTTTCCTCCCTAACCCCTACGGCATCACATTGACAAGACAGTTTGTGTTCCACCACGACACCTCTCCTTCCCATGTCTTTTCAGCTGTACAGTTGCATAGCCGGTTCTTCCTTTTTATTTTTGCACTGGATTTCTTAACTGTAGCACTTTGTGCTTACCTTGACTTATTCCTTTTATCTAATTGATTTCTGATCATTTCTCCAATGTAACAAGAAGATTTTGAATTCTAGTCCTGTCCTGCTGCATATCTGCAGCCTTCCCAATTACACAATCTAAACATTTTATTCAGCGTGCTGTTTCTTCTGTCATCCAAAGAATTAAATATTAGTTCCCAGCACATAACATTTTCTCGCAAATTAAACATGTGGTTTTGTAAAGAGGAGCATGAGCTGGTGGAATTTGTGCAGGAAGATATAATCACAACAGACAAGGGCTTTTCAAGATGAGCAGAGACCAAAAATTCCCTTGTCTGGCACTTAGCCATATCCTGTGAACATGGGGGTTGAAGCTTAGATTCTCCAAGTCACGCCCCTCTGCTCTCTCCTTACTCTTGAGTACCTGTACAAGAAAAGGATATAACCCATTCTTAAGGCTCCAGGCAGTGCTCCTACACCCCAGAAAAGGCAGAGCAGAACTTTTGAAGTAGGCGGCTTTACAGAACTGCTTCCAAATCATAGATTTAAGATATATACCGTCATTAAACCAACATCTTGTCTTGCTCAGTAGCTACATATCTGCATCATTGCCTCCAACAGTTAGCCACAGAGCACAGAAGGATTGCATTTAAGAGTGTGAATTATGAGCTTGTATCTAAATCACTCAAATCTGCTAAAGATGTTGTAGCCTATTACTGATCTGCCTAATCTGTTATTAGTGATCTGCCTAATCTGTTATTTAACACTGGAATACACCTCCTCACTCTCCACTCGGATGCTGTCAGCCTTCCAAAAAAGAAAAATCACAGAGCTGAATGTACGCTTGCCTGTCAAAGGAGTTTAGAAACTATGAACTTTCCCTTCAAGCAAGAACTAAGACAGGATTTTCCAAAATGTTCATCCTCCCTATCAAAATATTACCATCTGTGTGGCGTTTTGGAACACTTCCTGGTAGAATCGCTAAAGAGGTTGGTATTCATTTTCCTGTCCTTTCGCTATTTCAATCAGAACTGCAGAGCTCTCCATCAGGTTCAAAACTTGATTATCAGCAGAAAGTGAGCACAGGCAAACTGCTCAAGGTACTTAGGAGATGGCTTCACTCCTGGAATACGGAGAGCCTTGGAATTGAATGTATTTGTTCTTATAACACCCCGGGAGGTAAGGGGAGTGAATCAAAAATGCTAAGGGTATTTCCACGCAGTGTGGCTAGAGACACTCCTGAGCATGTCTTACTCACTCACTCTTGCTCGTAGTCCCCAAACACAGAAATGCAACAGTGAGGCCCCACCCTGGGGACACCCCCTTCAGTTGCCCTCGAGACCTTGGTTTCCCACCAATTTGAATGTAGCTACTGGGGACAAACATGGATGAGCCTCACTGGTTTATTTCTCTGGACAGAATATGCAAGAGGGAGCGTCCCTCCTGGAAAATGCTGCCGTTGTGGTGGAACCCACCCCAACGGCCAGCTTAAAAAATTGTTAGGTGCCTAATTTTAATAGAATGGCATTTAGGAGCCTAAAGAGGGGTCAGGTACCTACACATCTTGTCTGGAGATGGTCCTAAAGATCTTGCCTGAGGTCATGGAGAACACAGGAACATAAACCAAGTTCTGCCAGCTCATAGTCTAACACCCTAACCACTTGACCAAGTCATAGCCGAGCACCCTAACCATTGGACCATCCTTCCTCTCTGTCTTGTGGCAGGTCCTTCAGAAAGGATGACTTCATGTAACCACCATTAATGCTAATAGGGGCGGGTGCACCTACGCTGTCAGGACAAAAGCCTTCTCCATCTATGTCAGGCTAGTAAAGTACAATTAATTAAAACTGGGAGCAGTTGTTTCATCCTATGCAATCCATAAAATAGCAGAAAACCTATCATCAAAGGTCAAGTACAGAATGATCTAACATCAGGGCTTCTGTGACACCCATGACACCAATGATATAATCTTTGAACCCAATAAATGAACTGTCCATTGATTTAGTTACTCCCAGGGAGTTACAAGGTGCATAGTGTGTATCAGCAATGATAACTTTGCCCTTGCAACTCACCCCCCGTAGTCTGCTACATTTCGTATTTTTTGTTCTGCAGGAACATCTATTTGCCTAGGTCTGGGCCCAGAAACCCGCTGTGCTAGGTGCTGTATAAAACAGAGCACAGAGAAAGAGCAGATGTTTGTGGCACAAAGAGATTTCAATCTAAGTCATTTGACCAGAATTTATTTTTCTTTCCATTCTGATGGGATTTCTTACATCAAGGACTGAGTACTACTGTGGACAGCAATGGGCTGGACTCACTCATAATTGCAGCATATTCTGAGCAAGATCCTATTCCACCTACTAGGAAAATATAACATTGAACCGGTAGAGAGGAATAGCACAGTCATCAAATTGGGATCAGCAAGCAGTGGCTAAACAAACATATTCTGAATTCAAATGTCATTAGAATAGAGGTATTTACATTCGTTAGAAAGTTTCTGTACATAAGAGATGGCGGCAGAAGACACTGGAGCTGCATCTCACCTCACAAGGGTAAATCAGTGTAAATAAGAGGAGAATCAGAAGCATTGATTTTAATTACTTCAGGTGTCTCAGTGCTCCTTTCAGCTGCTCCTCTTCCCCTGGGGATGTTTGGCTCTGTCCCTCTAATTCCTAATACAGATTTCTACCACAGACCAACTCAGAGTTTATTTACACTGATGTGGCTGAAAAATCAGGTTAAAGACAGTACAAGATTGTGAGCTTTCAGCTTGTTACTTTCACGAGATCTATGGATGAGGATCACTGCAGTTGTACAGAGCTCAGGAGCTATTCAGGGCACATGAAAAACTCAGCCCACATTACTGATACTTTAGAAGAGAGTATTTTAAAACAGATCCTTCATTCAGATGATGAATGTGGATTATTAATACTTGGCTACTATTTCTGAATATGTGCCTTGGAATTATCAATAGTGTTGGAAGTTTCTTCTCAGGGCACTCTGTACTCCCAGTACTGCAAACCACCATCTAAGAATAATACATACAGGAAACTTAACTTGCTGTGCTCTTCCTCAAAAAAAAGGAAGATAAAACGGATGGGAAGTGCTTACAAATCAAACTTTTCTTTAAAGAAAAAGAAGAACCCACAGTGTTAGGAAGTCACCTGTTACGTTGGCCTGCTTTGATCAAACTCAAAACACTAGTTAGAGCCTACGGTGTAACATTAGATCCAGAATCTTATCTCTAATGCAAGTTGGTGCAATGAATGGACTTACGTGAAAGGATAGGATATGCCAGGTAGTACTGCATGCTGAGGCATGATGCTTAGCCAAAACTGGGGGGATAATTTTTAAAAGACTAATAGGAAAAGCATTTTATCACTTTAAGGATTACCGTGGGTGCATCTACATGTCCATTAATGTGCCGTACTTACGGTGCTTTAAGTTTCATACCTGTAATGACAGGTACTAACTTAATGTGCTGTAATCTGTGCTACTGCACATAAGCGCAAACAAACCCTTTTTTAATGACATTATTGTGCATTAGACTAAACCTATTGCACATTAACGCATTAACACAGGTTTTGCCTGCCGCACTAATGCACAGTATAATTAGTCTTCTGCATTAAGCATCTTGTGTAGACGTGCCCGCTGAGAAACAAGGGCTAAATGCACTGCTGATGCAACTCCAGTGAGATGAATGATTTTTTCAGTTGTGCTACTCAATAACAAAAAATTTCTCAGAGGGAGCTAGGCCTCAGCCACATGCAAGTGAACAATGGACAGTTAAGTAATGTCTCCTATCTTGCAGGTCAACAGAGATGAAAGCCCCACTCTTCACCCCTCTGTGCTCTCTAACATCAGCTTTTCCCTATTCCAACTTAATTCTTGCCAATCAATCCCCTTAAAGAACAGCAACCCAGAGGCTACTAACTATAAGGGAGGTTTTAAATAGCTTCCCTGATTACTCAGGATAATAGTCTTCTTTGAGCCTCGCCCCATTCGATCTGTGAAAGATTCACCTCTTTGTCAGGTGAGGGAGTCCCTTTGCAAGGGTGGAGTTTAGAACTACTTGCTTTAAATATTATTTGCTGTTCATATGTAGTATGTGGAGCAACCTGGGCATATCTCAGCCTGCCTACTTGGTCCATTTAAGCTGCTTCTCCCACATACTTCTCTTCCATTGTTGCAGCTGCTTAGGTCCTTGCAAGGAATAAGGAAATCCTAGAAACTGGAACAGTTTAGAGACACACATAGGCAGAGCAGCCACTGTAAAAAAAAAAAATCC
>NW_005841968.1:3259125-3273810 GCF_000455745.1 Alligator sinensis | reverse complement strand
ATGTAGGTGGGGTGGGGAAGCCAAAGGGACAGAGGGCAACTGGTGGAGCACTGGCGGGGCAAGGGAAATCCTGGAATGGGATGGGTGGGTAATTTTACCTTTTAGTCCTCCAGGTCCCTGTTGGCCTCAATGTGCGACTGCTCCAAACTGGAGCTAGTGCTAACACCCATCAGCATGTGCACGGCTAACAGTGTAAGGTGCAACAAGGCCTTAAGTCAGACAGCTCCAAGTTAGCAAGTCAGTTAACATCACTAATTTAGTGGGATCTTCAGTTTCTTTTTCATTGTAAACAGCTTCTTAAGCTGCCCTCGTCATTGTAGTTTGTGGGTGCCTCCAGAGGGATATTTAGCAATAAGACCAACACTTGTAACGTGTAGCTCTTTCTCCCTGTTATTCCTCCCTCACCAGGCAAACTGTGTGTGCAGTTTAGTGCTTGACTTTGGGGGTTATACTATACTATACTATACTATACTATACTATACTATACTTCCAAAGGCAAGGCTGAAAGAGTGCTCTTTGCACCTGGAGCAACAAATAGAATCACTGCCCATTTGCCAAATCAGGCATTTGGGCAGCATGATTTCTTGGGGCATGGGGGAGATGTTCAGAGGCCTTAATGAAAATCATTGCCATTAATCCTCAGAGAGATATGCACCTCACTGCCATTTTTACCCATTTAAAAAAGAGAGAAGGAAAAGATTTTTCAGTCTTTACCAAGCTTGCTACCTTATCACAGTACTTCTTAATAATAAGATGCAATGAATGACACTGTTAATATGATTCATATAAAAATATTCACTGCAAATCCACTGTTTGGAAAATTACTGAATGTCTGCTGTCTGGAAACATTGTTGAAAGAAAGGGATTTTCCTTGGCTTCTCCTTCATAATGACTCTCTCTATGTCATATCACAGTTGCCAGCTGAACAAGGGTTTCTGTATTCATGTACACTTTTCCAGTTTGTTTAATTTCAGTTCCGAAAGCCATTAACTTTCATGTTCCTTTCACCTTCTCCAAACCACTAAGCACATCTTTGTTTTGACTCACCAAGGTAAATCCATTCAACCATACTTGATCCAGGGAATTTATCATATAGCTGGAGGCTGTAATTTGAGGCATCCTCAGAACACTAAAAAAGCACCAATATTTTATATGATCATTCATTTTCCTGCAAGTGAAAATAATATCCATACAAATACCCATTTTTTTCTGTAATAACCTGATAGCCTTTTTCTATCCAACCAAACACAGCTGTCACAGTGGCATCAATGGCTTAAATGGTATGCAAGCATCTTTGAATAAAAAACGCTCTTAAGGAACCAGTGTAATCATTTTAAGATCAAAGCAGGACCTTATTCATCACCAGAGTACATCCCAAACAAGTCACTAATACAGGGACTAGCTTATGGGCAGCGCACCAGACTTTGACAAAGCACTAAAGAAAGAGATCATTAGCTAGCTGGCACCATAAATCTTGGATGTCTAATTTTCAAACCACTGACAAATTATCTCCATAAAAATGACTAAATTTTTCAGATAGTATAATTTCCCAAGGTCTAGCAGTAAAACAGAAAGAATCATAGCAGGCGCCCCAAATGCTAGGGTATGATTTACCAGAGAACGTTTAACAAAATGATGACATCCCTGACCCAGATGATTGCATGTCTGTAACAAGCAAATGTTTTATGCTACCAGGAAGAAGCTGAGTTTTGGGAGTTAGCAAGCGGGGCAGTAGTGATCATAAGGCAAGTGGAGGACATAGTCCTGCTGGCACTGAAGTCAATGGCAACGTCAATGGCACCCAAGTCAACTTCAGTGGGTGTAGTACCAGTACCATCATCTCTAACATGAATGAACGAAAAATGGGTGTGCTAACAAATCCTGCTGGTTAAGAGGGACAGCTATGGAATAACAAGAAAAGCTAGCAGAGATTTTTATCTATTTTTTTCTAGACAAGAATGAAATCTTCAACCCACTGCAGTCAACAGGAGGTTTGCCACTAATTTCAAAAGGATCCCATGTGTTCGCCCTGTTGTAGTTTACTCAAGAATGTATTTGTGAATCCTTAAATGCAATGATTTTTAACATAACGTATATAATAATAATGATAATGAGTATTGTGATAATGATGTAAAATCATATGATAATGATAATATGTAATAAGTGATGATAATATGTAATGATAATGATAATAATAAGTAAAATAAAAAAAAATCAGGGCTGGTTTACAAATAAGACAAGAAAAGATCAAAAGGGCTAAATTGATTAGATACTTTCAGTTTCAGTAACTAATTTAACCAGCTCAGACAACATTATTCTAACCAAGTTGTCTCTATTCACTGTTATATTTTTGTGGAAACCCAAAACTGCCTACAGAGGTATATTAATTAGTTGGAAAATGCTTGCATTTCTAGGCATATTTCACTAGCTTTTTCAAGTAAGGAAAATATGTTTTAAATATTTTCTAAAGGCTTAAATCTCTGTTATCAGCTAGTCTGTATTTCTCTAGCTCCCTTCTGTTTCACTTATCTTAATAATGCATTGTGTGGACAAATGCCACCAAGTGACTGAAAGCATGTATAAGCCTTTGTGGATGCTCACTGAAATGCCCTATTATAAAGTGTGATGACAATTAGTTTATAACAGTAGATGAAACAAGATATGAACATCATCAGTTTCTCCTCTCTTGCAAAATAATTTCTCCAGACATCATTGATTCAAAAAAAAGCTACAGGCTAAACCAAGAAAAATTCTTGGTTGGTTTTATTTGCCTTCATCCTAAGAATTTACTCAGATTATGAATCACTGGAAAATTCCTTGACCTAAAATGTTATTAATCCCAGAACAGATTAGGTAGATGATACCCTGCTCTCAGTGAATGGAGGGTGAACAGCAAGAATATTGTTTTCTCTGCAAACAAACCTGTATGTAAGTCATTTCTGTTCATAAGAACAGGTCTTATATGTTCATCTTTCTTTGCAATTAAGGGTTTTTCTGAACAAGATATGATTGATCATTTGCTCTGTTCACAGAAGCACTGGTCCTCTGACGTGGTCATTTTTAATAACTCATGCATTATTAGTTTGCTGCTGCTCTGCATAGATATACAATCCCCTCTCCTCCACCCATGGTTGTCTTTTTCTAAATTAAAACCTCAATCCTTCAACCTTCCCTTGTAGGTTGTGCTTTCTAAGACTTGGATCATTCTTGTTGCTCTCCTTTACACTCTCCCCAAATTTGTGTGCATCTTACCTAAAGTATGCTGAAGCCTCTCCTGCACCAAGTAAAGGAAAAGAATTACCCACTGCGCGCGTCTACACGTGGTGCTACCTTGCCACAGAAACATGCTACAGCGATGTAGCATCCGCTGGCAAAAACTGTGATGCTGTCATAGCAACCCGCTCCCTCAGTGTAGCGCTTTGCTATGGTGACATAGCGGCTACAATAACTGCGCACTATGGGCTGTTAGTGCACCATCATTTACTACTTCCTTTTGGAACAACGGTGCCATAGGAACCCATGTAGATGCGCCCACCAAGTCCTACCTATGTGTTAGTATTTCCCAAAAGGATGTTTCCTCCCTAACCCCTACGGCATCACATTGACAAGACAGTTTGTGTTCCACCACGACACCTCTCCTTCCCATGTCTTTTCAGCTGTACAGTTGCATAGCCGGTTCTTCCTTTTTATTTTTGCACTGGATTTCTTAACTGTAGCACTTTGTGCTTACCTTGACTTATTCCTTTTATCTAATTGATTTCTGATCATTTCTCCAATGTAACAAGAAGATTTTGAATTCTAGTCCTGTCCTGCTGCATATCTGCAGCCTTCCCAATTACACAATCTAAACATTTTATTCAGCGTGCTGTTTCTTCTGTCATCCAAAGAATTAAATATTAGTTCCCAGCACATAACATTTTCTCGCAAATTAAACATGTGGTTTTGTAAAGAGGAGCATGAGCTGGTGGAATTTGTGCAGGAAGATATAATCACAACAGACAAGGGCTTTTCAAGATGAGCAGAGACCAAAAATTCCCTTGTCTGGCACTTAGCCATATCCTGTGAACATGGGGGTTGAAGCTTAGATTCTCCAAGTCACGCCCCTCTGCTCTCTCCTTACTCTTGAGTACCTGTACAAGAAAAGGATATAACCCATTCTTAAGGCTCCAGGCAGTGCTCCTACACCCCAGAAAAGGCAGAGCAGAACTTTTGAAGTAGGCGGCTTTACAGAACTGCTTCCAAATCATAGATTTAAGATATATACCGTCATTAAACCAACATCTTGTCTTGCTCAGTAGCTACATATCTGCATCATTGCCTCCAACAGTTAGCCACAGAGCACAGAAGGATTGCATTTAAGAGTGTGAATTATGAGCTTGTATCTAAATCACTCAAATCTGCTAAAGATGTTGTAGCCTATTACTGATCTGCCTAATCTGTTATTAGTGATCTGCCTAATCTGTTATTTAACACTGGAATACACCTCCTCACTCTCCACTCGGATGCTGTCAGCCTTCCAAAAAAGAAAAATCACAGAGCTGAATGTACGCTTGCCTGTCAAAGGAGTTTAGAAACTATGAACTTTCCCTTCAAGCAAGAACTAAGACAGGATTTTCCAAAATGTTCATCCTCCCTATCAAAATATTACCATCTGTGTGGCGTTTTGGAACACTTCCTGGTAGAATCGCTAAAGAGGTTGGTATTCATTTTCCTGTCCTTTCGCTATTTCAATCAGAACTGCAGAGCTCTCCATCAGGTTCAAAACTTGATTATCAGCAGAAAGTGAGCACAGGCAAACTGCTCAAGGTACTTAGGAGATGGCTTCACTCCTGGAATACGGAGAGCCTTGGAATTGAATGTATTTGTTCTTATAACACCCCGGGAGGTAAGGGGAGTGAATCAAAAATGCTAAGGGTATTTCCACGCAGTGTGGCTAGAGACACTCCTGAGCATGTCTTACTCACTCACTCTTGCTCGTAGTCCCCAAACACAGAAATGCAACAGTGAGGCCCCACCCTGGGGACACCCCCTTCAGTTGCCCTCGAGACCTTGGTTTCCCACCAATTTGAATGTAGCTACTGGGGACAAACATGGATGAGCCTCACTGGTTTATTTCTCTGGACAGAATATGCAAGAGGGAGCGTCCCTCCTGGAAAATGCTGCCGTTGTGGTGGAACCCACCCCAACGGCCAGCTTAAAAAATTGTTAGGTGCCTAATTTTAATAGAATGGCATTTAGGAGCCTAAAGAGGGGTCAGGTACCTACACATCTTGTCTGGAGATGGTCCTAAAGATCTTGCCTGAGGTCATGGAGAACACAGGAACATAAACCAAGTTCTGCCAGCTCATAGTCTAACACCCTAACCACTTGACCAAGTCATAGCCGAGCACCCTAACCATTGGACCATCCTTCCTCTCTGTCTTGTGGCAGGTCCTTCAGAAAGGATGACTTCATGTAACCACCATTAATGCTAATAGGGGCGGGTGCACCTACGCTGTCAGGACAAAAGCCTTCTCCATCTATGTCAGGCTAGTAAAGTACAATTAATTAAAACTGGGAGCAGTTGTTTCATCCTATGCAATCCATAAAATAGCAGAAAACCTATCATCAAAGGTCAAGTACAGAATGATCTAACATCAGGGCTTCTGTGACACCCATGACACCAATGATATAATCTTTGAACCCAATAAATGAACTGTCCATTGATTTAGTTACTCCCAGGGAGTTACAAGGTGCATAGTGTGTATCAGCAATGATAACTTTGCCCTTGCAACTCACCCCCCGTAGTCTGCTACATTTCGTATTTTTTGTTCTGCAGGAACATCTATTTGCCTAGGTCTGGGCCCAGAAACCCGCTGTGCTAGGTGCTGTATAAAACAGAGCACAGAGAAAGAGCAGATGTTTGTGGCACAAAGAGATTTCAATCTAAGTCATTTGACCAGAATTTATTTTTCTTTCCATTCTGATGGGATTTCTTACATCAAGGACTGAGTACTACTGTGGACAGCAATGGGCTGGACTCACTCATAATTGCAGCATATTCTGAGCAAGATCCTATTCCACCTACTAGGAAAATATAACATTGAACCGGTAGAGAGGAATAGCACAGTCATCAAATTGGGATCAGCAAGCAGTGGCTAAACAAACATATTCTGAATTCAAATGTCATTAGAATAGAGGTATTTACATTCGTTAGAAAGTTTCTGTACATAAGAGATGGCGGCAGAAGACACTGGAGCTGCATCTCACCTCACAAGGGTAAATCAGTGTAAATAAGAGGAGAATCAGAAGCATTGATTTTAATTACTTCAGGTGTCTCAGTGCTCCTTTCAGCTGCTCCTCTTCCCCTGGGGATGTTTGGCTCTGTCCCTCTAATTCCTAATACAGATTTCTACCACAGACCAACTCAGAGTTTATTTACACTGATGTGGCTGAAAAATCAGGTTAAAGACAGTACAAGATTGTGAGCTTTCAGCTTGTTACTTTCACGAGATCTATGGATGAGGATCACTGCAGTTGTACAGAGCTCAGGAGCTATTCAGGGCACATGAAAAACTCAGCCCACATTACTGATACTTTAGAAGAGAGTATTTTAAAACAGATCCTTCATTCAGATGATGAATGTGGATTATTAATACTTGGCTACTATTTCTGAATATGTGCCTTGGAATTATCAATAGTGTTGGAAGTTTCTTCTCAGGGCACTCTGTACTCCCAGTACTGCAAACCACCATCTAAGAATAATACATACAGGAAACTTAACTTGCTGTGCTCTTCCTCAAAAAAAAGGAAGATAAAACGGATGGGAAGTGCTTACAAATCAAACTTTTCTTTAAAGAAAAAGAAGAACCCACAGTGTTAGGAAGTCACCTGTTACGTTGGCCTGCTTTGATCAAACTCAAAACACTAGTTAGAGCCTACGGTGTAACATTAGATCCAGAATCTTATCTCTAATGCAAGTTGGTGCAATGAATGGACTTACGTGAAAGGATAGGATATGCCAGGTAGTACTGCATGCTGAGGCATGATGCTTAGCCAAAACTGGGGGGATAATTTTTAAAAGACTAATAGGAAAAGCATTTTATCACTTTAAGGATTACCGTGGGTGCATCTACATGTCCATTAATGTGCCGTACTTACGGTGCTTTAAGTTTCATACCTGTAATGACAGGTACTAACTTAATGTGCTGTAATCTGTGCTACTGCACATAAGCGCAAACAAACCCTTTTTTAATGACATTATTGTGCATTAGACTAAACCTATTGCACATTAACGCATTAACACAGGTTTTGCCTGCCGCACTAATGCACAGTATAATTAGTCTTCTGCATTAAGCATCTTGTGTAGACGTGCCCGCTGAGAAACAAGGGCTAAATGCACTGCTGATGCAACTCCAGTGAGATGAATGATTTTTTCAGTTGTGCTACTCAATAACAAAAAATTTCTCAGAGGGAGCTAGGCCTCAGCCACATGCAAGTGAACAATGGACAGTTAAGTAATGTCTCCTATCTTGCAGGTCAACAGAGATGAAAGCCCCACTCTTCACCCCTCTGTGCTCTCTAACATCAGCTTTTCCCTATTCCAACTTAATTCTTGCCAATCAATCCCCTTAAAGAACAGCAACCCAGAGGCTACTAACTATAAGGGAGGTTTTAAATAGCTTCCCTGATTACTCAGGATAATAGTCTTCTTTGAGCCTCGCCCCATTCGATCTGTGAAAGATTCACCTCTTTGTCAGGTGAGGGAGTCCCTTTGCAAGGGTGGAGTTTAGAACTACTTGCTTTAAATATTATTTGCTGTTCATATGTAGTATGTGGAGCAACCTGGGCATATCTCAGCCTGCCTACTTGGTCCATTTAAGCTGCTTCTCCCACATACTTCTCTTCCATTGTTGCAGCTGCTTAGGTCCTTGCAAGGAATAAGGAAATCCTAGAAACTGGAACAGTTTAGAGACACACATAGGCAGAGCAGCCACTGTAAAAAAAAAAAATCTCAACTTAAAATTAATTGCATTAAATCTAGTAAAATTCTTAATGGTGAGACATGTTTTTATTTTAATGTTCTTAATGCTTATTACTCTGATGAGGCAAAACATGGTTTTTAAAAGCTTTTTGCTTCGTGTGCAGTAACAGCCCTTTGAAGAAGATATACTGCCACCAGTGAACAAGACAGCTTGAGATGAGACCCAATGGGTCCCAACGGTGCCAGGCAGCAGCCAGGGTCACCTAAGGCTGAAAGCACCTTGAGCAAGTTGTTTAAATGCTTAAAAACTGCAGGGGGACTTCACAAGGGTGCTTAGTGGTGAATAACTCCCACTGGAACATGAGGAAATGTGGAGAGCAGTGTAGGTGCATGCTGCAGAGGTAGGTGGAATCCTTCCCATGGATGGAGACCTTGTAACGGTACAGGGGCTTTTGTGTCCCAATAATCCTCAGAGCTGTGTCACCTGGAGTCTCACGCTTCTGGCAGGGTCACCCATGGCAAACAGGCCTGCGGGCAGGTTTCAGACAAATTATGATCCAACCCCAAGTCCTCAATAGCAGATCAGGAGGTAGATGATAGCAGGATCTCAACAGCTATAACGATGGGAGAAGGCCACAGCAAGATGGAGGTCTCCTATCATTTCAAGTTCTTCCTTGCCACTGGGCCCAAAACTCCGCCATGTCAAGATCATGTGGTTGCTGTTTGCGTGCACCAGCTTCCTCGCTTTAAACAGTGACATGCAGGCTTTTAACACAGGAAACAACACGCTCTTCTGAAACAGCCTCCAAAAGCGCTGCGGCAATGGAAGAACGATGACTGAGATGGGACTAGTGAATCTGGCAGTCTCCAGCCACAAATCTGCACTCGGGCAGCAGTAGCCTGATGGTGTCAGAAGTGCACTGGCTAAGTTCACCGATGACACTAAACTTTGGGGCATAGCGTCCACACCTGAGGACAGGCTAGTGATCCAGGCTGACTTGGATAAGCTTAGTAAGTGGGCAGACACAAACCTGATGACGTTCAATACCGATAAATGTAAGGTACTTCACCTCAGGGAAAAAACCCTGCAGCATACTTATAGGCTTGGCAATGCTACACTCACTAGCAGCACGGCTGAAAGAGACTGGGGGGTCATGACTGACCACAAGATGAACATGAGCCACCAATGCGATGTCGCAGCTGGTATAGCAAACAAAACCCTGGCTTGCATCTATAGATGCTTCTCAAGTAAATCTCAGGATCTCATCCTCCTGCTATACTCAGCCTTGGTGAGGCCACCGCTGGAGTACTGCATCCAATTCTGGGTTCCACAATTCAAGAAGGATGTCAAGAAGCTTGCGAGAGTCCAGAGGAGAGCCACGTGCGTGATCAGAGGACAAGAGAATAGGCCTTATGAAGAGAGGCTGAGAGCCATGGGGCTCTTCAGTCTGGAAAAACACAGGCTATGGGGGCACCTGGTGTCTGCTTATAAGTACATAAGTGGTGTACATCAGGATCTGGGAGAACGTCTGTTCGCCAGAGCGCCCCAAGGAAAAACAAGGACCAAAGGTCCCTAGCTGACTTCCTGCCCCTGGGGCAGGGGGCTGGACTTGATGATCTTCAAGGTCCCTTCCAGCCCTAACGTTTTTTAAATCTATGAAATCTTGCACCTGGATTGAGACAGGGGTGCAATTTGGCAGCTGCTCTCCTGGCTGGATAACCACCTCCAGCAGGATTGCATATCAAATAGGAAGATCATTGCATTCTTGCTGAAGCCAGTGTTACCAGCATTGAGTTGATGATCCTCAAGCAACAACTTCAATGGACCAGACTTTGCGTGCGGATGCCTGACTCTTGACTCCCAAAACAAGTGCTCTGCTCCCAGCTCAGTAACAGCCTAAAATCTTGTGGTGGCCAAAGGAAATGTTACAAGGACACATTAAAGGCACAACCTCAAGAAAACAGATGCCAACATTGAGAGCTGGGAGGAGCTACCTGCTAAATGACCCCAATGGTGACGCAACCTAAACCAAGTAGCAGCCTATTTCAAGCTAAAGTGTCTTGCCCTTGAAGTAGAGGATAGAGAGCAGAGGAAGAAAAAGGAGAGAAATACTAGCTTGCTGCATACGCTCCCCTGCAAAAAGACTTGCAGCTTTTGGGGACAGGTCTGTGGCTCAAGGATTGGACTCTTGAGTCACCTCAGTGAGTCATGGCACAGATTACCCTTGAATCGAGGGACTGACGACGATGATGGTAGGTGGTATGAAAAGAAGTTTTGCAAAGTTGACCTGACCCTGACTATCCTGTGGTATTATGGGGTGAGTGGCTTTCCTATTGGGACATACACTTCTTCTAGTGAATGATACCTGAATCTACCTCATACCCTGTCTGGGATAGTATGGCCCAATCCACTCCCTAAAATGTTAATGGAAACACCCCCTGGTGAGCCAAAAAGATAATGACAGCAACTGAGGCCATTCATAATCAGTCTTTGGGTCCCTTCCAGCCTTAACGTCTATGAAATCTATGAATGATCTAAAACAGTCCCAAGAGCTTTGCTGGTTGTCCACTCTCCGCCTTTCTGCTATGTGTGTCAGGGTGTTCAGAGGCACTGGGTGTTGGCAGCAGCCAAGATGGGGAATTTTGAAACCTGGCTGTGCCACTGCTTCTGCTGGGACTAAAGGCAGAGGTTCCTGGCTAGAGGGTCTTGTTCCTCCACTCAGGGTCAGGCTGATCTGGGGTCAGGGAGGAATTTTACCCCATGGTCAGATTGACATGGACTATAGGGGGTTTTGCCTTCCTCTCTAGTGGGGAGCATGGCCCTCTATCTGAGATCTGTTGCACATATATTAACTACCTTTTATAGAAGCAGGACATTGGCTGCTATGATTTCCCAGCCTTTACCTATGGCAGGTTAAGGTGCCATATTCTGTGTTGTGTCAGGGTTGACGGTAGTTTTACGAAGAGTCTAGAGTATGGAGTTATATAGTATGGTTGACTAGGGATGATCCTGCCTAGGGGTTGGACTAGATGACCTATGGAGGTCCCTTCCAGCCTGTCTTCTCTATGATTGATTCTAGGAGCCTTGAACAACAGCTAAGGATTCCTGAAATGGTAAAAACATAATCAAGAAAGAGGGCAGAATTAAAAAAAAAAAACCTTAAAAAATGAGTGGTGTGGGAGACTGAGTGCTGAGACTGATGCAATGGCAGCACAACTGTGATCTGTGCAGAGGCAGGAAAAATGGATCGAGCTGTGGTTGGCAGAGTTCTTCAGCCAACCACAACTTCTATGTATGTCACCATATAAGACACTTGCTTCGGTGTAAATTAAGAAAAATAGATTTGCAGAGTTCAAGACACTATAGTGTACTTGCCAAAAACCACGCACACTATTTTTTAACATAAATTACTGTATTATCAGATATAAAGAGAGAAACCTATGGGGTCATGTGTAATGAAATGACCTTAAAAACAATTTTTTTTATTAGATGTGGTGTGCACTAAAATGCCACAGGAGAAACTGCACATTACTTCATTTCTTAATATCACGAACTGTCATTCTCTGCAACAACCTGGGGCTAAAGAAAAGCATATTCTCACTACTAATTAGCATTTGGCATTAAGCAATATTTTATCAGGAAGGCTGCTATGGCTCTAAATAGCACATCTAGAATAGTTGGACAGGATTAATAAGAGGCTGGGGTGAATTTTGGACTTACCTATTAATTTGCTATTGTGGACTTCAAAATCAGCCTTTTTTTTCATTGGGTTTGCACTTTTAGTATTTAATGAGGCTAAAGCTGCTTGAAAAGGTTTTGCACACTGAGTGAGAACGGGGAATGCAGGATTTCCAGTGTGAAAAAAATAAAATAAAATAAACTGTCAGTTCCAATCACTTCTGCTGCAGGGGTTTAGAAAAAGGAACTTTGCCCCTGTAAATATATGGCCTTATTGAAGTAAATCACATCTTAAGCATGTAACATACTTTCTGAAAGGTAGTAATGTTTCAGCCAAGATGGCCCAGGAATGACACGAGAGGTAAGGATTTCTTAGCGTGATAACTCTATGGGACCTACTGCATAGCTGGTAGACAGTTAGACAAGTGTTCAAATGTAAGGCATTCAACCTGAAGAACAATTTCTCACACTCAAAAGCTGTTTAACTCAAACTATTGTTACTGACCATGGTGAAGTCAACCTTCTCTTTTATAAGAAAAACGGATCAAGATCCTTTTCATATTTCCAATGATCTCCTTGTTCTCATGCCTTTCCTCCACACCCAATTCCATTTTTTAGTATCTTCTTGAATTGTGAATATCAAAACTCAAATCAGGCCAAATACAGACATTACACTTTTACTGAGAAGGGTGCCTGGGACACCCTGGGGTCCTGAATCCTTTGGAGGAGGGGACAGGTTGCAAAAGGGGACTAAGGCCAAGTGGGCCAAGGCTGAGTTGCTAGCCCTGAGAAGCATGGAGGCTGCAAGCAGTGCCTCGGGGGAGCACTACTGCCAGTTAAAAGGACTGTGGCGTGAGTCAGAAAAGACTGAAGGAAGAAGCCCAGATCCAGCAAAAGGTGAAACCAGGGCCAAGGGGCCCAAAGCCCATGAAGGGTGAGGCTGGAGCTGGAGCCTGGGAGCAAGTGGTCCTGGGACAGTGGATCTTGAGCGAAGGAGTAAAGCCAATATAAAGAGCCAGGAGGCCACAGCCCAGACAAGGCTCTAGGACCTGAACTGAAACTCCCTGATCTGTCTACATCTTTCTTAAAGTGGGGACCCCAAACTGGACACACTACTCCAGGTGAGGCTTCATCAGAGCTGAACAGAGCAGAAGGATCACTCATCTCAATTTGCAAGAGACACTCCTGTTAATGCAAAAGTATGCTGTTGGTGTTTTCTGCTACAAGAGCACCCCATTGGCTCATAATCAGCTTCAATAGAGCAATCTGGACTGGCCAATTTAAACACTAAAAAACACAAATGAACATGAGCAAGTTGTTGTTCAATGTCATCCTGAATTAGTGTTGGGAATGAGATGAGTTTCATTATTGCCATATGATAGAAATAAATCATTTTTCCTTTCCCCCAAATTCAGAAGAGAAATTTTTACTGAATGTTTTTGCCTGTCCTGAATTATTATTGACAATTCTATGATTTCCCTGGAATAAAGGACCAACATCATGGCTAGGAATCTTCCCGTTCTTTGGATATTTTAAATGCTCCTGACCCTGGGTTTCCCCTTATGTTCTTGGTCTTCCCTTATCAATTTCATACAAATGCTGGCTTTTTCTTTTTCTCAATTGCTATTCATGTTCTCTTTCCTTTCTTCCCCCACCCATTTGCTACACAGATGTTTCCATACAGCGTCTTTCACTTCCTGTGTAAAGAATTTTGTTCGTTTTTAAGCAGAATAGCCATCCTTCTCGATTGTGGAGTTCAAGCCACGTAGTTAAACAGAATAAGAGACACGTAGTTGAAAAAATCAGCATGCTTATTTGTAAAGTAGAATGCATGACATAACTAGCAGTTTTGGTTTGCACTAGTTCTTGCAAAAAAGAAAAGAGCTTCATTTCACATGAGTTCATGATCCGTAAGAGCCGTTTGGAATTTCGGATTCAGTCTGACACAAAAGATCAAAGCATGTCTCAGTCAGGCATGGCTTCAATGTTGGGGTCCAGAGGCACCAGACCCCACCATCAGGCAGGTAGCGCTGAGGCCTTGGTGGCTACCTATCTCACCAAGGACGACCCCTTGGCCTATTGGGCAAACTGCAGCCAGGTGTGGCAGGATCTGGCTACAGTTGCCCAGGAACACCTGTCCTGTCCACCGAGCAGTGTCCCAAGCAAGAGGGTCTTCAGCATTGCTGGTGATGTTGTGACACCCCACTGCACCTCCTTGGATCCTGGTCTGGTGGAGCAGCTGGTGTTCCTGAAGGTGAACCTCCCGCTGCTGGGGTTCCCCCAGCTCCACGTGCAGACAGACTGAGTGCCACCCTTCTCACTCTGCACCTATTTGCTTTTTTTCATTAGCTTTCAGAAACTTGAGGTGCACTTTCACAGAAACTCCTGCACCACCCTGCCTGCAACCTGGCAGGCCTCATGCCCGCACAAGGGGCTACCATCCCTGCTGCATTCATCCTGCTCTGCCTTAACACACACAAGTAACACAAGTTTTGCTTTCAACAGTTTGAGATGCACTTCAACAGAACCCCCTACACCTATCTCCTTGCAATTTGACAGGCTTCATGCCCTCAGAAGGGGTTACCTTCCCTGCTGTTTTCATCCAAATCTGCAAAAAAACAACAAAGTTATATGTATTTTTGTTATTCCCCATTATAGTCTATGGCCAAATCTTTGAATTGGCACCGAATCTCAGAATCCAAATTGGCCAAATTGAATTAGGACAGTGATTCAAATCACTGAATCAAATCACTGTCCCTCCGAATTGGCCAAATCTGAATCCAAAGTGAGTACATGCTACTTTGCACAGGCCTAGTGCTTAGACTCTGTAGGCAAAAGAGTTTTTGTTCTCATTGTTTGTTATGAGTATTTTACATAGCACCAATTATAAGTAAGACGCATGTCACATGTTACCTAAATATCTGATATATGCTGAAGTAAATAATGGCAACATTGTTGAACATGCTGGCCCAGTTCCAGGTTATAGGGACAGGTAGAAAAACCTGATTGTGTGAAATATTCTTTCTTTATTCATCCTGTGGAT
>NW_005841968.1:3253326-3259115 GCF_000455745.1 Alligator sinensis | reverse complement strand
AAAGAGCCATTACCCTCTTTGGCAGTCCTCTTTTCTTCAATATTTCTAACTTTCCGCTCTTTCAAATATTGGAAGCAAATTTTAACATTAATTTCATGTGAAAAATACACAATTACTTTTGATTTA
This sequence comes from Alligator sinensis, assembly GCF_000455745.1. Classification (NCBI taxonomy): domain Eukaryota; kingdom Metazoa; phylum Chordata; order Crocodylia; family Alligatoridae; genus Alligator; species Alligator sinensis. The sequence goes on along the minus strand of NW_005841968.1, from coordinate 3,258,989 downwards.
CAAACAGATATATATACATATTCAATATATATTGAGAAATATAGATATTTTAAATCAAAATGTCCAAAGGTTAGTTTGATACCTTCTTTGATACTGTTCTATTTCATGCTGGTACAGTATGTGTGCACCATGTGAAAGTGAGGTTGCTATAGCAACTATTCATTATTCTTCAATAGTAGTGTAGCTACTTAAAAAAAATCCAACATCTCGCTTTAATTCCTAGAGAATCCTAATTTATACTGTACACAGACTTTCTTTCCTGACACTTCCTTAAATATTCAATGCGCTGCAATGCACAGTAATCCAAATACCTCTAACAAATCTACAACTTACTTCAGAAATGGACTTCCAGGCAAAATTTGGTTTGGAAAATATTTCTTAGCTAAATCCATTTTGCCATTCTACCATTTCCCTGAGAGTGCACATACATTGACGGAATAGATAAGAGCAGAGATCTACAAGGAACTCGTTGCTTAGGTTGTCCTAAAAACCCACCCAAGATAGAATTAATGCTATTACTGCCAGAGAGTAATAATACTATTACTGCAGTGACTGCACTGAAGCATGGATTTAAAAGTCTTTGCTCTACCCAAGGCTGCTCTTGTGCCACCATGAGTAAGCCATTAGTCTCTTTGTGCCTCCACTCATGGTCTATGAAATGGGGGTAGGATCATTTTCCAATGAAATGAAATGAACACAGGGGTGTTGTAAGGCTAAGTCCACTGAAGAGTGAGAAGTCCTTGGACATTGCTCAGGCAATCCAGGAAGTTTTTGGAGAGTGCTGGGGACAACTTCCTGGTGCAAGTCCTGGAGTGGCCAACTAGGGGCCATGTTCTTCTTGACCTACAGGTCACAAACAAGGAAGAATTCATGGGGAATGTAGTAATGGATGGCAACTTGGGCAGCAACAACCTTGAGATGATTGAGTTCATGATCCTGAGGAAAGGAAGGATGGAGAGCAGCGGAGTCAAGAACCCTTGACTTCAGAAAAGCAGACTTTGACTCACTCAGGAAACTGATGGGTGGGATTCCCTGGGAAGCCAGTCTGAGGGGGAAAGGAGTCCAGGACAGCTGATTGTATTTTAAAGAAACTTTACTGAGGACACAGAAGCAAACCATCCCAATGCACAGGAAGACTAGTATGTATGGCAGTAGATCAGCTTGGCTTAGCAGGAAACTCATCAGTGAGCCAAAACACAAAAAAGGAAGCTTACGAGAAGTGAAAACTTGGGCAAACAACCAGGGAGGAATGTAAGAGTACTGCTCAGGCATGCAGAGATGAAATCAAGAAGGCCAAAGTGCAACTGGAGTTACAGCTAGCAAGGTATGCAAAGGGTAACAAGAAGGGTTTCTACAAGTATATCAGCAACAAGAGGAGGATCAGGGAAAGTGTGGGTCTCTTGCTGAATGGCAGAGGCAACCTAGTGACAGATGATGTGGAAAAGATGCACCCTCAGCAAGTCTGCAGATGACACCAGGCGGTGGGGGGGAGAGGGGGGCGGGGGATGTAGCAGATACACTGGAGGGAGGGCTAGGATTCAGAGTTACCTAGACAAATTGGAGGATGGGGCCAAAAGAACTCTCATGTGGTTCAAATGCAGAAAAAAAATCTGGTTGTCATGCCTGACCAACCTGATTGCCTTCTATGATGAGATGACTGGCTCTGTGGATGCAGGGAAACCAGTGGACGTAGTATATTTTGATCATAGCATGGCTCTTGATATGGTCTCCCACAATATTCTTGCAGGCAAGCTAAGGAAGTATGGGCTGGATGAATGGACTGTAGGGTAGATAGAAAACTGACTGCAGCTCAGAGAGTAATAATCAATGGCTCTATGTTGGCAGCCGGTATCAAGTGGAGTGCCCCAGGGGTCAGTCCTGGGGCCAGTATTGTTCAATGTCTTCATCAACTACCTGGAAAATGGCACAGAGTGCACCCTCAGCAAGTTAGTAGATGACGCCAAGCTGGGTGGGGGGAGTAGTAGATTCCCTGGAGGGTAGGACTAGGATTCATAGTGACCTAGACAAATTGGAGGATTGGGCCAAAAGAAATCTCATGAGGTTCAACAAGGACAAGTGCAAAGTCCTGCACTTAGGACAGAACAATGCCATGTACAGGCTGGGGGCTGACTGGCTGGGCAGCAGCTCTGCAGAAAAGGACCTGGAGGTTACAGTGGACAATAAACTTAATACGAGCAGGCAGTGTGCCCTTGTTCCCAAGAAAGCTAACGGCATACTGGGCTGCACTGGTAGGTGTGTTACCAGCAGGTCAAGGGAAGTGATTATTCTCCTCTATTCAGCATTTGTGAGGCCACATTTAGAGTACTGTGTTCAGTTTTGGGGCCCCCACTACAGAAGGGATGTGGACAAATTGGAGAGAGTCCAGCAGAAGGGAACAAAAGTGGTGAGGGGGCTGTGGGATATGACTTATGAGGAGACGCTGAGGGAAATGGACTTATTTAGTCTACAGAAGAGGAGACTGAGAGGGGGTTTAATGGCAGCCCTCAACTACTGAAGGGGGTTCCAAAGAGGATGGAGCTGGACTGTTCTCAATGGTGGCAGATGACAGAACAAGGAGCAACGGTCTCAAGTTGCAGCAAGGGAAGTTTAGGTTAGATATTAGGAAGAATTTTCTTAGTAGGAGGGTAGTAAAACATAGGAACAGGTTACTTAGAAAGGTTGTGATCCTTGGAGGTTTTTACGATCAGGCTAGACAAAGCCTTGGCTGGGATGATCTAGTTGGGGATGGTCCTGCTTTGAATAGGGGGTTGGACTAGTTGACCTCCCAAGATACCTTCCCACCCTAATTTTCTCTGGTTCTACGATTCTATGAAAAAGCTGAAGGACTCAGTGCCTTTTTATCTCAGTCTTCCCAGCAGACCCGAACACAGGCATGGGTGAACTGGGCGGCCTCCCTTTCCAATGTGGCCCCTTCCAACCTTGATTTTCTATGATTCTATGAAGGTAATGGAGACCATATGACTACATCAGGTCTGTTATCAGCTGTTATCAGCTTTTCAAGATATTTGAGGAGAATGCTATTACCTTCAGAGCTCAGGCCTGCCCTTCCTGATTGCTCCTGCATCCATGTATATATACTGGGCCCCATACAGTTCTCCTGCTGAGTTGAGTTGATCTCTTTCTAAAGGTGATTCAAGTTCCTGTTGATCCTGCAGTCAAAGCCAGTAGGTTCGACATAAAGAAGATCCCCGCACTAAAGATCAGAACCTTCCTGGGGTAACAACAAGACACATATAAGAGCATCTGCTGTTGCCTAAACAGACTCTTCCAGGGCTATCCCTTTCTGTTCAAATTATTTCTCTCTCAACATCTAACTCTCCCTGAGCTTCTTGCTATTACTGATTACTGTAAGCAGAGAAGTTCAGAGCAGTCCCAATGCAGCTAGCGCTTTCGAGGAAAACAGGAAGACTCTCATGTAGACAGCAGTGGCTAATCCCCCTCACTCCTGTTGTTGCAGATGCTTGTTTAGCATCCATCTATCACCACAGAACATAATTCCTTCTACTGAAGCCACTGACAGTGCGTCACCTGAAAATAAAATACAAAACTCTCTTTGGTGTTGAATGAAAATAGAATCAGTCCAACACAAAACCCAACTGAAGTCTAGTTTAGAGATTAACCAATATTTATTACTTTGCACCATTAAGTTGCTTTTCCCCTTTTGAGTAACTCTGCATAAACAATTTGACTATAACCTCATCTAACATATAAATCAAGTTATTAGCCAAATGAAATAGGACATTAAAGGGGGTGCTTTCAAAGTTGGCAGGCCCAAATTTGACTACTTGCAAATATTTTTTTTCTTTGGGCAGTATGAAATCAGCTCTCCAAGTCAAGATCCAAAAAGGGTCTTTAAATCCCAGTTCTTAGACTAAACCATTCGGTCTGACTATAACCAAGTACTTTAGAAAATTATTGTTGTTACACCCAAAGATTCAATAAACTTATCTACCCTGACACAGCTCATGACTAAAACTTACCAGGAGCTAAATGAATTCTAGAGGTAAAGTGTGCACTGGAAATAGCTATTTGGTATGTGCACATATAGAGGTTTGGGAACTAATATCATCCCATGTTCTGATCTTCCATGTAGAAGAGAGATCTTAACGCATTTTTCACCCTTCTCTCTCTTGGGTGCATGGAACCAAGCTTGGAGAGTGAAGCCCAAAAATATTTTAATTTCCCTAGAATGATTTATTTTGTTTCACCCTCGTAAGAGATGCTGGCTTTTCCTGGCCCTCTTGATGGAGACATTTCACCCCGTATTTATTTTATGGTATGGCATTACATCTCTGTTGTAAAGTTTCTCAAAGAAACTGAAGTGGCTTGAAATGACATTAAAAAAAATATGCAAATTGGAATAATGTCTCTGGGTCAGCAAATCACAAAAAAATAAAAATAAATGGTGGGCTTAAGAATATTTTGCAGGAATAAAGCTACAACGAACGACATACCTGTTTCAAGTACATGGAGGTAACGAGGCCAAAAGCTGACACTCACGAAGCTGAAATTTAAAGATTCTTTTACAACAGTATTATGAGCTGTCAATATGTACAACATCTCCTCCTTCAGACATCGCCTGGATTTTTTCTAAGACTTATTTCTCTTACCAACAATAATTTCTACTCGGTAAACTCTGCCCTCTGCTGGTCAAATGCCATTAATACCAAAGTCCTTCCTTTTGTTTTTCTGTTTGCCTTTAGATTGCAATGATTTGCAAGCAAAAAGCCTTGTCGAGGGAGCATTCTGGATTTTACCTATTCCACCTCTAGGACTGTCGAAAACAATTAAAAACAAAAATGGAATTCTGTTTCAGCCATTTTCATGTCACTCACAAAATAGCCAGGAACACTTTATGCATGAACTCTCGGGTTCCAGTTTATCCCTCGTTTTTCAAAAAAGTGACCATTTCCCCCTGACTCGTTACAAGGTCATACAATGCCACAGCATTGTCTTATACCCTGCTCCTCTTATGCCACCTCCTGTTATGTGCGATGCACACCGCCAATCCAGCCCTGCATGCCGCATGCAACACACGACAGACCAGGGCTCACTTTGCATGTGCCCTAAGGCCAGCACAGGATACACACTGCGTACAGCACATGGGCTGAACCCAGTATTGCACAAGACACAGGAGGTCCGAGCTGCGGGCTGCATACGGTACTCTGTGCTGCATGCGGCATGCATGGCACTAGGTCCAGTCTGTGCACTGGGGCCTGTACATGAAACCCATGGGTCAGATCCTAGTTCTAGCCCATGGGCCATATATTTGACTCTTCTGACTTGCAGTGAAGCAGGAACACTCTGGGTACATACAGACATTTGGGGAGGTTAGATCAAGCTAAAAATGTCTCCCCCATCTAAAGTAAGTCAGAATGGGGGACTAGTGGGGTGGGGCAAGCAGGCTCTGGTGGGGAATGTGGGGATCAGGGAAGCAAGTGGGGCCTGTGGGAGGTATTGGGGAGATTGGAAGGTGTAACGCAGTTCACTGGGGGGCTAGTGGAGGAACAAGCAGGGTCTGTGGGAAGGGTTAGGGCTTGGGAGGGTTTGTTGAGATCAGAGGGCTATGGGGGTCCTCAAGAAGGCTTAGGAACTCTCTCTTCCCCCTGGACCAGGGGCTATGTTTAGCCCCCTGCCCCCCC
>NW_005841968.1:3248517-3253305 GCF_000455745.1 Alligator sinensis | reverse complement strand
AGGAGTGGCTTGTGGGATGAGAGTTTGGCCAGGTTGGGGGTGGGGTGACTGGGTGGTCCATGGTGGGGGGATTATCTGTCCTGGGGAGTGGGAAGGGGCCAGGGGGCTAAAAATAGCGTGGTGCCAGAAGGGTGAGTAGGAAAAGCACAACCCCGGGGCTGAGGCCAGCAGCTGGGCTTTCCCAGCTCTGGGGCTGTGCTAGGACCTGTACAGAAGTTCAGTTAGATCAGTCATGCTGGATCCAATCTAAATTAGACTATGGTGGAGGTACAGTTAACTTAGATTGGGTCAGCCATTTTTAGACCAATCGAAACTTCTTGAACTTCAGTACAGTTTGCATTTAAATTCACCTAACTAGGAATCTAAGGACACATCTACATGTCACCCGACAGCGACGTAGTGATGCACTATGTCACCATGTGGCATGCTATGGTGACATAGCAATCATGTGGGTCTACATGTGATTGGCAGCTACATCGTCGTAGTGGTGCACTCCCCCGTTTTAGTGTACCACCATGGCAACATAGCAGTGAAATCTAATGGTGTGCGGATAGTACAGGTAGTTACTATACTGTGCTTTAGCACTTTCAAAAGGAAATACTAAAGCACAATGCTGTACAGTGATATGTAGACTCACCTTAAATGTAACATCCACACCTGGGTGAACTGAATTAGATTGCATGACTATTTTTAATACAATCTAACTTCCCACTAATCTCCCTGACGATCCGTATGCACCCTGTGAGTGATCTCTGGAAAAACTTTCAATATATAAAGTTAAATGTGTGTAAATGTTTGGTGGGATCAGTGCCTTTAGGAATCAGAAACCTAGGTCTTACAGGGACGGCAATGGCAAAGCAGTTAAGGGAGAAAATTTGATCAGATAGGGGAAATATATTTTCAAAAAATAGAGATTACTGTTTGACCTGAGTTTTCTAAAACAAACTTCTATTTTTTTTTTTTGTTTTTTAAAAATAAAAGCTTGGATAATGCTGATTTACCATAACTTTTTGTTTGAATTAGGATATTTGTAAACTGCAGCTGTTACATGATCAGTGACTAAAGGCACTTTCCAAAGTTCATACTTCAGATCTGTGTGTAAACCTATGTTTGCCTAAATTCTCTTCCTAGGCAGATATCAGGCTAATACAAAATTACTATTTTTCCTATTGAATCACATGTGCAATATATATCTTCAGTTGTGCGTAATGTATATCCTCAAAACTTGAGCCAAACATAAGTTCTCTTTCGTTTTGTAATCTCAGAATTTTTACCAAAACCCCCAATACATTGCAGTACTAAAAACAACTTTAATACTAAAGACCTGCAACTGAGGATGGAAACTTGCATGTAAGAGAAACAACCTACTGAATATACCAGCAAGTTAAAGTTTATATTCGGGACCAGTCATAGGCCCCTGAAGTTAATGGAAGTTTTGCCGCTGACTTCAGTGGCCGCAGGATTCTGCTCATAAAATGCCAGGGCAGGGATTGGTGTGTGAAAACATCCCTGGAGAAAGCTGCAGAGCTTTCTGCTGCATGATTAAGACCGAGAAAAGCATTACTAGTGTTTTTTACTTTACACTAATAACCTATTCCACTGCATTTGTCCTTCTATTACTGTTATTATAGTGTCTGTTAGGGTTGTGCAAAGCTTTGGTCCCTGATTCAGTGCAGCAGGGATTCAGTCCAATTTGATGGCCAAATCTCCAAATCTGAATTGAATCAGGAGACCCTTTAATCTCTCTGAATCAAATCGGAACCCTCCAAATCGATTTGGAGAGATTCAGAAACATTCAGAGATTCGGACAGCGACACAGTTTTAAATGTTTTTTCTACATACCTCTATGTAGTAGGTGATTTGTGAATGCTGCGATGCTGGGGCAGATGGAGTATCCCACAGAAGCACAGTGGGGTACCCAGCATGCTCAGCAACAGGCCTGGAAGTGGACCAGAAGCATTTCTGGTCCACTGGAGAGCATACTGGGTCTCCCCACGCCGCAGCGGGGAGGGGGGAGAGGAGGGGGGGGGGCCCTGTGCGCTCCCCAATGGAAGCGGACCGGAAGAATGCTTATGTAGGATGCTCCATCCATCCCAGCATCACAGCATTCATGAGCGGTGCCTGGTACCTCGAGGTATGTAGAAAAAACATTTGAAGCTGTGTCTATGGTCGAATCACTGATTCTCTGAATCAGCATCGAATCTTCGGATTCAGATTCAGCTCAGCCAAATCAAATCGGGGACAGTGATCTGAGTCAACTAATCGAATCACTGTCCCCGATTCGGGCTGAATCCAAATCTGAATAAAATACAGCCCGTTTTGCCCACCCCTAGTGTCTATGCACCTTCAAGAAGATGACTAGCATATTTTGTGTGGTGTTAGTACTTTCACTTATCCTCTCCAGGGACCACCTGAACAGTTTGGAATGCCTTCACCAGCACTACCTCTGGAAGATCCCTGGAATAAAGTGGGAGGATCATTGCACAAATTCTGGTATCCTTATCAATGCTAACACCACCAGCATGGAAGCTTTGATTATTCAACATCAGCTACGGTGGACAGGTCATTGTGTGCGCATGTCTGATGTACATTTATCAAAACAACTACTATACTTCCAACTCAGCCAAGGACAAAGAACACACGGGGACCAGAGAAAGCGCTTCAAGGACACCCTCAAGGAAAACATTAAGTGGGGCACTGGCATCACAAATTGGGAAAAAGTAGCCCGAGACAGGGCTACATGGTGACACCTTGGAAAAGAAGGTACATCTTACTTTGAGGAAAACTGTCTTACCCTGGAGGCACAAAACTGAGAGAAATGGAAGGAAAGGAAACAAGACTGAGAAATTTATGGTTTGACCCTCGCTTTAAGCACCACTTGTGGTATCTGCAAGAGAGCCTGTGGCTCTAGGATTGGTCACCTTAGCCAACAATGGACTCATTTACAACTCTTTACTTCACTCATGAGAGCGATCATCCTTGATCATGAGGGACTGCCACCACCGCCACACCCCAGGGGAAGAAACTTGTGCAGCATGTAGCCTTTTGCTCAAGTAGGGTGCTAGGTGCTAACTTTAAACATACCCACTGGTTTCCAGGTATGTTAGAGAAAGCAGGTCAAAATAGCATCCCTTAGTCTTGTGGCCAAAGGTAGAGAACTTTTTGATGCTCCTTTGTTCCTGAGGGAGTTCTTTCCATGTTCTCATATGAGCTCCTGGGAAAGCTCCATGTACAGACAGACTTTCCCCTTGCAATGGAAAATGTCTTTGTGCCAGTGGAGTGATGCTGTCTATAAAAGCCTTCATGCTTAATTAGCCTCTTAGGTATGCCAGGCCCAGGCCATCAAGTTTTTGAATATGAGGAGTGAGGCTTTGAATTTGACTATGGGAAGCCAAAGAGACAAAGAGGACAACTGGTATGATGTGCTTATAGTGTCTCATTTGGCTGAAGAGAAATACTGCAGCATTCTGTACCGGTCAGAGTTTTCTAAATCACAGAATTATAGGGAGCTCAAACTGAAAGGGATATCAGTCGGTCATGCAATCATCCTCCATGCCCAGAACCATCCCAGACAAATGTTTGTCCAACCTGTGTTTAAGAACTTCCTTTGATAAAGATTCCTCAACCTCCCTAGAGCTATGAACAAATGTTGCATTTGTCCCAAGAGAATCCATTTTCCCCAGGGATAAATTGCAAAAGTTCAGGCAGCCATTTCCATTGTACCAGAACAGATCCCAAAAAGGTTTGCAGGATAAGAGCCACTAAAACTTTGTTCCAGGACATTCTGAAGTGCATCTGATTGCATCCCAGGACAAGTAGCCCAGGCATCCCACAATGCACAGCTCCTAGCCCTGTCCTGGCCCCTCTTGAACTAGAGGCAGCCACTCTCGCCCTGATAGCAGAACTCTACTGCCCTACTGCTCTACTGGGTGGTAAGACACAGGTGGCTACACCCATGTATTAGTTGCCCTGAATGATGACTTGCCAATGATTTGCAAGCTGCTCGGGATCAGCATGAGAGCAGGGGTGGGCAATGTATGGTCCTGGCCCCCCAGGCCATTCTATCCGGCCCGCAGGGCCCCTAAAAATTTTGGAAAATTAATATTTATTTGCTCCTAGCTGCCTGTCAAAGGTGACATGAGCCAGGGGCAGCAGGACCCAGAGGAAGCTGGTGGCAGGACCCAGAAACAAGGTCTGCCCAGCCCTGCCCCCACAACCTAGCAGAGGCTTCTGGCCTGAGACCATGGGGCTGTTCCTGCTTTCCTGCACCGGAGCGGGAAATGCAGCCCAAAACAGCTTGCCAACACTCAGTAAGTGGCCCCCCGCCCGAAATAATTGCCCACCCCTGCATTAGAGCCTGCATCCATTCATCTGAGCAACCAGCTGTTGAGACACAGGTCATCTATGCCAGATTTTAACCACCCTTATAGTTAGAAAGTTCTCTCTAATATCCAACCTAAATTTCCTGGTTGCAAATTAAGGTTGTTGCTTCTTTTCATCCCTGTGGCCATAGAGAATACTATATCATTTTATAAGCAACTTTTTGTATCTGAAAAAATTATTAAATCACACTCTCAGTCTTCTTTTCTTCAAACTAAATAATCCCATTTCTTCCCATCCTTACTCATATGTCACAATTTATAGACCTTTAATCATTTTTATTAATCTTTGCTTCCAATTTTTCCTTATCTTTCCTGAGGTGCTATGCCTGAAGAGTATTCCTGGTGAAGCCTTACCAGTACTGTACACAGTAGAAGAATCATTCTTCATGACTTGTACGTGGCATTC
>NW_005841968.1:3232603-3248486 GCF_000455745.1 Alligator sinensis | reverse complement strand
AAGCTCACTGTGCCTTTGGCCTTTTTGCAGCAATAGCACACTGGTGACTCAGATTCAGCTTATGGTCCACTATAACCCCCAGGTCCTTTTCTGCAGTACTACAGACTAGCCAGTCAATCTCCAGTCTGTATTAGAGCATTTGATTGTTCCATCACAAATGCAGAACATTGCACTTCTCCCTACTGACTTGCATCCAATTTAATTTGGATGACTTCTTCAAAATATCAAGGTTATTTTGAATCCCAATTCTATCCTCCGAAATGTCTGCTACCCCACCCAGCATGGCATCATCTGCAAATTTAATAAGCATGCACTTAATTCCATCCTCCACATCACTAGGAAAATACTGAACAATGCTGAACTGAGGATAGACCCCTGGGAAACCCTACTTGTTACCTCCTCCTAGTTAGACAGTAAGCCAAGTCTTTGAGCATGTTGATTCAAATAGTTATACACTCAACTCATCAGTAGTTTTGTCTAGATTGTATTTCCTTGTTTGGATTGTACTGGATTGTATTCCAGTGAGAATATTATGGGATACACTGTCAGAAGCCTAGCTAATGTCAAGGTATATCACATCCACTGTTCTCCCCAACATTCACAAAGCCCTCACTTTGTCATAGAAGGAAGTCAGATTGGTCAGGCATGATTTGCTTTTGACAAATACATGTTGGCTGTTCATTATTACCTTGTTATCCTCAAGGTGCTTAGAAATACATTGCTTGATTATATGCTCCAGTATATTTCTGGGTACTGAGGTAAGACTGGCAGGTCTGTAATTCCTTGCACCCTCCCACTTGCCTTTTTAAGGATGGGCGCCGTTTGCCCTTTCCTAGTTAACTCGGATCTTACCTGACCTGCTTGAGATCTCAAAAGATGATAACCAATAGCTCTGCAATTACTTCAGCCAATTCCTTGAGTACTTGAGGATGAATCTCATCTAGCCCTGCTGAGTTAAAACCTATCCTTCTTGTTTTAGCCATCTCTAACCTTTTCTTTATTTACTTGAGACTGATTTTCTTCCTCACCACTATCCTTGCTGTTACCTGTGCCTGACATCTGACAGTTGACCTTTTTGTGAAGACTGAAGTAAAGGAGGCATTGAACACTTCAGCCTTCACTGCATCTTCTGCTGTTACATTCCTTTCCACATTCAGTCAGTGTTGATGGCCTTCTCCATCAGATATACTGTAATACTAGAGAGGAGGTGACAAAGAGGTGTGTAACAAGCCAGCCCACCGGCCACCAGGATGGGACAATGAAGACAGTAGAGTGTTTCTCAAGGATAATGCTATATATAAAATTTTTGTTGAGGACCACTCCTAACCACTGGATGAACTGATCAATTGTTGGTTTGCTTCTTTAACCAAAAGGAGACAATGCAGGGCTAGAATTCTTCAAAATATTTTCACCTGCCTTCTGTCTTGTTCAGATTCAACTTCAACCTCCACCTCCCATTCTTCATCCATGAGCTGATGCTGCCTAAACACTAGGCCAGGTTGGTGGTAATAAAGTGTTTGTATGTGATGACAGGTGAGTGGAGCTGTATCATCTCCATTTTGAAGGGACTTAAGACCCAGTTCCGTTCACCTAGAGTAATATATGTTGAATAGGACCAGAGAAAGAATAGGCCCTTTTGCCCATAAATGAGGTGCTCTAAAGTTGGAGGTGCAGTGGCCTATCATGTCTCTTTTCTCCATTATGGGGTCAAACCATTTAGGCATATTAGGCTGGAATAGGCCAGCTTGCTCCAGCTGGATAACAGGAAGATGTAGTCAGAATTCAATGCTGTAGAGGTCCAGGAGGATAAGAATAGTTGTCTGCTCTCCATCTGTAGCAGAAACTGAACTAATGTAGTTGATGTTAACAGAGTGTAATAATAGTGAAATGTAACCATGTTAGTCTTGTCCTGTAAGTAACTTGAACACTCCATTTTGTATTTTTTTGCTTGACATAAATGAATGAACTCTGTATGCCCTTTTTGAATGAGTGCATGTGAAAGGGTGAATGGTGAGAGAATGACAGAGAGACAGGAAAAAGAAGATTTAACTGTTTATATAAGTAACAAGGCACCAAATGTAAGTTACCAGTCAGTAAACTAATTAATGGATGGTTGAAGAATGTCTTTGAGGCCTAGGGCACAAAGAAGATAATGAGGAGGAGGAATGCACACATCCTGCCAGATGGGCAGCAAGGACACTCCAAGGCTGAGATACCAGCTTTGATGACCAAACTGACCATGGGCTGAAATAAGCAGAAGATGAATGAAGAACAACTGCAAAAACAGAAGCTGGGTATGGAAAAACCCCAAAGCACTGAAACAAAAAATGCCAATCCATATAAAAGAGGACTTTGAAAATGCCAAATTGGGCAAGTCTCTCTCTCAACTGCTGTTTCTTCAGAGCACAGATGCATCTGTTCACCCCGCTCCAAAGCTGCTATCTACAGGAACTTTCTCTCTCTCAATAAGGCCTGGGCTGGCCACCCAGTGCTATTATTGAACAACTGCTGCTGGTAACTATAATGTCTGAATGGAATGGTTGCTTTGTGTTTGTGTGTGCCTGTGTGTAATGTGCATTATGATCTGTGTGTGTCTATATGAGTGGTGTGTCCAAACCTCCATGTCTAATTCATGTAATCAATAAATGTGGCATTTTGCCTTATCCCCCTTTATAAGGTCTCACTCTTGATTTGGCAATTGGAATTTAAAGTAACATGTCCACTGGCAGTAAGAGATTATCCACTACCCAACTGCTTCTGCCCCATGTTAAACTACTGACATCCAATAGATGAACCAACACCAGCTAGCCTGGGACAGCTTCTCTAGGAGTTTGCTTTGTAAGAGATATTTACAGGGTGTATTTCTTCAATACCAGATTTATCATTTTTGTTTGAAAGAGGAAAGAAACAGTCTTTCCCTGAATGAGGCTCCAGCTAGTGACTCTCTCACCACCTGAGACAGACATACAGTCAGATTGCCTCATCTGGCATTGGGATTCTTTCATGCATCTATTAATTCTGGAGGAGCGAATGAGGTCAGCTCTAGCAATGCAGGCACGCAGGCTGTTGGCCAGCAGACGGGTAGCAGATCCATGCTCCTTGAGAGCCTTTCCAAGTGCACATAACCTTTTCAAAGAAACAGGATGTTAGAACTGAACACCAAGTGCTGCAAAAATGGACACAGGCTGTAGGCTCACAGACTGCAGAAGCCGCTTCCCATACAGCGATAGCTTGTAGCATTTACCAATTTTCAGTGGTGGATGATGGGAAGGTTTTCTTGGACAGTAATATAGTACTTACTGTATAATTGCCCATCGTTCTAACTTGCACAGTCCCCTTGAGTTCTCTTTCTCTTCTCTACTGCTGGTCAGGTGATTATTACATGCTCAGTAATAGTTTGTCTACTAAGGTGCCTTTTATGCCCATCCTACAGCTCTCTGAAAGCCACTAACTGGCTTCTGAGTTAATATGTTTGCTAAAGCAGAGTCTGTTAGAGCCATGGCTTGCAAAGATGGTACCAAAGTAACCTGCAGGTGCAACTCAGGGGCACATAGGTTGGCTTGAGGAATGAGAATGCATTGTAAACACATTGATTAAAATTATGAAAGAAAGAGATGCCGAGTACCATGCTATGGTATGTGGTGTGCTACATTTTAGTGTCTGAAATCTGCTATGGAAGCCTAGTTCAAGACAGCTGATTCTAGACCAGAGTCCACGTATGAAGGGCATGGCTGACAAAAATGTGGATGAAAAGTTATTCCAACTTGGGCAACTTTACATGATCCTGGAAATGCCACCTAAGTGACTTGACCTGAGAAGTAGCGGGGTGGTGTACAGGTAGAAAAGCAGCAAAAGAAAATTCTGCTACCCGCACCAAATCCATTACAGAGATCACTGAGAAAATGAGCAAATTTAGCCCCAACTCAGCAAGACCAGTAAGAATCTTACTGATGATCCTGGAAACTCCCTCTCCCTCTCCTGCACTGCTTGCTGCAGAAGATGAACACATCTTCTCCTGAGGGCAGCATGAGAGGCTCAGATCATCAGACTGATGCATGAGGCAAGGAACAGAGCTACTCACTGACACAGCACTCACACAAGTGCGGTTAAAAGAAAAAGTAAAGCTGTGAAGTATATTTCCTATGCACACAATTTCCTTCTGCCACAGGAATCCTAGGTGTTATTTCTAATTAACGGAGATTCAATTTTCACACAGAGTGTGAATTTTAAATTGATGGTGTCCTTCAAGATGGATTTTCTTTCTTCCATTACTATTAGTACAACAGCAGTTGCCACACATACCCTGACTCAGCAAAGCACTTAAGTGCTTAAATTTAAGCCTACCCCTAATTCATTGCCGTGTAAGTAAACAGTAATGGTTTTGCTGAACATGGATTGCATTCCTTACCTATTTAAAGCTAAGCCTTGCTGGCCGAATGGGGTCACTGATATATCGGGGGCTGTCAAAAGAACACGATTTGTTTGCAACCAAACAACAGTACAACAATGCAACGATTTTAAGACCTGCCAAAGAGAAAAGCCTTCTTCTCATTGGCTGCCTTCCTCATGTCCCACCTCCTGGGGCAAAAACCCCCCAACTGCAGCAGCTGCAGAAGGCTGACAGAGTTCTCTCACCTCCCCTGGGAGATGGAAGCTGTGGCTGTAGAGATGGCGTAAGCAACACTACTCCCCATGGGAGGGGAAGGTGAGAGGAGGGAGGAGAAATAAGCCCAGCCACCCATGACCACCACTCCGTTCTATCTTCCTGTCCTGTGAAAGAAGACTCAGCTCTTCCCAGCTTCTTCCCTTCTGCCCTCCATCTCTATACCACCTGGAACTTGACTTGAATTTTTTCAGCTGAAATTGGGTTGGAGGTGGTAGAGAGCTTCCACTGGCTGCAAAGGGACAGAGCAAAGGAGAGATGTAGGGCTGGAGTGGAGACAAGGGCTACAAAGTTAACTGATGTGTGCTTCAGGGTGGCAGACATACTGCGGACTCCAGCTGATGTGTGGACTTGGGCTGGGGAGGCACATTAATGATTTGTCTGGTGCCAGGGGGTGGATGGGGCACAGAATTGTATCTGACAATTTGACTTGAGGGGAGCTGGAACTGCATCAACAAGCAGTGTTGTATGCAAATACTACTGCTCCATCTCAGAGTGACTGTCTACAGAGACCTCCTGCGGCAGGATCCAAAAATTGCCTTAGCTCACTATAAATTTGTGTGGGGAGAAAATTAAATGTCAAATCCACTGAGGATGGGATGGAACAGTTGGAATTCAGAAGACAAACCAAAAAAAAAAAGGGGATGGATTACAGTTCTATGTTTTAAAAAACTGATGTGCTTTGTATCATTGGTGTCTTACTCATGATTTAACTCTTGATGATGCTGAGGCAGGCCACACGGTGTCAGGAAAGACTAATGGGCACCTCTGAGCAGAAAGCTACTTAGGCTCAGGCTGCATTACAGAAATTTGCACCAACATATACATCTTCATTTCTGAAGCCCCACTAACATAGACAAGCCACACTCATGTAAAATGGGGGTTTCTGGTGCAATTTCCATGTGCTGAATTGCTGCTTTACTCCATTTAGTACATTTGTATGAGCAAGAGGAAGCAAATTTCTCTAATGGCAAGAGGGTCTTAGGCTAGGTACAGACATTTAACAAGCCCGAGGTGGAATCGATCTAAGTTACACGGTTTTCTGCAAGCAGTGAAGTTTAGATCAGTAGTGAACAGAACTCCCATTCACCCACTGGTGAAATCTTAGACTGGGTTCTGCCATTTTTAAACCAGTCTATGTGCACCAAACTTCTGTTCTGTTATGGCTATAGACCAATTTCTGATTACTTATGTCGGGAAAAGTGTAATGTCTGTACCTGGCCTTAATATCTTACTGAGCCCTGCTCCTTGTAGCATAAAAAGCATTGGAAAAGGAGGAAGGGATAATGAATATCTAAATCAGGAGGTACCAAAAACACCCGCAACCTTGATTTGTAAGATGTTGGCATGCCA
The DNA here is from genome assembly GCF_000455745.1 of Alligator sinensis. Taxonomy (NCBI): domain Eukaryota; kingdom Metazoa; phylum Chordata; order Crocodylia; family Alligatoridae; genus Alligator; species Alligator sinensis. Next base: position 3,242,470 of record NW_005841968.1, on the reverse strand, counting down.
GGAGCAGATGGCAGGGGAATTACGAGGGGCCCAATTCTTGTTGTGGCAGTTCAACCCCAGCCCCTTCCCTGCCATCTGCCCTGAGGTGCCTGTGCACCCACTGCCAGCAATGAGCCCACAGACCCTAGTGTAGCCACTTGCCAAAGCTGTCCTGGGCTCTGGGCAGGCCCCTGCTGCCTGCCATGGAGCCCAGGCTGCTTGCAGGAGATGGCAGGGAGGCTGCAAGCAGCTGCACCAGGGTCCTTGGAGCCCTGGTCTGCCTCACTGCCAGTGGCAGGTGCATGCACGCCTCGAGATGGACGGTGGGGAAGATGTCTTCGTGTCTTATGTATGATGTAAGTAAGATTTAAGTAAATCTTTAGGTAAGACACCTGGGGCTGCACTGCCACAACAAGGATCGAGCCCCTCACAGCTCCCCCACCATCTGCCCTGAGGCACGCAAGCCAAGCAAAATGCCTTTGCGTGCCATGCTCTGGCATGTGTGCCAGGGGTTGCATGCCCCTGATCTAGGTTATTTGTAATAGTCCTTTGTCTCCATTTCTGATGCTTTCCCCTTATTTCCTTCCTTGATCTCTTTTCTATTTATCTGCTTGTGCTGCTAATTACTGGCTGCTCCTGTCAGTCCTATGACCTTTCCACCCACACCTGGGGGATATATAAACATTTGTGGGGTTTGCCTTCTGTTGTGAGCCCTCCCGAGGGCACAACTGGCAGGTTGTGGTGGAACACTGTGATTGTTGTTTCAGTGAATTATACTGTTCATACTATTCATGCTGTTTTAATTGTGTTTTAGTGGCGTAAAGCCAGGGCAGAGGAGTGGATTTCAGGCAATGTGGCTGACAGCTTTCCAGCTTTGCTGTAATCTCAGAAAATGTTTGTGGCTGCAAAGCACCATTTAGTTTGAAAAACGCATTATGATGTGTATGCATGCCAGGTGGGGAGTGGAGTCCGGAGGACACAAGGAGCTGACACCCACCTACCCATTGCTCCCTTTCCTAGTACCGCCCCTCTCTGCCCCTTTCTCAGTCTGTGACTGATCTTTTATCCTCACTTCTCAGGCAAATTCTGCGTAAGCCACCCCTGCGGCAGATGTTTCCATGATCCTTGTGTGGGAGTGGAGATCAGAATTCTCCCAGTGCCATATCATGATGGCCACGTGAGGGCCACCAAAGCAACAAACCCAGTTGTACATTCATTGCACCGTTGAGCTGTACAGGATCTTTGCCCTAATATTGGTGCTCTCCCTCTCCAAATGATGTGCACATAGATGCTACATCCACAGCATCTACTTCAGTTCTAAGACCTTTTTTCAAACACATGCTCTGAACCAAATCAGCAAGTGTACTAAGGTGCTTGGAGACCCTTGGATAGAAAGGGATGTGCCTACAGTTCATAAAAGCAGAGGGCCAAATTCAGTTCCAGGGTAACTAAGCCAAACTGAATGAAGATGCCATTTAAACCAACCATGAATCCAGGCCATAATATTTAGTAAGGAATCAGCATTGGATAAAAGACTGGTTACTTCAGGTGCATCTACACTTGCAATCAGTGCACCTGAATAAACTCTGGCACAGTTCATGCCAAAGTATATTGCTCCCAAGCACAGCGTTTACATGTATACATCCCCCAGGTGTGGGTGGAAAAGTCTGCAGCAGGTTAGGCCACGGCAGCACAGTCCTGGCTGGCATGTGGTCCAGGGGGTCAGTCTGTCAGCCCAGAGCTGCTCTGCCCCAGCTCAACATGCTGCGGAGGGGCTGACGGGGGCATGAGGGTGCTGCAATGCCCCCTCCAGCAGCAGGCAACCCCTGCACTGTAGCACCCTCATGCCACAGCCAGTCCTGGTCATCACCTACACAACTGGGCAATGTAGTACATAACTCCACTGTAAGATAGTACTTGTGCAAGGCAGTACAATGGAGTTAATTAGTTACTCTGGCCTAATAGGGGCACACGTGTAGATGGTGAAGCTTTACTGCAAAACTAATTAGTCAACTCTGTAGTAAAGCACACATATAGATGCCCACTCCTTGTATGAACTATATAATTGCATGTAATTAATAAATATGCTTCCTGATGAGGTTTGTGCTGAAAAGAGTGTGAAGAGATCAGCTAATATTTCAGAAGGATTTGCTCAATTTTCTCTTTTCATTTTTGACTGTTACAGGCAAAATAAAGAAAAAACTCCCAATTATTCCATAATTTGCTTGCCCAAAAAGCATCATCTCATTTTGTGTAATTAACTTTGATTAGACTGTCTTCAGTTGTCAGTCTTCAGAAGAAGGAAAGATAATAAAGAACATCCTCTGTGACAGGTGAAAAACCCCATATGCAGTCTGATGCATTTTATTCATACCAAGTGTGGAATGAAAGTCTCCCAGAAGTATCCAAAAAACCCCCACCAATCATTGAATGTGACATTTTGCATTTGGATCCCTGAATTACTTGAAAGACATAAAAGGCAAGGAATCTTTTACTGGACTAACTGTAAAGTTGGGAGAACATAGACCTGAGGAAAGGCACTTGATGCCCCAAAACTTGTCCAATACCTTTCCCAAGTTTACAATTGATCCAATAAAAGATATCAATAAAGGCTGCTTATAGATATGGAGGGGTGGGGGGAGAATAAAACAAACAGTGCTTTACTTTTAGCTCAACACGTCCCCATGCTTAGCACAGTGCATGCCCAGAAGAGGCATCATATTAGTCTGACCTGGCTTGCCCAATGTCTATATAAATTGGGTGCTTCAGCAGTGGTTTTTGGTGCTTTTATCTAATAGCTAATTGAATCAGCTTTTGACAAAAGTGCCAAAAAGACCCGCTGAAGTGCCTGATCTATACAGATGCTGGGGAGCTGGGTCAAATTACTGCGCTTCCTCTTCTGTTAAAGTGCTCTTTTTTTTCCACACCTGTCAGTGCCCAAATATCCTTGCCCCTCAGACATTTTTGGATCATCACAGCAACAACACTCCAACTCTGTTACTGAAAAATACATTAATCCATGTGAAGTCAGGTGGCACCTTATTGACAAAACTTCTGCCAGGCTTCAAGAGCATTAGTTTTCCCACAAGGACAGGAAATGAATGATGATTAAAGCATGACTATGTCAACTGGTTAAATGTTAAGAATGTATCAATCTGGTGCTGCAAGAAAGCTCTGCTTGGGGATCAGCACCCAGAAGAAAACTGAAATCAATGGAAAGATCTCAGTTAGCCTCAATGGGCTTTTGGTCTTTCCTTAACAGAAAGGAAACTACAAACTTGGAAACTTTTAATTCTTGAAGAATGACAAAATAATCCCAAATCTGAGTTTGCTGCTAGATCACTTAATGGTGCCTAATTGCCACTGGTGAAATCATGCCTCGCAGAAAAACTTCCACTGAGCGCTACATATGCTGGTGCCTTTTAAAATTCTAGAGAAAAATTTGCACAGGACGTGTGTTTGATTTTGGTTTGGTTTTGGGGGAGACTGAGACATATCATGGTTCAGGGTGCCAAACTAAATCTTTATTACTTTTCATGGAGGATTTCATAGTTTCATAGTTGGTAGGGTCGGAAGGGACCTGAGCAGGTCATCAAGTCTGACCCTCTGCCATGGGCAGGAAAGGATGCTGGGGTCAAACGCCCCTGGCAAAGTGTCTATCTAGCCTCCTTTTGAAGACCCCCAGGGTAGAAGCAAGCACCACTTCCCTTGGAAGTTGGTTCCAGATCCTAGCTGCCCTGACTGTGAAGTAGCGGCTCCTGATGTCTAGCCTGAACCTACTCTCAGTCAATTTATGGTCGTTATTCCTAGTTATTCCTGGTAGTGCACGGGGGAACAAGGACTCTCCTGTTCCCCGCTGGTCCCCCCTGGTAAGTTTATAGACGGCCACCAGATCCCCTCTCAGCCTTCTCTTGTGGAGGCTGAACAGGTTCAGGTCCCGTAGTCTCTCCTCGTAGGGCCTGCCCTGCTGCCCCCTGATCATGTGAGTGGCCCTCCTTTGGACCCTCTCAATGCTGTCCACTTCCCTCCTGAAGTGCGGTGCCCAGAACTGTGGCTTGACCACTGGCCAACTGTGGCTTGGCCAGTGTCTCATAGAGAGGGAGGATCACCTCCCTGGACCTGCTCGTGATGCATCTGTGGATGCATGACAAGGTGCATTTGGCCTTACTGACTGCATCCCCATACTGTCAGCCCATGTTCATTTTGGCAACAATAATGACTCAAAGATCCTTTTCTGCCTCTGCACTGATGAGAAGGGAGTTCCTCAGCCTGTAGGTCTGTTGCTGGTTCTTCCTCCCCAGGTGCAGCACCTTGCATTTGTCGGTGCTGAAACCCATCCTGTTCTCATCCGCCCACCCCTGTAACCTGTCTAGGTCCGATTGCAGCCTATTCCTCCCTTCTAGCGTGCCCACTTCTCCCCGCATCTTAGTGTTGTCTGCAAATTTGAACAGGGTGCTTTTTACACCCCCGTCCAAGTCACTGATGAAGATGTTGAACAGCACGGGTCCGAGGACCGAGCCCTGGGGGACCCCACTGCCCACATCCCTCCAGGTCAAAAATGACCCGTCCACCACCACTCTCTGGGTGCAACCCTCCAGCCAATTTGCGACTCATCTGACTGTGTAGGCATTGACATCACAGTCACCTAATTTCTTAATGCGAATGGGGTGAGAGACAGTGTCGAAGGCCTTCCCAAAGTCCAGAAAGACTACGTCCACCGCGACACCTACGTCCAAGGATTTTGTGACCTGATCATAGAAGGCCACCAGGTTGGTCTGACAGGACCTGCCTCGAATGAACCCATGTTGATTGCCCCTGAGCATAATTTTCCCTGCTGGTCCCTCGCAGATGTGCTCCTGGATAATTTTCTCAAAATTTATATTTCTTGGGCTGTGACTTCTACAGGACCCGCACACACATATCAACCTTCCACTGACATCAATTTACTCTGCAGATTGAGGCTGTGTATGGCTCTTTGCTGGATTAACTGATATGCTATTAAAAAAAGGCCACTTCTGGGAAGCTCTATAAGTTGAACCATTTAAAAGCAGACTGTAAGACACACAGGAACATGCCTACTATCATGTGGAGAGACGACTTGGATTTTTGCCATCAGGACTAATGGTTTCAAGGCTTTCAGCTGTCTTATGCAAAAGCTAAGCATAAGACTTTGGATCGTTAGCACAATACAGAGAAAGGTTTTGTTTTACTTAAGAAAAACCTAACTTAAAAAACTAGAGCTGCACTTTTCAGTAGTGGCTATTTCCAATAGCTCTACTAAAGATGATGGAAGGTGGTGATTGCATCTACAAATCAGGTCTTCAGAAATCTGCAGTCAAGGATTTGGCAGTAATGTCTTGACTCTGCTCAAAGTTATCTCAGAGGTGATACTACCATACACTTAGCCCCACTTCTCTTGTACACCTCAATGGTAGCTTTACCTCTGCTTCTCTTTCTCTCTCAATCCCTCTGTCTGCCTAACCTCTCGTATCTATTGCATTTTGGGAAGCGGTATATTTAATCCTTGACCCGCTCCTCACCTTTCTTTTGAATTTGGCTGGAGACCTACACACAGAAACTCAGCAGAAATTACTGGAATCTGAACTGCAAGCTTTCTGGATATCTCATGTTTAACCAGTTTTGGTTTTTAAACCTAACATTTTAAGGAGGAATTAATTTCAGCCTTATCATTTTGGTAAAGCTAAAGCAGATGCATATACTACAAGATGGGGGACACTTACTCTAAGTGACTTTAATACTTTAATAGTACAGAACAGCCATTCTAATCATTCCCAGGAGCCAAGAATTACATGGAGAGGAATTTGCTTTGCTTGCTGAGTCCAAAGTGGTCTGACTTAATCCTCTTTTGGATTTGAGGGCAATAGAAAGATTGGGAAAGGGGGTGAATGAAATCAGAGAAATCTGCTTATGTCTGCATTGCAATGAAAGGACGTGACTGTATGTTGTAAACAAGTTTGAGCTATTTTTAATCTCAGTAGTTCGGGTACTGACAGCACCAACAACATGGCAGAACAGGCTGCAGCATGTGTAGTCACTCAAATACTGCGGCCATGTGCAGATATTCTGTTTCTCCTGGAAGAGTTGGTGATTTCTGTAAGAAACCATGAGTATACAGATGCTCAGATCACACTGAGATGTGTGCACAGGGCTCCCCTGGCTGTGCAGCATCAGTACCGCAAGTGCTCTACACTTCAGGGGCTCAGTATTTGAATGCCTGTGCAGACATCTACAGGTATGTTTTTCTACCAGGAAAACAAACCTGGGACAGTTTTCCTAGATCATTCAAACATGCGTATGCAACCATAATTAAGGTCTTCTACAGGCTATCAGAGCCAACGTGGGAGCAATGCTCCTACGACTACATGGGCACTGGTACCCACATCAGCTAAATTAAAGACAGTGAGGGTATTTCTACGTGAACTGTAAACAGGAGGTAGCACTGCAGCTCAGACACCCTCTCACTCCACAACGGACTGCTTCAGAATCAGGGCAGTTTCTCATTGAACTAAAACAAGGAATAAAAAATAGACAAGGAATAAAAAATGAGGATGAGGTGACAAACATGCACTGTGTGTTTATCCAGCATTGGCCACATGCATGATATCATGCCAATATCTACAAGTCCACACATAGAAAATTCAAAGAGGCCTATCCCATCTACCAGACAAAGCTATAACGAGATCAATAGTTGTAAATTGTACCTTATTCTTAGTCTGATTTTCAACGGTCACAGCTTTAGTAGGTAGCAAGTTTAAAATGAACATAAGGACATTCTCTCTCACACGACACGTAATTAAAGTGTGGAGTTCATTGCCACAAGATGTTGTGGAAGTTGACAGCTTAGCCAGATGCCAAAAGGGACTGGACAAAGTCTTGGAGGAAAGGTGCAGCAGTAGCTACTGAGCATGGGAGCTAGGGGAACAGTCTCTAAACCAGAGCTTCCTAGACCTTAAATGCCGGGGTTGCAAGTGGCAGAGGAGCAGTGAAAAGGACCCTGGCCATACCCTTCTCCCTCCCCTTTCAGCATCCACTCTGCCACCGTGTGAGACAGGCAACAGTAAATGGCAGTTCTTATGTTCTCCGCAAGCCTTCACTCACAGAGGTAACATAAGGGATAGTCACAAGCACTAATAACTCAGAAAACTGAATTTCTGAAGCTTTCATAAAATCATGGAACCACAGAACAAGAGGGCTAGAAAGGATCTGAGGAGATTATCTAGGGCAAGCCCCTACAGAAGGCAGGATCTTCCCAGCCTGAACCATTGCATCCCAGTGTCTGTCTAAGCTAGGGGTTTTCAACCTTTTTTAGACTCAAAGCACCCACTTGGAAAATGCCAGCTCTTAACTTTCACCTGTTTTTTGACTCCAGGAAAATCATAGAGCCATTCTTTTGTTGCGAAGAACTCAGGAAGACCACAATAGTTCTGACATTATGGCTTCCTTTGTGAAATCTCCAGGTTTATCTTGTGAATCGTGTGGGTGTTTGCACCTTGTAGGTTGTAATATCACGTGACACCCCGCAGCACCCTAAAAAGGATCTCACAGCACCACAAGGCTGGCACTTTAACTGGTTTAACTTGTACTTAAAAGCTTCAAGATACCACAGCCTCTCTAGTTAATGTAGTCCAGTGCTAAAGCACCCTCCAAATTAGATGCTGTTGCATGGCCTTGCAGGTCACCATTAAGAAATTTTTCTTATCTTAGACCACATGTAAATCTTCAGGTTTATAACCTTCCTGTATGACCTTTTGCAAATCCTCTTCCTTCTTGCTATTTATATCCTTCAAGCAATCTTAGTAAATCACTTTCTATAAGAAGTTATTGCTTTCTCCTAATTTCCTCCCTCAAACTCAGGCCTTCCACCTCTCCAAGACACATGAAAGCCCTTGTTTCCCCAAATGTAGTGTGCCACCACTACCAAAATATAGAGCCAACTATTTTTCCTATAATGCAAAGTAAAAACAGTGATGCTGCAGCTCAGCTCTCTCAGTTTGACAGCTACTATTTCCCGTTTTTTTCCTAAGCACATGAAGACTGTGTTTTACTGACTGCTGGGTGAAATGTTCCTGTAACATCTAAGTGTATGTAGTGCTTTCCTTCATACTACTTAGAGAAGGAAACCCCCTCAGCTCATGCTGGCATCAGCTCTGCCCAAACCCAACCCAGGTTGCAATAGCCAATAGAAGTATTCCCATATTTTCTTACATATAACCTGCACCTTTCCCCCCAGAAAAACAGCTGGTAAAACTTGGGGTGTGTATTATATGTGAGAAACAGATCCTCACAGGTCTGGAAACATGGCCCCACATGCTGAATTCGACCTGGCATGTATGCCCAGACCTGGTGCACTGGACCAAACTGGCACAGAGGGTCGCTCAGCAAGCCCTATGTAGTGCATGGGGCTGGCCAGGAGCAGTATGGCTGCCTCACTGCTGCTCCTCAGATACTTATCCAAAGAAAGTTATTTTTTCCTTCCATGCTGCTTCAAAAAACAGGGCATAAATTCTACTCAAGGGCAGGTGATATGCAAGAATATACAGTGTTAAATTTGGGGGAGAGATTAAATCATTTCTTATCCTCTTGATAACATGTAATTTAAAATGTAGCACACATCATGTCATAGCATGCACAAATCTCTTGGAAATGCTATCCTGAAGATAACCTCCCCGCCCAACTGCAGCCTGAGTAATGAAAAATCCCAGCAGGATGTACAGCAGTATTCAAGAAAAATAGCTGTTTATACTCCTCTGCTTTTTTAGCTTGAGCATTTTCACCCCAGCACTGATCCTCCTGAAATTTTTCCTTGTTCAAGCAGTTACTGGTTATTTTGAAGAGATACCGATTGTGGAAATCACAGACTCGGGACTGCTGAAAGTAGACCTGACACAATTATAGTAAGCAGGCTCTAGAGAATAATCCTCACTGGCAGTAGCTAAGCTTGACCTTTCCTAATTTTTCCTGAAGCTTAGTTATTTGCTGGTAGCATGTGCTGCGAGTTATCAGTCCTACAGCTTGATTATCCACTGTTCACCAGCATCTATAGGGCAACTAGGGGTAGGTAATTGGGGGACCAGCCCCAGGAGTGGCTTTAGAGGGGTGCCAAAGGCAGCCACAATGGCAGCAGCATCCAGCGTATGGAGAGACAGTATTGAGACAGCATCAGCCAAGGACTTTAAGGCTGCAGAAACAAACCATTATATCCTGGGACAGTGTGCAAGCCTACAGCTATCCATGTCTGTTATCCCAGGATAAATCCTAAAAAATGTTTCCTGAATAAGAGATAACAACAGCTTATCCCAGAACAGTGCAAAGTACATCTGTACAGTCCACCTGGGATTTCATCATTGAATCAATGGCAGAAAAGTGGTGGTGCATTCAGCTGCTCTCTAAACCCTGATTAGATGAGCAATGTGTTTACATGCCAAATACTTTTGGTCCGGGGTAAATACAGGCACAACATATCCAGGGACAAATGCAACATCTAATCTATGTTTCTAGTAAGATTCTCTGCACCCAGCATTCAGCCCCTTCTCACCTCCTACCCTGCTCTCTGGCATCTCTGCCCCAGGCAGCAAATTTGATAGCTACGCCTCTGGGATCGTGTACACCAATGTGAACAAGACACAAGACGAGTAAACCCCTTTTCCAGAAATGACTTGCACTTTGCACAATGGAGAACTGAATTCCTGGCGTACCCCAAACATATTTTGGCAGCTATTTTATTTCACCTGCAAATATCGGTTTGCACTATAATTCATGCTACAAACAACACCATTAGGATGAAGAAGGCCAAGAAGCGTAGTCAGATTTTCTTCTGGAGTGATACAAGCACTGGCACAAAGGGAAGGGTGCTCCAAGCTTGGAAAA
>NW_005841968.1:3225739-3232572 GCF_000455745.1 Alligator sinensis | reverse complement strand
TTGAAAAAGACGCCTGGACAAGGGAAGAGCTTCACTGTGCAGCAGGTAGCAAAAGATTGCTGTTTGTATTTCCACCGTCCTCTGGACAGTGCTGTGCAAATAAATTGATTTGGGGGGGTCTGATCAAACCAAATTTAAAATTTTCATTTTTTCCACCTGAAAACCAGAAACTGAAGAGGGGTGGAATAAATAATCCCAAAATAACACATCTATTCCCTGCTCATTTAGGGCAGGGATAGCCCCCACATATGTGCCACATCTCAGGCAAGTGCCCTATGAACCCAACTAGTGGGTATCCAATAGAAGGGAGCTCTCAGTCCCTCCTGGCAGAGAGGTTTGACTTTGCATAAAATACTTAAAGATTTACCAGTGCAGTGAGCAGAAAGAACTACCTACTCCAGTGGTCAGGCCACCGTCACAGGTCTGTGCGTTCTCTACTCCAATGGAGGTTGAAATTATTTGTACAGAAAGTGGCACAGCTTCAAACAGGAGGGAGGGAGTATGGCTCCCACCCCAGAGCAGCCCTGAGCTCAGCATTCAGAGAACTTTCCTAGAAGAGGCAAGGCATGTGAGTTCAAATCATCTGAGGAGAGCATAAGACTTTCACTCCTATATTCTGCTCTAACTATTTAGCTTCTGGACAAAAGAGAGATCATGCCCCTCTCTCCCTTTTAAGAAATTAGCCCTGATTTTTTTTTTTTTAAACACGAAACAAAAGAGCAAAGCATATGTGAACTTGCAGACAGTACAGGGATGATGGAAACAGGTTTTTTGACACAGTTATTAATTGCTGGGGTGGAAAAAAATATCATTTGTCTGTACCAAGAAGCCCTAGTCGTGGACAAGAGCCCCACGTGCTGGGCACTGTACAACCGCAGACCATGAAACTGGTTTCTACCCCAAAGAATGTGTAATTACACATAAGACAAGAAACAGATAGAGGAAAATGGAGCACAGGGAAACAATGAAGCCACACTAGTCAGCTTGATAGGGATTGCTTTCCGCACAGCAGCAGATTAACCAGGCACGGATGTGGAGTGGTCCTAATGCATGACTGGTTTTTGGGTGGCTTTGTGACACAAACAGAAGAACAAAACTCCTTAAGGCACGTGCGGACACAAATGGATTAAAAATATCTTTCCCACCCTGCCGTCCTGCCCCGATGCCCCTCCCCAATCATGGAACTAACGGCAGGAACCTGCCAAACATCAGTGCTCGGCCACGTCGCACAACGGCCCCCACTCGTCTTTTTTCAGTGCAGGTAGGAGCACTCTTCGTTCAGGCCACCCAACAGCTTCTCTGTAAGACCCTGTTGTTTATGACTGGCAACTGTTGGGGAGACGGCTTTCAGCAACAATCGTTCAGCTGCTGCCGAGAACGTGTTTTAATTCACGGTAAAAGAAAAGGAACAACTTTTCCGTGGAGAGGCATTAACACGAATCTTGGATTCATGTTTTGTGAGTGGGGGGTTGAAATTTGCCCAAATCTGCTCAAGTCACAAACTCCTGAAAAAAAAATAAATCTCCATTTGTATAAATTAATTACTGAGCTATTGAAGTCTATACTAAAAGGCATGGACAGCTGAGAGAGGCAGGGACTTACTGTTTTGCCATTGAAGTCACGGTATGTTTTGTCCGCTTGCTCCTCACTTGCAGTAAGTGAAGTTGCTGGAGTAATTTATCTCCTTTCCTTCAGCTAACTGTGGTTTTGCTTATTCTAGGTTCAGAGAGGACAGATGAAACATTTACTTTGGATTCAGCTGACATACTTTAAGACTCATAGGAAAATAGGGCTGGAAGGGACCTCAGGAGGTCACCTGGTGCAGCCCACTGTTCAAGGCAGTATCATCCCCTACTAAACCATCCTAGTCAAGTGTCTATCTAACCTGCTCTTGAACATTTCCAAGAATAGACATTCCCCACCCTCTTTGGGTAATGTGCTCCAATGCTTGATCATCCTCATAGCCAGAAAGTTCTTCCTAATTTCCAACCTAAATTTTCCCTGCTGTAAGTCTGAAATTGTTGTCTCAGTGCCATCCCCTGTGGCCATGGAGACCAGTCCATCCTCTTTATAACTACCCTTCAGGTATTAGATGACTGTTAGCAAATCCTCCCCGAGTCCTCTCTTCTTCCAACTAAAATAATCCCAGTTATTTCAGCCTTTCCTCTAAACTCCTCCACCCCCTCTAAAAGGATATAATTGTAGGTCTGCCCATGCCTTACAGTTCCCTAAAGTTTTTGCTGGTACTGAGCATTCTCCATCCCAAAGCTGAAATTGCTCTGCCTGGCGCATTGGAACTGTGTACAGAAACTGGAAGCAGGAAGACAGAAACTACAGAGAAGATGGTGCTTTCCATTGGCACGCGGGCAGTGTGAAGAAGGAAGAATAAGCAATGAACCAGAATATGGAGGGGTGAGCTGCAAGAGCCAAGAAGCAAGGAGGGGGGACCAGGACAGGGAGCCACAATGAGTCAGGGCAGCAGAGCAGAGGTTTGGAGAAGACTAGACCAAAAAGGCAAAAGAAGGTCAGGGGGTACAATTGAGAGTAGAAAGGACAGGAAGGGACAGTGACAAAAGGGGTGAGACTTGGTGGGCCAAGGAGAGAGCCTGTACCAAGACAGCGTGCTTCCTCTGAACTGAAACAGAACCCAGGGTCCCCAAATCTCAGTGTCCTTCTGACATCAAAGACCAGTGAAGGTGACTAGCAAAACGCATGCCTCGTCCACCTGCAGTGCCTGGCCTTCAGAGGACAGCAACCTACTACTGAAGCTAGCCTGAGTGAAAGACAACTGCACTGGGGTTCAAACAGCTCTCACACGGCTGATGGCACAGGTGGGAGCCAGGTGCCACATGATGGAATTTCTGTTTTTTTCCTATTTTCTTTTGAAAAAAATAGGAACTTGTATACCAGCTATATCAAAAAAGCACTAAGGTTGCAAAATCAAGCACTCAAAAGATCAAAATGAAAGAACTAGTGTGACCCCATAAAACCTAAACATGCATAATGCATGATAAAGTCTTCAATGGCATGAATATCTACCCCTTTTTCCATAGAACCTTGTCTTATCCAGCGAATGGGATGGACTATGCAGAGGGGTGAATCAGGGTTATATATTAGTGGAGCCTGTTGTCTTAAGGACCCTGGCCTTATTTGTTCAGGAATTTAAAAGGCATGCACTGAATATGACCGAGAACAAATTCCTTTAACAGAGTAGCCTTTCCCTTTAAGACAGAGCACTCAGCCCTGTTGAAAGTCCAGGTGCGGGGCATTCAGGTAAATGGGGTGTGTCCCATTTGGATTTTGAAAAGGCTCCTAGAAGAGTAAGCAGAAGAGGAGAAAGAAAGCTGTGAGCAGAACAGCTGACTGTAAGGGTGGGCCAAGCTGCTGTCCCGGAACCAGAGCCAAAGCTCCCCTCCTAACGCAGGAAAGGGCAGAAGGGTTTTGATTTGTTTTTTATTACTTTGCTTGTTTTTTGCTTAAAGTCTTCATTTTATTTGAAAGTTGCTGGCTATGGGGCTGAGGGAGCAAAACCCACCTGCAGAATTCAGTAGCCTGCCACCTGCTTCCAGCGCCCAGGTTGAGACTCCTGTGATCTGGTTTACAAAAATGCCAGAAAAGTCAATGGGAATTGTTCTGCACAGTTTTGAACAGGCAGCCCCTCACTTCACAGAGGCATTGTGAAAAGGCATTCATTCGTGTTGAGGAAGGATTCAGATACCATATAAGAGTCCATGATAAAATCAAGAATTTGGTCTTCAGAGAAGGGTTGAACAAAACAATCTGTGGTGAATAAGAGTCCCACCCACCATGGGGAGCAACTGGGACCACTGAACAGCTTGTTCAATAAGCACCAGCCACGCTGTGCCCTGAACGAGGTGAGGTCCTGTGGAAGGACAGAGGCTATCATTGTGTAACTGAAGATTGCTTCCAACTCATATGCCCAAGGGAGCTGAATTGAGGTTGCACCGAAAGAAAAACTTAATTCTGATAGGTGCTCACTTTTGAGTGTTTGATGTTGTCATGTCAATATTCTTGGAATATATTTTAATCATATATAATCTTTAGGCAGAACTACATGGAAATCCCACTGATTACACACACCAAAGATAGTTTTGGTTTACCTCCAGTTGTTCTCACGTGTCTTGCCACTTTCATCTAAAATAAACTGGACTGCAAGGCATTAGATTAGTGTGTACAGAAGAACAGAAAAGGCCTGGCATGATTCGTAGTGCTTCGAAATCTGGACTTCTTTGTTGGATGAATCCTTTATATCACAACATCTTTTAGTCCAAGGATTATAAAAACATGTCAAGAGAAAGCACAAGTAAGATTAGAGGATATAATAAGAACACTTTATCCTCAGTGCAAAGTAGATACAATATCAGATAGTTTTCACTGCGTAACATAAATCTGCCAGAAAAGCTATCCTATGTTACACCGTGTTTTCAAAGCTTCTGACACAGTCAGTGAGCGGCAGAAGGGATCCCAGATCTCAGCTCCCAGTCATGCACGCTCTCCATCGTGTTCTTCTCATGGAGTGTGCTAGGAATAGTCTTGCCTGTCCCCGTACTGCGGAGAAGAGACAGTCAGCTTTCTGATCCTCTCTACTTCAAAAACATGCAACGTGCACCAAAAGCAAGTGCACCCATGTCACTTCCTCCTACCTAGAATCATAGAAAATTAGGGTTGGAAGGGACCTCAGGAGGTCATTTAGTTCAACGCCCTGATCAAAGCAGAACCATCCCCAACTAGATCATCCCAGCAAGGCTTTGTCAAACCAGGCCTTAAAAACCTCCAAGGATGGAGATTCCACCACCTCTCTGGGTGACCTGTTCCAGTCCTTCACCCTCCTAGTGAGAGTTTTTCCTAATATCCAAACTAAACTTCCCTTGCTGAAACTTGAGATGACTTCTCTTTGTTCTGACATCTGCCCCCACTGAGAACAGTCCAGCTCCTTCCTTTTTCGAACCCCACTTCAGGTAGTTGAAGGCTGGTATTAAATCTCCCCTCAGTCTTCTCATCTCTACACTAAGTAAGCCCAATTCCTTCACCTCTCCTCCACAATCATGTTCCCCAGCCCACTCACCATTCTTGTTGCCCTCCACTGGACTCTCCCAAGAATCTGTCCACAGTTGAAGGCTGCTATCAAATCCCCCATCAGTCTTCTCTTCTCTAGACTAAATAAGCCCAGTTCCCTGATGCTTTCCTCAGAATTCACATGCCCCAGCCCACTAACCATTGTCATTGCCCTCTGCCGCACTCTCTCCAACTTGTCCACATCCTTTCGATGTGTATGTGTGGGGGGGGGCAAAACTGGACACAAGGCACCAAATGTGACCTCACCTGTGCCTAACAGAGGGGAATAATTACTGCCCTCGATCTGCTGGCAACACTTCTACTAATGCAGCCAGTATGCCATTAGCCTTCCTGGCAACAAAAGCACACTGCTCACTCATATCCAGCTTATTATCCACTGTCACCCCCAGGTCCTTTTCTGCAGAGCTGCTGCTTAGCCAGTCAGCCCCCAGCCTGTACTGGTGCATAGGATTGTTCTGTCCTAAGTGCAGGACTTTGCATTTGTCCTTGTTGAACCTCATGAGATTTCTTTTGGTCCAATACTCCAATTTGTCTAGGTCACTCTGAATCTTAGCCCTACCCTCCAGTCTGTTTACTACTACCCCCCCGCCCCCCAGTTTGGTGTCATCAATAAACTTGCTGAGGGTGCACTCTGTGCCATCTTCCAGATCGTTAATGAAGATATAGAAGAAAAGCAGCCCCAGGACTGACCCCTGGGGCAATCCACTTGATACTAGCTGATGACTAGGCCTCGAGCCATTGATCACTAGCCATTGAGCCCGAAGATCCAGCCAGCCTTCTATCCACCTTACAGTCCGCTCATCCAGATCATATTACCTTAGCTTGCTTGAAAGAATGCTGTGGGTGACTGTATCAAAAGCTTTACTAATGTCAAGGTATATCACATCCATTGTTTTCCCCACATCCATGGAGCCAGTCATCTCATCACAGAAGGCAATCAGGTTGGTCAGGCGTGTCTTGCTCTTGATGAATCTGTGCAGACTGTTCCTCACTACTTTCTTCTCCTCCAAGTGTTTAGAAATGGATTCCTTGAGGATCTGCTCTATGATTTTTCTAGGGACTGAGGTGAGGCTGACTGGTCTGTAGTTCCCTGGATTCTTTTTCTTCCCTTTCTTAAATATGGGTACTATATTTGCCCTTTTCCAATCATCCAGGATGTCCCCTGTTGGCCAGAAGTTTTCAAAGATAATGGCCAGTGATAATACCTCTCACCTTGCATCTCTTTCCTTTCACACCTCTCTGTAGTTACATCACTATCTTAAAGAATTCGCCCTGCCCTCACCAGTCTTTCCTAAAAATACCACATCTATCCCTGTCAGTCACTACCAGGCTATACAGAGAGGTCACACCTGACCTGGTGCCGACTGTCCCAGATCAACAAGGGGCAGCACAACCAGTTACACACAAAGCCATTCCAACTAGCATTGCTACTTCTCCATTGGGTGGCCAGCAAGAGCACACAGCCTGGCCATTTCTTAGGACATGACCCACAACAACCTTACAGAGGGACACCACAATGTCCCAGGGAAAAGTGACAGCACATTTTACCCCACACACTTTGATGGAACCTGGAACTGGACAGGTGTCTTGTATGTCTATAGGGTTGCAGGACAAAGAGCCTCAGAGGTAGAATAACTGATAAGCTGGCCAAGTAAGGCAAAGCCATCATGGTGCATTGATTTCAGTAACATTAACGTACACGTATGCATACACACACACACTGTTCACCCCTGCGT
>NW_005841968.1:3218437-3225708 GCF_000455745.1 Alligator sinensis | reverse complement strand
CATTCCTGCATAACCCTGTGCATTTCCTTTTACCTTGGTGGGATTTTCAAAAGCAGGCAATGTTGGCCAACTTCAGTGAGAGCCAAGTTAGGCTAATGAGGAGCACTTCTGAAAATCCCACTGTGTGTTATTAAAAAAGGACAAAATATTTACCTGGAGCAATCCTCAGCATTTTAATGAATCTGAATTGCATGATCTGAAAGCTAATCTGTGCTCAACTGAAACCTTGGTGCTCCTGACAGTGACTCAGCCCACTGGCTGTATGAAAGAAATGCTTGAGTGATATTTGCCCTGTTTGGTCTATTATCTAGGCTTCTACATTTGCATTTAGTGAGATACTCAAAGCAACTGCTGATACAGAATGGTTTAGGAAGCCTGTTCTGTGTAGAAAAGCCAGAACAAAACACACTTGGAATGAACACAAATGTACAAGTACATAACAATAGAAGTGGAAAGATAGAAATGCTCGGAGCCAGATTTGTGACGCAGATTTGAAAGTAAAAAGATATGTAAATGTTACTGCCCTTGTGGCAAGAAACCCATTAATATGTTACTGCGTCTCTCCCTCCTGACAAGGAAAGTATTTGGCTCGTAGGAAGCATAGTTAGAGAGCTGGCAGGAAGAGATCAGATAAAACTGCCTAATATTATGAATACATTACCTGAAAGCTCCCAAAATCTATCAATCTAGAGAGTGAACATAATGACCTGAACCTCCCCGCTTCCCCCTGAGGTTTATGTCCAGGCCTGAATCTCACCTCAGCTGCCATTTTTCACTCCTCTAATTTTCTTCTAAAATGTAAAGTCCCCAAATAACCAGTCCTTTCCCCCCCACCCCAACTGGGTTTCCTTTAAATAAAGATAGTTGACTTTTAATTGGAGGCTGACTTTCCGCATTCCTGGTTGGAAATGGGGCTTTCCCCATAGGCTGCACAACCTCCAAGATACTGAAAGACTCTCATGGCCCATTAAGTCCCATCCCCTGCTATTTAAGGGAACTATCTTACATGAGCTGTTTTAGCAAACTCCATCTTAAATCTAGCTAGGCATCTATACCTCCTGACAGGCTATTCTAGGAACTCCTTGCTCCAATGGTTAGAATTATTTTCAACTTCCATCCTAAGTTTATTTGGGGCTAGCTTATATACCATTTACTCTTCTGCCAAATATCCTTTAGCTCAGTTCTCAACCAGGGGTCCACAGCTCCTGGGGGGCTGCTAGCAGGTTTCGGGGGTCCACCCAGGCCAGCCCAGCCCAGCATGGAGAGGAGCCACCTTGGCCCCCCCAGGGCTCAGGTGAGTCCCAAGGAAGGGGCAGGGGTGGGGGCAGGCCTCCCCTGCCCTGCCTGGGCCCACAGCCTCCGTCTTGTGGGCAGTGCTGAGGGCAGGCAGGTGAGGCTCTGCATTGCTGGTCAGGTGAGTGGGGCCCCAGGTCTCCCCCACTGCCGAGCCTCACCTGCTGCACCTGCAGCCAGGCAGACAGGGCTGGGAGCCGGGCAGTTGTGCCACAGGTGGGCCAGGGACTTTTTATAGCATGCTGAGGTGGGGACGGGAGGGACTCAAAAAGTAAAAGGTTGAGACCCCCTGCTTTAGCTCAAAGAGCTCTTCTGCCCTGGTGAAGTGCATCATGAGCATGTGAAGAGCCACAACTGAATCTGAAGTCCCAAGAAAAGTGTTGAGAATGCCTGGACTTCACAGAGTAACTTTACCCTAGGCGAGAGCCTCAAGGATGGAAAGTTTCTTTGCTCCCACATACCAGAGAGTGCAAGTCACAGAGAATGCCATGATCCTCCTCTGATAAGAAGACCTCCTAATCTAGGGAAAAGGCCTGTTCTCTTCTCTGCCAAAGTACAGAATTGCATTGTGGGTCAAAGTATGGAGGGATCCACCTGTCTTAAATACCGTATTTACTCAAATCTAAGATGATCCTTAATTTGAGATGACTCCCCCCCAATAATTAGATTCCACGCAAGGAAAAAAAAAATTTAGTAATTTAAAAAAAATTAAAATATTTTTTTTTATAAAAAGACATACTGACAAAAACTGTAACAATGCCAGTAAGTCAGAAATTCAACACTAGCTTCAATTCAATCCAAACATTAACTTAATCTATATTAGGTTCTGTCCAGAACCTGGTAAGTGCTACTCCTTTCTTAGATCCTACAATTTAGGACAGGTCACGTTTACATGCATCCTCACACTCACGTTTTTCACCCTTCTCATCTTATCCCTCATCTTCCCACAAAACATTATCTTCAGTTCCATCCCTGGCATTGGACATACAGCATTTCTTGAAGCCTTAAACTGAGTTCTCATACCAGTAGGTATGACTACAAGATCACAATTCATTGAATGAATTTTTGCTTTCCCATCTGCTGTTGAATGCCCTCTGAATGAATCTAGCACTAACATTCCTATTTTTTTTTAGCAGCGACCCAGGTTTCCATGTCCACACAGCATCTAACTAGTCATTCATCAGTTCATGTGACAGCCATCCTTGCTCCTGGCACCTACCCACTATTACTGGTGGCAGCTTTTCTTTTGGCAGAATTTTGCATTTCAAAATCATAAACAGTAGCAATTTTCTCTCATCTGCCAATACTGCTAGCATCAGTGTAATTCATGATTTTTCATTTCCTGTATTTCTCATAATTATGGATTTTGCACATTTCTCGTGGATGGTGACATTGTTCAACGTGTCAAAATAGACTGGAGTCTCATCAGCATTACCCATCTGGCCCAGCAGGTAATCATGAATTTTGTGTAGCCCAATAATGCACTGCTGGAATTCAACAAGTTTTTTGCTGCAGTCTGATGATAACTTTTGTGGAAGTGATGTTCTTCATCTCCTGGCTAAGCCACTGTCGCATCATTCAGATACATCACAAACTACTTGCTTTGAATGATTGAAGGGGACTGTTCAATTCCTTTGCTATTTCTAATGCCTTGAGTGGAAGTACTTCACAGGCGATTGACAGTCCCCCCTTTCTTTTTTCTTGAACATACTTGGGAACTTGCTTATTGATTTCAGGAAAGTGACCTTGGTTTGGATCCCCAAATGTTTTCCGTGTTGACTTAGCATTCTCGAGTTTTCCTCTTGTCTCCATCAATGCACATTTGCTTCAATAACGTTATACTTACTTCTTGCCTCACAATTAGTTATTTTTTCAGCATAATTTATCACTTTCATTTAAAGTTTGTACCACCATTGCACCTCATTCCTTTTGGTATCTTCACATTTGTAGTGCTACTTCCTCCTTTTTCTACATGGTCTGTCATGGGGGTTTCTCTGCCATCTCTCACTCTACAGAACGTACCATGGGTTTCTATGGTTTAAAATTTTGGCCAGTCAATGGTGATCATGCCCTGTAATTGGCTGCTTTCTCTGCTACTCCACTGGGTGCTTCCCTGCCACCGGCACTCCCTCCACTGGGTGCCTTGCTGCCACTTGCCTCGCTGCTGTCAGGTGCCCTGTCATATGCTGGTTCCCTTGCTGCCTAGAACCTTGCTGTGTGCTAGATCCCTCACTGGCATGCCCATGCTGGGTCCCCCATCAACATTTCTGGGTTCCTTGTCATGTGCTAAATCCCTCATCAGCATGCACGTTCTGGGTCCCTTATCATTGCTGCCAGGTCTCTCACCAATGCATGCTGGGTGTCTCACCTCATTTTGGGTTCCTTGCCACATGCTGGATTGCTTGCTGCCACTGCTAGGAGTCTTACTGCATGCTGGATCCCTCCCTAATGCTGCCTGTAGCCTCCCCATGAATTAGATCCCCCTGCTGCATGCTGGGCCCCTTGTCACTGCAGTCAGGTCCCTCCCTGCAGCATGCAGGGTACCTAGTGGCTAGCCCCTCAGGGTCCTTCCCTGCTGTGTGCTGGCCAGGGTCCTTCCTCCCTGCAGGTTGGCCGGCCTCTACATGGTCCCCTCCCTGCTGTGTGCCTGGCCAGCTCCTCCTCACAGCATGCTGGGTGCCTGATCAAGTCGCTCCCAGCTGCTGCCTGGCCGGCAGGTGCCAAGGCAACTCACCACATGCCGGCCAGGTTCCTTGCATGCAGTTTGAAATGACCTGGGCAAGCACTGGACACACACCGTCCCTGCAGGATGTAGGGGTTTCTGGCCAGCACGTGCCAAGTCACTCTGAGCTGCTGCCCCAGTGGTAGGTACTGGAGCAACCTGGCACCCAGCAAGGGACCCAGCCAGGCTGCCACCATGTGATGAGTTGCTTGAGCACCCAGAGCTGGAGGGTCCTCCTCTACGGCTGGCTCTGCCAGCCAGGCACCATCCCCATAGTGTGCAGGGTTTCTGGCCAGCACATGCTGAGTTGTTCTGAGCTGCTGCCCCAGCGGCAGGTGCTAGAGCAACTTGTTACATGCTGGCAACCTGGCCAGGTCCATTTTAGTGTGCCAGGTTGCTCCAGTACCTGCTGCTTGAGCAGTAACTCAGAGCAACTCAGCGTGTGCTGGCCAGAAGCCCTGTGCACTGTGGGAATGATGTCTGGCTGGCATCTGCCAGGTCATTTCAAGCTGCATGTGGGGTTTCTGGCCAGCGGGTGCTGAAGCAAGTGGGCACATGCTGGCAGGCAGCAGCTTGGGGGGACCCTGCATTGACCACCCTGCATCCCCCTTTCTTTAACCTTAAACAGCTACAGGAAAGCATGTGGCAATTTAAAACATCTTTTGAAAATTGCTCTCTTGATACCATGAAGTACCAAGCAGATTGTACCTTTCATCAAAGCCCTTAAACATGTGCTTAGCTTTCAGTATCCCACAGAGGTCAACGGGATCCTTCACAAAGCTTAGAGCATTTGTGGGATCAGGGCCATCACAAACAAAGTTGAGTAGACAGGTCACCATACTGAGAGTCACAGAAAATGAGGCTACTTGAGCTTTGCAACTGCCATTAAAAAAGACACTGGGTAAATCACTTAACTTTACTCTTGCTGATCTTCTGGCAGTAAAATGAGGATAGTTGCATGCTGAGGGGAGCCTGGGTGCCCTGTGCTGGCTGGTGACATGCTGGGTACCTGGCGACTCTGGGTCCTCACTAACTTTGCTGCTCCCTGTGCATTTTCTGATTTCAGGTAAGTCGCATGTGATTACAAGATGAGGCCTGATTTTCCCCATGTTCAAAACCTCATCTTATAATTGAGTAAATGCGGTACTTTGAGATCTGTGGATGAAACGTGCTAAGCATCCTAGATACCTGTTTCAGGTCTGAGCCAAAACCCACTGATGTAGACAGACACCACCTCTGTGCAGTGCCTCCTATTCCACTAAAAACTAAAGCCAGTTCAACTCTGATTGGAGACTTTCAGTGTCTCAATGGAGACATAACAGGACCAAGTTTCAGAAAAGCTAAGACACTGCTTAATGAAGGAAAGCAATAGTTTTTTTGAAGCATCTACAGATCCCAACCTACTCTAGTTACCCTCATTCACTGGTCACTTTTGAAAGCCACATCCAACCAGCGTGTGGGGAAAAGGGATAGAAGGAACAGCCTAAAGATTGGCCAATGTTTCACACTGTTTCGCACCGGTTTTCAAAAATAACCATGAACAGGGCACAATTTTTTAGGGAGGGTTATTCATACAATAATCTTTAATGAAAATAAATTAGTTTGGTTTACTCTATGGTTTGCTGCTGGAAAAGGCTTTTGTAGCTGGGACAGGGGTAAAGCCTTTAGAAACCAAAACCTGTTGGATTCCACTCCCTTTGTTCAAGATGAAAGTTATAGAAAAAAAGAAAAAGGAAAGGGTCAACAGCTAAGGAAGCATGGCACGTCTCTCTCAACACTGTTGGAAGTGCTGAGCCTTATGCAATGCATATATATGCACTGCGGCAAGCAGTAACAGCCTGCCCTCTCACGCATGCTATTATTTGTTCTTTAATTGAATTTTAACATAAAGCCTTGTATTTTATTAACCTTCCCCTCAATTAATAATTACCTAGGCAATCTCTCCTTCAATCAGTTCACAAAGCCTCTTACATAGGCACCTGAACGCGCAGCGTCTCAGAAGCTGGGCTCATCATATACATTCCAGGTTCCTGTAATCATTTCATGAAGTTAGGAAATTCTCATCTATTGAGCGCCAGTAGACCAAGGAGAAATGTTATGGCTCGTCACCAACGGAGATCAGGTAAAAAGAATGCAGAGCAGGGCTTTCAAATTAAATTACCATTTTTCAGCGTGGAGTGGCACAATCTGTCTTTAGTAAAAGAACCTTTTGTGTAACTTTTAGGGCAAGTTCCAGCCTCTGATTCATGCTGCGGCTCCCTAAATTTTATACCAAATTGCACAGTTAAAAGAGCTGACAGCAGCCTTCACATATATCTTTCCAGTTCACCGATATTCTGTCATTCTTCCAGAAGTACATGTCCTTCGGGGCACAGCCATGCTGCTAGGGCAGCGCTGCCCATGCCCCTCCTGAACCGGAAGCAGTATAGCCCTCTTCTTGCAGTGCTGCATGCAGGCCAGTCGGCTCTTCTGAGAAGCTCTGTTAGAGTCATCTTGGGGCGAGCAGGTCCCCCCAGAGCATGGAGGAGGATTGGGCATTGTTTTAACACTGCTACAAAGTGAAATAAACCCCGCCATCTCTCCCCAGATTCTTCCCGAAGGTCGTGTTCCCATTGTAAAAAGATCCATGCTGACCCTCTTGAAACACTTTTGCTTTTGCTTTCCAGGAACATCCCAAGTGACTAAGCATTGCCTGACTGTTCTGGGAAAGAGCATTTAAGTCCACATGCTCAAATACTCATGGATAGAGAGTGCTTCAATGTTGCTTTTTGAAAGCAGTCGCACTGGACACCTGATCGAAGCCAGCACAATCAGGGATCTCCCTGCATTAAGAGAGCTGGAATAAGATAGCCAAAGGGCCCCAGGTGCAAGGAGGAAGATGCCTGGTCAGTCTATATTTCCTTCCCCTAGATGACAGGCTATGTTGCAAGTCTAGATGTATAAAGCTAAACACGAGGAATGCACCCTGCTGCACTCCACCATATCCTTTCACAAAGTCAGCATAGAAAAGTAAGTCTGGAAGGCAGTAGCATATAATTATCCCAAAAGGGAGGCCTGATCCATGGCCAGCCACTAGATTAGGATGAGCAGAGAGAGAAGGGTAGACAGCAGAGCTGCAGACTGTGCCACCTCTAATTCCAGAAGGCATTTCGCCCTGGGGTTTCTAACCAGGCACAGCTTTCCTGCATTCCCTCCAGGGTGCCTCTGACTTTAAGAGCTACAGTGTGTCCCTGTGCATTAAATGATCTTTTCTTCT
>NW_005841968.1:3206198-3218427 GCF_000455745.1 Alligator sinensis | reverse complement strand
CACTGAATCTGTCACTCTCCCCACCCCCTCCAAAAGCAACACCACATGCAGAGGATGCAGTCTGTAAGTCCCCATCCAGCATCAGAACTACTGAGTTGGAACTAGACCCCTCACAGAGTAAAATCCTCTTCAGCCCATCCTACACAGACGTTTGGAGGGAGCTGATTGCAGAGAAAGCAGCTAAGCCAAAACCTCAGCATGCAGTAGAAGAAAAGGGCTATCTATGGTAATGGGAGCCATGGTACACAGGTAGATTATGGTGAAGGGGGCATATAGCAGAGTTCCCAGGCTACTGCAAGGTACTGGCCAAGGAAAGGGCTAATATATTTGCTTAACACAGAGAGTCAGTGGCCCCACTGTACTATACAACTGGTGCAGCAAAAATATGAACAGTGCCTCAGCCCCAAATCCTGGCCCTGGGGTGGGAGGGGGGAGTTCACTGTCCCCTCCCCCATACAGACCACAGAACTGGACTTCTGGATGGCTGGATTTCACCCTCCATTTCTCGGTGTTCAAGAAAGGCCCCTAGGACCTCATCAGAGGCTTCAATGGGAGGTTTGGTGTGTGCCTTGGAGGACTGAGTAGAAGGTCGGTCTGCTGCAAGCCTCAGAAGGGAGAGTAGCTGAGGATTACAGCCTTGTGTGAAGAAGGATGTCACTCAGGGAAAACAGACTGGTTTGCTACAATAAAACTCACAGCTGAGGAGGCAAGTTTTCCTTTTGAGCTGGAAGCTGACAATAGAGATGGAAGCTGGCAATAAGCCCCCCTCTTCCCCCCCCCACCCAAAAAAAAACAAAACAACCCAACAACCCTAATTAACTTTTTTCAAGGTCCTGATTTAAAGAAGAAAGCAGCATAAGAAAAGCACAGCAAAAGACAAGGCAATGGCATTTGTCTCATGTATGTTCAGGCCTGCCAGCATCCCTGTCTCTGATGTGAGGCTGTCCTCTTTGCAGACTGCAGCTGTGGTTGTTGCTGTGGGCATCTCTGCAATGTGAGCGAAGATTATGAACAGGAGACTAAAAAACTCCTCTTTACCAAACCTCATAAATGTCATAACATAGCCCACCCACCACTCTGGCCTCTGGTTATTGGCAGCTTTGAGAAGAGGCCTCACCTTGCCAGCCACGTTTTCCCTATTTACTCTGATTTCATTCCTCCCCGACCTTTCCTAAGCTCAGAAGCACAGGACTTCTAACCTAGGCAACTGTTCACTTATCAAGAGCCTGGAATGGCTGTTTGCAGTCCCTCGGGACTAACCTTGTCACCACACCACATTAGCTCATGTTTCCATCTCTGACAACTTGCAGCACGTTTTCCTCAGCCAACAAGCCACTTGTTTCCTCTGACACAAAGCACTTTAGCAGCCAAAAGTATAATAGTCAGATAACTGCTCACCCAGCCTCATGTATCTTCTTATTATCTGCTACATTATCCTTATCTAATTGCATGCACTTTGGCTCAATCTGACATTTTCAAAACTACAGATGCTTATTAGCTTTTCTTAGCTCAAAGAGACTGTGCATTATAGTGATTATCGGCTCATGGCACTGCATGTGACATGCTGTAATGAAAGAAAGACCTTTAACCTACTCCAAATGGGACACAATCAGATAGTTTGGTTATCAGCAATGCTCTCAAAACTGTTGCTCTTTATAGACTTTGGGATTGCACCATACTATTAATGGAACAATAGCTTCCAGTTCTGCAAGGGCTTTTCCATCCCATGCACTTAAAAAAAGAAAAAAAAAGATATAAACAAGAGTCACTCCGCTTGGCCATCAAGGTACAGCCACTTCTAGGTCAAGCAGCAGCAGTGCTTTAAATTACACCACCAGTCAAGGCCCTAGATATGATCAAGGCCCTATGGTGTGCCAGATACTGAGACAGAGAGCAAGCGAGCGAGCCAGAGTTAGAACATCATTGGGTTGGAAGGAACTTCTTAGAATATCTAGTTCAACCCCCCTGCACAAATAAATGCTGACAATAAAAAGCTGACAATAAACCCTGTACAAATGCAAGATGTGCTATTTCTGTACTACCTATGTCTACCTGGTTTCTGGGAATCTCTTCCCCAAAGACTTCACATTCTAGACAGATAAGGCGAAAAAACCTATGGAGTGAACACCTTGCCCATAGCCATGCAACAGGTCAGTAGCAGAGACCAGAGACCCCCAAACTCTATCCCTACATGCCTATACAGTGCTGTATCCATTTGTCCAGGTGGATTCCAACAGAAAGATCACAAATGCGCATAGAAATAAGCAAGAATCCATACTTTTTACAAGCAAAAAAAAAAAGGTAGAATTACCTGTAAAGCAGCCCTAACAAACAGAACTTTAACAAGGTAACAACAATGGATTGCGGCCCTAAACCCTGCTATGTCATTCCTTATTATTTCCCCTTGTTTGTAGCGAATCACTGCACATGTTTTGACAAGTATTGTTTATTCTGTGGTTTGCAGGCGAATGAAACAGCTGCTTCAGCAGAGACCATATTATTAGCGATATCATCATGAAACATTATAATACCCTTTTGAATTCTCTTCAGGTGTCCCTCCTGTATCAAAGATTACACATGCTTGAGCAAGAGATATGGTGTTATCTAATACAAGACACAGAGGTACAATAAGGGACTGTATCAATAATGCTTTTGTATTCACTACACTTAACAGCAAAACAAGTAAACCTAGAGATCTGTGGATCACCATAGGCCATTCATGTTTCTATAGAAACATCATTGCTTTCTCCAGGATTTCTATCTGTAGTTTAATAGATGTTTGGTCTTTTAAGTGTCCTCTTTCTATCCTGGCACTTAGTGGCAATGGGCAGAACAAAAATGAAGTCATTCTGTATCTACAGGAACATTAGGAGAGATGGGGCATTAAACAGTCATCAGATAAGGGTGGCCAGTCTCAGGACTCCATTGTTCCAGAGGATAAAATTCTCTGACTAGACCTAGAAACAGTATCATCAGAGCAGAGTAATCCAGCTGCATTTGTGACAGTGGACAGTCAGTCAGTTTGGCAGGGGAAAGGGATATGTTCCCGGCCTGGATTGAAACAACATGGAGCCATGTCTTTTATGACACAGCCAGTTGCCTTCCCTGTAGCCCCTGACCCCACTCCCTTCTCCAACTGGTATTCTTCCAGAGCCAGGGCTAACCCATTGAAAGGGAGAAAGAATTGTACAAGGCTGAAGTAGCTGCAGTGCGTGCCTTTCAGTGCAGAAAGTGAGTGGCTTTGGATTGCCGCGTAGCCCACTGTGGAAGGGTCTCATATGTACTCACTGTCTATCAGCTGGCTGTACAACTTCATCCCATGGGGTATGGTTTTTCACAGGGTACCATCATGTGGTCCACAGCTCTGGTCAGTCAACTACGCTGAGGAAGCCATTTACTCAAGCTATTACCTGCTCTCCGGCAACCTTGTGGCAAGACAGCACCCTATAGTTGGCTACTGCAGGAAAAGCTGATCCTCTGTCCACTCTAGATCCTAATGTCATTTATACTGTGTATAAAACCAGTGTCATTACACTGATGTAGGCGTCATGTGTCAAACACCCAAAGGCTCCAATGCACCATGGTCTGCACCACAAGGAGGGAGAGGAATTGGGCCTCTGCTGCCTGGAGATTATTCCCTCCCACTGCCCCTTGGCAGGACGGGAGGAAGTCAGGGAGCCCAGGTGTACCACGCAGCTGCTGCAGTGAAGATGCCAAGCTTTATAATTTTGGTCAGGAAAACTACTGCAACATTTGTCATTGCTGAATCACTGCATGGATCATTTCCCCTCTGACTGAAATACCAAAGCTACTGTCTCCTACCTGGAGCTAGAATTCATTTTAATAAGAAATACATCTTTGCATTAAACCCTTCCAAAGGAATGCCTGCAGTACAGCTAGAGTTCAGACTGTACAGTTCAGTTTTCCCATTAAAGCCTTCCCTTTCCACATACTTCCATATTTCCAAACTGTTCATTTCTTTTGGAAAATAAATGTGCCTGGCTCAGTACCTATTTAGAGCTGAACTCACTTGAAATGCTGGAGCAATTGCTATCCACACGTATTTTTTGAGTATCATTAACACTTTTCCCTTGGGGGGAAAAGAACCCCCAGCCTCCATTCCCCTTTCTTTAACCTTAAACAGCTACAGGAAGGCATGTGACATTCAAAACATCTTCTGAAAATTGCTCTCTTGATACCATGAAGTACCAAGCATATTGTACCTTTCATCAAAGCCCTTAAACATGTGCTTAGCTTTCAGTATCCCACAGAGGTCAACGGGATCCTTCACAAGGCTTAGAGCCTTTGTGGGATCAGGGCCATGACAAACAAAGTCCTATAGTTGAGTAGGCAGGTCACCAGACTGAGAATCAGAGAAAATGAGGCTACTTGAGCTTTGCAACTGCCATTAAAAAAGACACTGGGCAAATCACTTAACTTTGCTCTTGCTGATGTTCTGGCAGTAAAATGAAGATATTTACACTTACCAACAGGGATTTGAGAGAACTGAAGAGCACTATTTACTAGTGCTGGCTTTGGAGACAAATAATTGGAAGCTAGAGAAGTTTAAAATTAATTTGAAAATGATCACTTGTGAGCACACACAGTGGAAATCTGCTAGGACTTCAGCAGACATTCCTGAGCATTTAATAATGCCACAAACATTCTGTCTGCTGAGCCTGGGCACAGAGAAACCTGAGTCCCGACTGATCTCAGGCTACTAGCAGCATAAGTTACGTGGGTAAGTTTTCAGGCATCCTACTGAAATGCTCACAGCCAAACCCTTCTATGGACTTTTTCTGATTCTAAGCCTCATTTAAAAATCTGATGTAAATCAGAGAGGAAATGAGGGATTGTGCAGTTTTGACACACTGGGAACTCAAGACATTTGGGTTCTGTGCTCAGCAATCAAGTTCTTCTATGTGACCCAGGACAAGTCATGCAATTCCTTTGTACCCTACACCCTAAAGCCTTCTCTCCACTTTTACTCTCCAACCTTTTGCCAATCTAACTTGTAGGCTCTTTGGGGTTATTGCAACAGTGCCCCATTCTCAGATGGTCTCCTGATGCCACTGTAATGGAAATGAATAATACAAATAACAAGTTGCAAATGCATTTCCAATAGACACCATCTCTTCAGTAGACATGTCTACTCATCTTCTATATTGTGTTCCTTATAGTGCCATATGCATCCTACCCACAGAACACTGAGATAATGTTGGATTTATTAAACTATTCTAATACACATAAGTGCAATGCATTGCTAACCTAGGGAACTCCACCAGATTAAGTCCAATTTTCACCATTCCAGGTAGACACGTCTGTGACCTAAGGACAATGGATAACATTTCAAAAGTGGGTAAATGGCTTGGTATAAAGACAGACAAATTACACTGAGTTAAAAGAAGGGGGTGCTTATTATGCATCAGCTGCTCCATGGTATCTTTTTGAGTGTCTACTTCTGCACTGGAGTAAGCGAAAGCTAAGCCAGAGCAGTTTACCCCTGCATGAAACACTTCTACTTACCATGGGATAGAAGCAGACACATGAAAACAGCTTCTGTCAAGCAGCTGACATGATGGGGATGGGGAGGAGACCTGTCACTTAACTAGGTATAGTTTATGCATATCTCCTTACCCTTAGTTGTTTTGAAAAATAGGATTGAGGATCTGAAGTCACTTATTCTTTTCTACCCAGGAAAGCAAACTCTCCCTATGCCTGAAGAAGGGTGTTTATGCCCCAAAGCTTGCAAAGAACAATTTTAATTGGTATGGTTTGTTGGTTGGTCTAATACTACTAGTTGGTCTAATAAAACTATTTGGTTGGTCTAATAAAAATATATCACATCTACCCAAAGAGCCTTTTTTGCCTGTGTTCTCAGATCAACATGGCTACAAATAATAACCCTAAGTCACTTAAGCACTTTTGAAAATGTCAAGTACCAAATATAGGCAGACAAGGTTCTTTGGGTAAATCTGATATCTTTTATTAGACCAACTCAAATAGCTGGAAACATTCTTCTTAGCAAGCTTTCGGGTATAACTACCCTTTGTCAGGCTGAGGAAGCATCTGCAGTTGGTGTGCGCTCTTCCTGGATGGAATGAATAGTAAAGATGCCAGAGGCTGCTCTGCATGCAAGAAAGCCAGTCAATGAAGATGTAAATTGAGGAGTTAGCAGGTGAGAGAGAGGCTGGGCAGGTGGGGGGTAGACCCACATGGCTACAATCTATACCCCTTAAGTACCAAATATGAAAGAGTAGAGGGGCAAATATAAAAGGTTCCATTCACATCTGCAGAGGGGCAAGAGTTGTTTTACAAAGAGCCACAGACATTTTCTTAGCACAAAGAATGTACTTCTCCCCACTTCTTCCATAGAGGTCTGTCACTTTGCGTGAAATTTTGTAAAGAATGTTACTCTTCAACTGAAAGAGCTCTCCCAATCTCAGGAAAAAATAAAACCTAGGAAAAAATGTCATGTGCCACTGGAAGTGACCCTTTTATAGATAAGGGAGGCTATAGGAACAAAGGATTCATACCTTATCACAAAAGGCAACCTCAAATGATCTATGGAAAAATACTAAATAAGAGGCACTGCCATCCCTTGGTCATGCTGTGAAAATGCCTCTGTGTAACTGCACTCTGCAGGCTCCACTCTGCAGGCCTCCAAGCAAAACTCCCAGGAAAATTAACTTGAAAAGAATTACTAGACTTCAGGAGGATTTTCCTGGAGTGCTGACTATATAGCCATGCCCTTCAGATATGTGTTCTGTAAAAATTAGCTTGCTCTTATAGGTTTTATTCCTTTATTGTTCATGAGAAAGTTTTTCCAGGCACGTGTGTTCCCCACCTTGCCTTCCACTGAACCCCTGACAATACAAAGATGTACACAGCTCGTTATCTCCGTCTTCTGGAAGATTCTTCAGAGAACAATACAAACTGCTCCCTACCTTGTCTCCAAAGCATTTCTCCAAAGCCTACCCTCCCCCCCGCCCACATTAGCCAAGGATGGAGGCCTAGGCCATTGACATGGGTAAAACAAGTTACTGTGCATTTCACTACCGCTACAAAGATGAGTCAGCTTCTTCACATAGTTATTCTCACGTGTTAAAAATATTCTCTACCTAGCAGATTTTTAATGCATGCATAATACATCAAGGCCCTGATGATGGTTAGTAAGGCTTGCAAAAAAAAGGGGAGGGGGAGGTTAATTTTAAACTAGCATCAAAAATCATAAGGCAATTGAATTCCAAAGATAAAACCTGTAAAGCAAAGTAAAAAATAAACAAACATTGCTATAATTTAGATTATGCAAGTTAAATGATAGTAAAATACATAATTAACAATACCAAGAGCAGAGATGAACAAATAAATAAGGGCCTGATCCTATTTGACCTGAAGTTAGCAGCAGTATTTCCACATATTTCCATGGCAGGTGGATAACCTAGTCCAGCTAGGATCTACTAAGAAGCTGCAAGTGACACCATTACAGTGCAGCAACTATTGGAAAAGGAAAACTGTTTGTCTGATTTATAAGCAGGTTTTTGGTAGCCCTATGGACTGCTACTGTATACACAGTTCTATGAATGCCTCAGTGTATAAAATAAAAATTAACCTGTTTGGCTTGAAACAGCACCCTTCAGTTATCTTAGGAAGAAATACTTTTTCCAGCAGTAAAATAGACAATTGGAAAAAAAAGAATGCGTGTGTGTTAGCAAATCTTATATACTAAATATATTTACAGGGGATTGCAACATTTATCCAATTAAACATGCTGAACAATGATGAAACCTGTATTTGATTTCCTTCTCAAAGTAGAAACTTCACTTCTTTTTGACTTCTAGAATGATCATTCACAACTGAAATTACCTCTTCTCTCAAGTCACATCAGTTTGAATTATCAAGGCTAAAAGCTATAAAATTGCAGTATAATTAAACTGTGGTTTTGTATTTTAAAAAGAAACATCTCTTTGCTCAAATAGGCAGATATTCAAAATTTAAATATGCATTCTAATTTTTTTCAGTAAAAATAGAGATAACTCTATTTTGGAACAATCCAGCAATCTTTACATAGGAAAAAAATCTCATTAAAAGTGAATAGGAGTTTTGTGTAAATAAAAATAAAAGAGAAAAGGCTGGGTCTTTATAGATAAGAGGCAAATGACATTTTAGAGGAATGCTCAATACCTTTAACATGCAACTTATCATTCTGAATTTAATTTTAAAAGGATTAATGTGATTATCATTTTTTATATTTAATGCCTGATAAAACAGATCAATATTCTGTGTTACAGAGAAGTACTGAATTTCTTATGCACTTGATTAATGCATTGTTATCATCTCAGTAATTAAAAGGAACAGGGTTATACACAATCAGCATGTACATCTTACTCAGCACCTCCTGGCAGTTGCCTGCAAAAATTAAACTCATTAATCACTGTGACGCCAC
Source organism: Alligator sinensis (assembly GCF_000455745.1). Lineage (NCBI taxonomy): Eukaryota > Metazoa > Chordata > Crocodylia > Alligatoridae > Alligator > Alligator sinensis. Next base: position 3,209,981 of record NW_005841968.1, on the reverse strand, counting down.
AGAAAAGCTCGGGAAAAATGAATATGCTCTATTTTATGGGGAAAATGTCTAAAGTCAACATCTAGAAAGACTCCTGCCTACATTATAATGTGGAGAGCATTAATCTCAGAGAGTTAAAAAGGGAGATTATGTTGCCAAAGTTATAATTTAACATGTTGCCAAAATAATTTAACTCTGTTCTGACAGTACCATGGACATTACTAAAATACTTCACACGTACTGTATCATATCCAAACAACTATATTGGAAAAGACATGTTTCTGGCAAAAAGGACAAGGACCTCCAAGTTATGTTTACAGTCATTTTAAATATCTGCCATCAATTCAGTCCTGCTCTTGAAGCCAATGAGAGATTGACTTGTTCACGGAGAATTGACTTAAGGACACAGGTTTTGATGATAAAGAAAACCAGGATGAAAATTAGGTGCCAAAATCCCAACTGCATCTAGGCCATTGTGTTATTTAAAGAAGTGCAGACTTGATGAGGGAACTACAGACTTGATATCTTACATATCTAGGGATATTTATTAAATGCATTCCTGTTTTGCCCTAGTTGAGTCCCTGAAAAACTTAACATTAGCAATGGGCGGTCATCTTCCCCCTCCTCACAAGTTCCTGTGATTGAGCCTTAAGGCAAACATGGACAAAAGGAGATATGCTATTGTTTTCAGGGACTCAAGCAGGGTGGAACAGAATCACGTTCAGACACCCAGGAGGTAGAAAGGACCCGGCCATATGTTCATAACTCACTCAGTAGTTACTGCAGTGAGATGGGCAGTTTCTATCTTAACTTCATTGCTTCCTTATTTTTAAAACTTGTGGGAGCAAATAAGACTCTGAGCTTTGCTTTGAGGTTTTTGCTTCCTAGTTTAGTTACAGTGATGTTTCTTCTTGTGTTTGAAATACTACACAGGAAAGTGAAATAATGCAGGTTAACAGTCTAGGCAAGGACCCCATCTTTCTTGCTCTGTATCTTGCACTGCCCTGAGAACTGTGCTGGTGTTTAAGAAATACTTGACACTAATTGATCCATACTATGGAAGGGAGAACAAGTACCTTTAATATAAAGAGAGTTTCCAATCAGTGACCTTGCAAAGAATTCCCAGCTCTGATTTTCATGTGAGAGAACAAATGACTTACAAAAAGAAAAAAAACCAAAAAACAAAAAGCCTTACTTGTACTTTCAGTTGAAGCATAAAACATTTGGGGGGCTTTGTATTTTCTACCTCTGACCTAGAAACTGTTGAACTGATTAATTTGAGATTTTTAAGGGGAAAAAATAAAATAAAATACCCTCTCCAGGGTGGAAAATAAAAGCTTCAATGGATACTTGCAGCCTTAGTGTGAAATGTGCATAAGAAGTTGAATCCTCTCAGATGGGTTTGAATGCAGCTGCTGACACCCCCCGGCAATAGCATATGCCACTAAAAGTCAAAGGCGCAGCCGCCAACATCCCCCCCAACACACACACACACACTGTGGGTGGATTGTGTGAACACAGACACAGCTCCATGGCAGCACCTCTGACCTCCATTCACCCATTCAAATGTCCTTGTCCCTGCCTGGCAATTTGATCTTTCCTCTGGGTTTTTCTGCTGCATTCATTTGTCCAGCCTTCTAGCTGCTGGCTGGTCAGCGATTCAGGACCCAGAAAGAGGGAGAGGGAGAAACTCCATGTTTCCCCGCATCCCCCAAAATGGCCAAGGTCAGAAGTCTGCCTGGCGAGGCGCCCGCGAGTCGGAGCCGCCTGGTTCAGCACCACGGACAGCGCCGCCGCCCGCGCTCCGCGGGCCCGCCACGTGCGCCCGCCCTGGTCCTTGGGAAGCCCCTTCCCGGCCCCCTCGTGCCCCTTCCCCACCCCACGCCTCGTCTCCATCCCGACACACGGGAGCAGGCAGCCTGCCTGGCCAGAAAAGCAAGGGCTAGCCCTTCAAACCTGCGCCGAGCTGGACTCCCAGCCCCGCCACAGCCACACAGGCTCGCTTGCCGCTTGCGCAAGAGTCGCTCTCAAAGGCAATTTTCGTGCCTGCCGTTTTGGTTACATCTTATCCTTAACTACCCGACTGATTCCCGAGGGAAAGGCAAGTGAAACTTATGAATCTATTAGCGTTGGATTGCAGCTACCATGCTTTAACTGCCTGGCACGGTACATTAAACTTTGTCACAGCAGCGCAGTTGGGGTTTTTTTCTTCTTCTTCTATAAAATCCCAAGCAGTTGAGCAACCTTATTTTTTCTTTCTTTTAAATTAATGTGAAATTAGCTACACAAACACCCTTTAGACCTCTGCTTGCAAGGAAAGGGGGGGGGGGGGGGGGGGGGGGGGTTGTGCTAGGCATATTTTTGCTATATACATCACACATCAAATGAACCTAATTATAGAGGGTTGGTTTTTTTTGAGCCGTGTCAGCAGAAATCATTTGCACATGTTAAATCCCCTTATTTGTTTCTCGGCTCAACGCTTTTGATGATCAGAGAAGCAGTTCCAGACATCTGTCGTGTTCCGAGCCAAAAAAAGACACGCTCCAAGCTAAGTCAAAAAAAATCCAGAGGAAAATATGCCTGAGACGCAACAAGAGGCGGCGACTTGGCTTGCTCGTGGCTCCACCTAGAGGCCGCCAGGCTGAACCGACTCCGGTACAGGGCCGGGGCTCAGTCCCGAGGAGACCCAATTGCAGGATGAAGCCTTCCCTGGATGCCTACGTTAAAAAGAAAATAAATCGGCGTCCCGGGTGTCTTTGCAAGTAGCCTTCATGCAGGCATCTTCCTCCCGCCCTACACCTAACTGCCCTCACGAGACATTAGGGAGGCTTCGGCTTGCATGGAGAAGAGGAAACTCATTCCCCACTCAAGTGCTGGCCCTTGGGAATGAGCCTTTCTTGTGCAGGGCTCGGAGGAGAAAAGTTGCCTTTGGGCTACACACACCTCGCCCGCTGTCCTTGCACCTTGGGGGTTTCATGGGGGGAGTCGCAGAAACAATCCCAAGCCCCTCTCTTGAGCCTAAAGACGAGATCTTGGCTTAACCCGCCCCTCTCCTTAGTTGGTTTCGCTGGGAAATTCTCCGCGACTTGTCTCCTTGAAGCTGATCCCGGCCGCCCAACTGATGTCCCGTCCCAGAGCGGAAACACCGGAGTGTTGAACAGGCAGAATGAGTGCAATTCCCCAACACACGTGCACACGTACCCGAGAGGGGAAATATCAGTACCAATCGGGGTAGTTATTCCAAACTGCAGCAGCCCCCCCACCCCGCCCCCGCACACTCCTAAAGTGTGCGCGCACACACACACACACACACCCCTGTCCGGTGTAAATCGGGATTGTTATACCAAACTGCAACCTCCCCCCGACACACACACACTCCTAAAGTGCGCGCACACACCCAGCAGTGTGTTTAAGTCCAAACTGTAGCAATCCCCCCCTCCAACACCCCCCTCCAGTATCCGAGACATATCAGTGCGTTTCACAGGCAGGATTCTTGCGATTCCAAACTACAAGCAATAGCCCCAGACACGCCCCCCCCCTTCCCCCTTCCAAATCTAAGACGACCCAAGGCTGGAGGAGGGAGGGATGAAGATGCCCCATTTATTGTCCGGACTCCCCACCCCGGCAAGCCAGGAAACATCGGTCCCGGGTGATTTAACCCTTGCAGCCCTGAGCCCTAGCAGCAAATGCCCCCTTTCTGCAATCGCGGCTCCGCGGAGCGGGAGACAGCGCCAGAAGTTTGCGCTCCGACACCTCCCGGGGGCTCCCGGGCTGGCGGGGGCGGCGGCACCGGCCGTGGGGCCC